>NC_045479.1:26189632-26489887 GCF_009650955.1 Corvus moneduloides | reverse complement strand
GGCACATGCATTCCTGCCTGCCCAGTTCTGAAACGGCATTTGCAATTGCTGAGAGCCTGTACAAACCAAGCATTTTGCAGGAGCAAACACTTTTTCAGCCTCATTTGAATGCAAAGTTGCCATCATTACACATGTAAAGTAAGCATGCAATATCTCACAAGAGCCCCAGTGGTGATGGAGTTCATTCCCCAACTTCCTAACAGCAAAGTCCTGTGATTTCAGTGTCAAGCACTGCTCAAAAAGAAGGTTAGAATCTCATTAGATCCTAGTTTGTCACTACACGCTGTCTACCTCAGGTTTGCCCTACTGGCTTCCATACAAAGTGTTGTTTTTGCTTACTTCTATACGTCTTTGCTGGGTTTCCAGACATTATTAAGCATCTGACACAATCCATCCCAGAGGTAGCTGCATTTAGTTGTGGCTGAATGATTGCTGAATGTATGTAGTCTGCAAAGCACTGAGTGATTCTTCAAGATGTCAGTCATCTTCATTAACATAAATAAGATATGTTTCATTTTAGTCACTCTAAAATCATTGAGTCATTTATTGATGTCTCAGTAATTTATGAGCTCTGCATCTTGGCTGGAAACCTACCAGTGTGACTGGTTGCAGGAAGAAATGGGCACAGTACAGAGATAGATCTCTGTCTAGCTGAAGTTCCACTATTTCTTCCCTGGGTCAAAAGGTGAAACAGACTGGGGTGATAATGCTTGGGTTCCTTTCACCTGCAGTTCATACAGTTAGTGACAAAATGCCGCTGTAGTGCCCAGTGAGAAATGCAATGGTCATCTCATGCTCCTGTTGGTGCTGTGACTTATGGGCATCCAAAAACTGAATCCAATTCCCCTTTTTGCTGGCAACTTTAGCCCAGAAGGCAAAGGACTCGCTAGATCAGAGAATGAACTTCCTTCCTGTTCCAGGAAATGGTCAGCCAGGAGAGGTGCACATTATCTCTGCTGCAGCTGGAGCTTTTATCTGGAGGGGTGATGAAAGGGAAACGTGAGTTTCCCGGGGTGTCAGTCAAGCACTCTCATCAGTCTAATTTCAGACAGAAATTTTATCAGGCAAGAGAACTGAGTGGGTTCAGATGAGCTCTGGAGAGGCATCCAGATCCTCTGCTGATAAGACAAATCAAAATGGGATGCCAGCTTGTCACAGTTCAGAGAGAAGAGGAGCCCTGCATCCTCAACACCACTTCAACAGCCCTCAGCTCAGTGATGGGATGGAGTATTTGTCAAAAAAATAGGTCTAGGTTCAGCATCTCTCTCTCTGGCCTCCTTCTGCCACGTGTTTCAGATCCTCTCTACTCAGAAATGCCCAGCAAGTGTGACTATGAAACCAAGGAGAAGAAGGGTGGAGAAGTCATGGCCCATATGAGAGTTAGCCAAGCTAAGTGTGATGCTGGGTGTGCACACAGTCACTCCAGCTCTGGTCGTGAGTTTTTCCTCGGAAAGGAGGAGAAGGAGAGCAGGACAGGTAGGATGCCCAGAGCCCACACTGACATTTCTCCCTTCCCCATAATCTCACCTCTTTGTCACCTCACTGCTGGGAGAGAGGCAATTTCAAAAAGAGATTTTATCAAGCCCAGCAGGGGGAAAAGAAAAAGACCCCAAAGTGTCAATAAACTTGTGTGCCGTAGTTTCCTTATGTCACCCCTATTCTTCCATTTCCCTTTGTTTCTATCATGTTTTCTTCTCTCCTCCTTCTCTTACTTTCCCTCTCATCCCTTTCTGCCTCTTCCAGTCCTCTTCCTCATGTTTTCTCCTTGGAATTCCCATAAGGATCCTGCTCTGTTCACAGGCCCACAAAAACATCTGGCTCCTTTAAACTCTACTTTTAAACAGATTCGGCAGTGTTTCAGTGACCAGTCAGAGGTACTCTGGCATCACTGCTTTGCCACCAGGCTTCTCTGTGCCATACCACCTCTTCCACACAGCCCACCGGAGCTGGGAGCACCACCCAGGGATCCTTGGCCCTGGAGCAGGGGGAGGAGATGGTCCTGTCCTCACTCCAGAATTGTGCCTGTGTGCAGGCTACAGATGTTCAGTTGCTGCCTGATCTTGTAACTGGAAGCCGTCAGGAGCCCTGACTTCACATAGAGGGGGTTATATCTCAAAATTAAAAGACCTTGCTCCTCCTTCCTCCCACCTGAATGTCACCTCTTGGGATGCAAAACCAAGGCTTGAGGCTGGAATTTGTCAATTCTGCATTTGTCGACTTGTCACCCAGGAATGTTAATGATCTTCCTGCATGGCCCACAGCCTTCAGAGGTAAAATAGCTCATGTGGAACATTAGGACTTCCATTGATTTACTTTTAGTGCTTCCAGGCAGTAAAGTTCTCTTGGTTTTAACCAGTTAATTGTGTTTTCCAAAGGGGTTTTATCTACCTATCTGTTATATGCCAGTGGCATGCTGTAGCTGGGTGGGCTCACACATAGGTGGAAAGACAGGTGGATTGGGCTCTTTTAGACGGGCTGTGGAGGATGCCATGTGTCTGCAACAATCAGTTCAGTTTTCAATGCAATTCAGGCGTGCAGCATAGTGGGTCCAGGTGACTGCAGCGGATCGCTCTGCAGAAGTCCAGCTGCCAGTAGAGCCATCCATGGCTTTTGAATGAATGCTCTTTTGCAAGCTACCTGCTCTGCTAACCATACTGGAAATGCAGTTACATCTGGTGGTACTGGAGCAGCAGCCCAACAAGCCTGGCTGTATCAAGCTCCTCTGGCCAGTGGAAAAGCTGTGCAGATGCACTTTCATGGTGATGATAACTGAGATGTTTTATTTCCCATCTGTCATGAGCTATTAGCATCCACACAATTAGTTATTACAGCCCAGCTATCAGCAGTAATAGAAGATGCTGCGGTATCTCTAGTGCACATTAATATCTGCCCTTCATCAAATGAAGCAACCCCTCTGCGTGAAAATAATGTATGATATATCACACTGCCAGATGAGTTTTCACAGGCATCTGAAAGGCAGAAATGCAAGCAGAGCACACACGTAGAGCCCAGCACAAGAACACTAAATTGTTAAAGGCATGTCTAAACTTGTCACATGGGTCACTTCTCCAAACCCGGCATTACTGCTTTCTGAATATCTTCCCTCTCCACAAGATGTACTGAAACTCTTTCTCACTGAGCACAATACAGGAGTCAGAGCTGACATTTGAAAGCTGAGGCAGTTGTCTAAATGCAAAAGGCAATAAATCTATACCAGGTCAAAAGGCCAGAACCATCTTAGGATAGCTGGAAAAGGGTATCTCTAGGTCCATCTCCAGATGGGAGTCCAGACCAATCCCTGCTGAGCTGCTACCATAGCTGTTTGGTACTCTGAACATTTTGTTTTAATTTTTAATTTGCTCTTAGTGTAATTTTTTAATAACCCCCCTTGAAACAGGTTCCACTGAGACTCCCCAGATTTCTTGACACATTTAGGAGTCTACCCTCAGCTCACAGGGTGAAAAAGATGTCTGTCAGAGCTACCTGGGCTTCAGGAGGAGGCTGGAGTCTGCACCCAGGTCTCATGCCATGCCCAGTAGCCAGGACCAGGGTCTCTTGCAAACATGCCATTTGCAAAGATGAAGTGTCTGGACTCAGGACTGTGGCTTCTTCCCTTCTTCTGCCAATATGTTTGGAGTTGGAGAGGAGAGAAACCCCTGTCATCCATGTTAACAGTGACTCAGTGTGTTATTTCTGGCAGTTATTCCACAAGATTTCTTTTTCTGCATTAAAACTCAAGAGCCCACGAAGGCAGCTCAGGGCTAGACTGCAGGATGCTAAATCCTGTAACTCGGAGAAATACACAAATATATAATAAAACATAGATAGAAAAATAAGAAGGCTACACAATTCCTATTGTGAAAACCTTTTGAGGGTTCAAGATATTATTTAAAAACAAAACCAAAATAACCCAGATCTCCAAGGACTATGCAGTCCTGTGCTGCACTGGTGCACCTTCCTAGGACTGGCCTTTCAAGCTGCCTCCCGGTGACTGTGGCTGCTGCACTGGGTGCGTGTCCTGACACAGAGGATGGACACCCATGTCCCTGACCCCTGGGGCTGGACTGCACCACAGTGACTCAGCTGCCTGCCCCTGGAGTGGGTGCTGAGGATGGCCAGCACCTCTCTGAGTCACAGCCCTGCCCCAGGGTGACTCAGCCGAGGGGACGAAACCCTTTACTTTTCTCAGCCACTTTCCAGGTGAGCCACTTAGTCCTCAAAAAGCTACAGAGGGTGCAAAGCTCACTCCAGTCATTCAAAGCCTGGGGTGTAGTGGAAGACTGTAGGGCCAGCATTGCACTTGGTTTAAGATATGAGATGAGTCCCTGATGGCCAACAAGGGCATTGTGGAGTGCAGTGTAAGTACTTCCCATGAGATTCCTGGGCATGCAAGGCACTATGGCAGTGCGAGGCACCCTTGGTCCTATTTCTCCACAGCCTGGTCACTCCATCCCTTCTTTAGAGCTTGCAAAGGGAACATCCCTCTGCCACTTTTACTGACCCCTCTAAGCTGGCAGTCATGTTGCAGAGTCTATCCTGTAAATGCCTCTTACCCTCGACCCCCAGGCAGTCTGTCACATGCCCCATTCCTCTCCCAGCTACCCTCAGCATGTGCCAGCACATCCCTGGGGGTCCCCTTGGGTGACTACTGCCCTTGACATGGAGATGTCTCCTGTTTTCCAGCTTTCCTGCCTCTGGCTGCTCCTCCCTGGTACCACAAACTGGCCTCTACAGAGCCTCCCCAAGGCCTGGGAGGGGCCGCTGGTTTTGTGGAAAGCACACCGGTGGGTGGCTGCAGAGGACAAGGGTTAAAAGAGACACACAGAGAGAAAACAAAGCTCCTGGAAGAGATATGAGATAAGAAGGGAACCCTTCCTACAGATTTGTGGAAGGTTGGAGGTGCCAGCAAGATGGAGAAAACCTTGAAGAAGAAGTGGCAATGGTTTGCTGTTGCTGCTCAGCCACCTTACACAAACATGCCAGGTCCATTGCACAGGAGGTCATGTGCAGGAGAAAGCATTGCTGTAGGCAAAGCAAGATATGCACATGAAGAGTGCGACTTCAGGAGATCTGGATTAGGGGCTCAGCCTCAAGGCTTTGGTGCTTTCCAGTGTGGCTCCTGGCTGCAAGCCCTTCTGCTTGCTTGGTTTTTTGCCTTCCCTCCTCTCTCTTTCCTGCTTTTCTGTTCAAGTAGGAGCTTCATTGTGGGTTGGCCAGGGCTGGAGCTCCAGCTGAGACCACAGGGCCAAGGAGCAGAGAGCACAGTGGTGGAGACAGGCAGTGGCTCCAGATGGTGGAGAAAGGACTTCGTGGTGGGGGCAAGGGTAGGGAAAAGGAAAAGCTGGAGGGAAGAAGAGGATGAAGAGTAGGAGTGGAACAAGTTGAATGAGAAATCACAGAAGAAAGAGACATGGCCATTCAGCTGGGCACCACACACTTCACACTGCAAGTGGCTCCTCTATGTCTGAAATGTTTTGGTTAATGCTTAGGGAATAAAATATGTGGAAGCCTTTTTTTTTTTTTTTTTTGTTAATAACAGTCATCTATTTATAGGCTGTAAATTATACACCATGAACGTTACTCAGAGACAAGACATTATTTTGCTGCCAACAGGGAAAAGGGAAGGAAAGGAGAAAAACAGCAGACGGAGAGAAGGGAGAGAGGGGGAAAGACACACAGAGAGAAAGCGAGGAAGCTGTGAGCTTCTGACCTCCCCTGCACCCCATGCATCTACAGCAAAGGGCATGTCGTGTGCAACAGGGATGACACTGAAAAGGAGAGAAGCGTATGGAGCCAACTGCAGAAGCCCAATTCTTCTCGTTCCTTCCTGTCACAGACAAAACATGTGGGACCATTTCTGAATGAGTTGGACCATTTTCTAGTGCTTCTTTTGCGTGCCAGATTAAAGCACCATGAAAAATGTTGCACAGGAGCTGATGGCCTGTGGAATCTGGCACCCTCCTGTCTGTTGCAGACACAAGTGCATGGGCCACTTTCCAAGCTTTCCTGGCCCCTTGACAGCAATTTGAGCGCTTCAGAAAAACACATTACCATCCCCCCTCTCTTTTCATCCTCTTCTGGTTTCCCCCCAAAACCCTCTCCCTCCATTTGCAATCACATGTGCACAGATTCATCTGCCAGTTAGAAACCAAATCACGCTGCCTCCCTTTGCAGTCAATAGAAATAAGGAGAGAGGGTAATTTGCCTACTTGATCTCCCCATTAGTTATGAGATGGCCCTACAATATTTAATTCAGTATAATATTTAAGTATCTAACACTAGATGAGACAAGTTTAGGCTTTATGAGAAACCCAGCAAATTGTTTCCATCAAGCTTGCTGTGTACAAGATGAAAACATTCAGGAGTAATTCTGGACCATGATAGAATAAGAAAGATTTATTTTTAATGCAACTGCTGATAAACTTTTTCATGAAAACTTGCTTCGGAAAGCATCATAGCAAATCTAACACAACTTCCTCCTTTTCTAAAGCTTATTGACCTTTTTCTTTGGCTCCCTAAGCTTAATCATTTAATTGATCCTTTCTTTCCACTTCCTTCTTTCTCATCTAGATTTCATACTATTTTTATTACTCCATTCCTTTTGGTTTTATACACTGGAAAAAAAATAAGAGGTTTTGATCCAGCTTGCCTATAGGATTAAAAACTTTTTAATCTCTGAGATTTCCCACTATCTATCCTGTATGATCAAAAGCAAAATCTGTGATGTGAAACCCACTCATTTTACAGCCCCACCCTGCTGGCATTAAAAACATATCCTTGGGTGGCAACCCAATGCAAAGCATCTGTGACATCCACTGAGGGATGTCACAGTCCAGGTATGGACCAGAATCAGACACTACTCCCTACATGGCCTTGAATGCAAGGAGCATATATGTGGAGGCATGCAACACTTGAGATCCAAACTCAATCCACCTCTTTTCTCTGGTGCTTAGTACTTGAGGGCTCATAGTCAACCACATTTTGCAGCCAGGGCTCCTCTGTTTTTCATTGAGGTCAACATGGAGAAATGGAAATAGATAAAGGTTTGTTTGACAGCCTACTGAATCATGAACAGTTGAGCAATGGGTGGCTGAGTAACTGGTGGGATGCTGCTTGGCATTGTTTCAAACCACACATTGCTCACGAGCAAGGAGCAATTCAAGCCGGTAATCCTCAGGGTAGAGCAAAAGTGAGACCATGAATTTGGATCTGAGCTTCCAAAGCAAAAACCTCAAAGTGGTTCTCTAAGCTGCTAGTTAGGAGGGATGGCACATGCGTGTGAGATGTTCAGTGCCCTGTAATGAAATCTGTGAGCTCCCTGGAAGCTCCAGCAAATGGGAGCAACAACATTACAATGCTTGGCATTGAGAGCTGCCATTGCAAGGCATCCTAGAATAATGTCCCACAGAGCAATCCTTTTCATGATGAGTGCCTGTTTGGTGACCTGTGTGCAAAGGCACTTCCCAGTTCCACTTAAAAGGGCACAGGAAAACATCCTAGATGAATCCAAGGGTAACTCTCATGCAGTCTAGTACAGAGATATCTAAGCAGACACTCAGCAAAATGTTATATCATACAGAGTCCCATAAATGTGTTCAGAGGTTTGCCTTTTGCCCTGGGGTTATAACGTGATAGAGACCATTCAGCTGAGATACCATGTCACCAAATTGCCTTTTCATCCCAGCAGTGGGTCTTTCCACAGCTAGGAAAAGACATCCATGATGTCAGTGATGTGTGGGCAGGGAACCTGCAAAGCAAATGCTGTTGCCAGATAAATAGAAACTCAGATCTCCAGAGTTTCCAGTTTGGCCTGGAGGACAAGTCAACCAGCAGAATGTATCAGCATAGATACTCCTCATTTGAGCCCCAGGGAACATCTTTACCTAAGCACAGTACACCCTTACCCCTCAAGCTCTGATCTTGTCAGAGCTCAAATACAAGCAACATGAAAGAATATCCCACAATTGCTGATGAATTAGAACATGCTGCCTTCTCTCCAAGTCAGTGCTAAAGCTAAATCTGTCTGCATCACATTAAAGAGCCATGCTCCCTCCCCAAAGCCTGACATGTGAAGCCTCACCTCATTTCTATCCCCTGAAGCTGAGAACTGATCCTGGGCCAGTGCTCCCAGCAAGCAGACTGGCGTCCTGTACTCCCGTCAGGGTCTTGCAGCCAACCTGTGTTTTTCACTGGTGCAGCAAGTCAGAACTGAGCAGTCACCTGATCTGAGCCTTGCAGGGCATAGCAGTCTCCAGAGCTACTGTCTGTAGCCTCTGCTCTCATGCCCTTCCCATGCTAGAAATGCCTCTTGTCTCTGTGCCATACAGCCAAGCCGTAGCTGCCATTCCAATGGCAGATACCTGCCAGAGAGACCCAGCAGGGCTCAAGCTCTGCCGAATCACATCTGCTTCTTTGTCCTGGTTTCCCCCAGCTCATCTATGATTTCATTTAACTGAAATCACGACAGCTATTCCAGTCCTACGTAGGCAGGACAGATCTCTTCACTGGTTTTTTTGGTTGTTTTTTTTAATGAGTATTATTTTGGGGTGTAGGTGGAGGGGATGGTGCTTAAATGAAAAAGTCTGAATCTGTAGCATAAAATCACATCTCAGCCTAAAAGAAGAAGCTGGCAGATTGATGGAAAGCATCACCATAATGTGAGAGAACAAATAGGGTGAAGATGCTGCCAGATGGGAAAGCGAATCCTCCCTGGCTCTATGAGTATGGATATCATCAGTGGTGTACGTACCACTGACACATTCTGCAAGTAAACTTTAATCTTAGCTGTAGCTACCACCAAATTATGCCATGGTCTATAAGAAGCAGCAAAATATTGTACTCAAGTGATCTGGGGGCTTGGAAAATCCTTTGCTTGTCTCACTCAGCAGATCCCAGATTAACACCCCTGTCCTTACACCAGTGGCTTTAGCAGCATGATGAGTAAAGGAGACTAGAAGGGTATTTCTTCCTTGTGCACCCCATTTCCACCTCTCTAACAGCTGGAACCTTCTTGCAGTGAGACAACTGGGAGCAGTGGCTCTATGCAGAAGGCAAGGCAGTTTCTACGTGGGTGAGATTGTTGTTGTGAGGGCTCTAAAGAAGGAGAAAAATCTCCTCTGTTACTAAGCAGGGATCTGAAGGCCATTGTCAGGGGAGAAGCAGAAGAATTTCCATAAAAGGAAGAATTATCCTGCCTGCAGCCAAACCACCTGGACTCTGATCTTGTCAGATGTCACAGCAGTAGCAGGACTGGTCAGCAAGGGGAGACAGGGTTTTGCAGTGATGTAGGGAAGAAGGGAGGGAACTTCTCATCCTGTGAAGACAGTAAATACATTATCCCTGTGGAATTTAATTTTTTTTTCTTTCATGACCAAACGAAGAAGAGTCTTTTATGATCCAGAGGGTGAAGTGCACATCACATGATGTCTAATCTGACTTTCTCATCTAATTCCAGCAGGAGCATTTAGATTATGCTGGATTACTTTTCCTCTTTCCACTTTCTTTCATCATTCACCTAAGCTGCTCTGACTGGTTGCCAGCACCAGAACTATTTGAATAACTGTGTATGAAAAATTTCCTTCTGTTGTAAGCAACATAAGGCCCCTGGAAATAAAGTGACCCTTTGCCTGATCAGCAAGAGGGGTCCCAGGACATTAAAGCAGAAATGGACATGACAGAGGAGAAGGCACTTAGAATATAGGATCTCTGTCCATCAATCCAACACATGGACCACTGTGGACTGCAAGGAAAAAGAGGCAGCCCCAGATCCCTGCCCCTTTTTCTGCATTACCCAGGGATTACCTCAGGCAGGTTGTCTCCTTGCTTTGTCTCTGAACCATACCCAGCAGAGATGGCAAAGCTGCAGAGGCTGACACAGCAGAGGCACCCTCCAATGGCCTTGAAGTCCCCGGGACAGAGCTAACATCTGGGTTAAGTGCACCCACAGCAACTTTCCCTTGGCTCAACCAAGTCGATGTTGAGTTCTCTTCACATGATGGCTGTTTAAATTCACTGTAAGACAAGGAGGAGGAAAAGAATGGATCAGGGAAAGGAAATAACCAACGCCTGTCCTGCTACTCTTTGGCCAATAAAGTGATAAAGCAGAAAAGAGAGGAGGCTTTTCCCCTGCTGTATTAAGAAGCTGAAAACCGAAGAGCAAATGAAGAGTATATTTGAAGATAGCACAGATCCTCAATAAAGCCTCTCTGAAAATTGATGAAAAATTTCAATGTGCATTAGGAAAGTTGGGATTTGCTAAAGGATAAATCCATCAGACAGGACAAACTGAGGAGCAGAGACCAACACAGATGTTTTGTTTGGGCTCCCTGGAGAGGGGTAGGGGTGCAGAATGAGCGTTAACCTCTGGTGGCCTGTTGGTCAGGGATGGAGCACTAGCATGGAGGTCAAGCATGCAGGGTCTTCAGTCTCTGCTGAGCGTCTTGTGTCATTTCAGGAGACAGCCGCAGCATGCTGGCACCACAGATGCAGAGGCTTCTGGGGAAATCACGAGCTTGGCATGGTCCCCCTCTTGCCTTGCTCTCTGTCCACTTCCCTGCCACAGGGACAAGCTGTGGACAGCACAGGCAAGCAGCACACTTGATGGCTCCCTGCCTCACCAGGAAAGCAGGATAGCATGAGCTGCCCTGGGCCACAAAAATCCAGAGTAGTTTCAGATGTGGTGATGAGGTCTTTGGGAGGAGATGTAGTAACTAATCTCAGTCTTGGTTTTCTCCAGTGTCTCCTATAGGAGAACAAGCAGAAGCACTCTGCCTAGCATTCCAGATCTGCACTTATACTGTCTCCCTAAAATGGAAAAAGATTTGGCCTAAATTTCTTACCTGCTCTTCAAAGATTTCTCTTACCCCCTTTGCATTTCCAACAAATTAATTCCCTTGGAACAGGCCTGTAATTAAGAAACTGTACAGGGAACTTTGTCATCAGGTAAATACAGAAGATAATGCCTGGAGACAGAAATTCTTTCAATGAAGATTAATTAAGCAGAGCTCCTGTCCCAGTCTATCTGGCAGTGGGGAGAACAGGGTTTGAACATGGGAGAGAAGGGTCAATGCTCCCTCCCACTCTGCACATCTGGCACCATCCACCCAGAAAGCATCGTTCAGGGAAGCCTTCAGAGGATATGAATGGTTTCTCTGTTCTCAGGCTTTTTGTTTAGGCAGAGCTGTTACTAAGACTGGTCCTGCATCAGCAGGGAAAAAGGGCAGAGAAAGCATGCTTATTCTTGATCAGAAAGAACCACATCTATTTGCCTCATGTGCATCTGCTTCCCAGAGGGGACATGGACAGGAACTGATGTTTGCAATCTACACAGTGCTTAGTGGGAAGGCAGGTCCAAGAGAGGCAATAGGACACAGCTATGCCTCTTCCTGGCAGATCATCCTGGTAACAGATGTTTTGCCTTAGGAGTTTGTGCTCTTCAGTGCCCACCAGGCAGCAGCAACCTGACTGCAAAGGCCTGAGTCAGTGAAGGGAGCAGGGAAGAATAAAGAGAAAAAGCAGCTTTGCTTTACATGTTGAGTGGAAAAAGAAAATATCCCACATGAGGACAAAAAAGCCCACAGAGGTCACAGCACACAAAGCAATGGGAGTAGAGATGATCCAGAGCACATCCCAGAAACTATGTTAAAGCAGCAAGAAGAAAAAAGGCTGAGGAAAGGTGTACCAAGTATCCAGCATTAGAATCAATTAAATGTAGCCAAAGCAGGAAAAAGCTCAAGAAAAGACAGGCAAGAGAACAGCAGATGCTGGTGGTGAGCAAGATTTGGAGAGAGTGCTCACTCTTTAACCAGGAGCCTTAGATGTGTAGCTCCTGTTAAAGGGCAGACGTGGACAGGAGCACATTACCAAAAAACAGGGACGCTCCTGTGCCTCCGTCTTGCACAGCCACATATGAACTGTTTCCATGGATTTCATATGAACCATACCAAAATTTCTTTTATCAACTCAGCCAACAGCACTGGCAAAGACAAGTAAAAAAATGTGTGTTATTCACAGTGATCCCTTCCCCATCACCACTCACAGGAAAGTGGCATGGGCTTTGTGGCTCTCAGCAGGAGATTTTAAACAGAGAGGGGAAGGGTTAGACACACTGGCCATGTCTGATCATCCAGCCCTTCCCACAGGCAGCGAATAACAGGAGCACACAGCTCTTGAGAACAATCTTAGAAAACCTCCTGCTTATGCATAATAACTTGTTCTTTTAATAACAGGGACAATACCTGCACTTCTTGTAACAAGTTCAGCCCTTGGGACATCCAATGGCAGAATTCCAGAAAGCTGGATCACCTGGCTGGGAAGGCATGGGCACTTCAGGGAACACCAGGTCTCATCTGGGATACAAATGGCTACAAGTAAGCTCTTGGCCCAAGGTGGTGACTGGAATGCTGCTGACATTCCCGGAAAGGAAAGAAGAAAAAAGATATTATGAGAAGGTGAAGAAAGCCTTTGATGCTCAGTTTATTGGGAGGCATAACGTGATATATGAGAGATTTAGCCAGCATTATCAAGTACTGGAGGAGACTGTCAAATCCTTCAGAAGAGTGGTGCAGAGCTGTTCAGGACACTTCCAGAGAATTTATAAGAGGAATCATCATTGCAGGCCTAAGAGACAGGGAATACTGGGCTACTCCTTCCAGCTTGAACACACACTGACCTTGGCAAAGAACAAGAAAACCTACAAGTGTAGAAAAGAAACATGAAGATTCAGAGGGTAGGATATGCAGAGGAGGAATAGAAACAGATAATTTGACCAAGCCCCAGGCAAGTGAAAAGGACCGTACACACCAAAAAAAAAAAACAAACCCAACCCGACTCCAGGGACACAGAAAGAAACAAGAGAAACCATTCTGAATATCTCTATGAATTCATGTCCTCTGTTTTCATGCACAAAACAAGGTTTCAGGAGATCAAAAGAAAGCAAGGCCTCTGTTTGACAAGCAAGGGCATAATTAAGAGAAGCTGCATTTGGCACCAAAGTCCCCTGAGGTGTGCAGCAGCAGGGTAACCCCTCACACCACAGAGGCCTTAATTTGCAGGACTTCAGATGTTACAATGAAACCCTGAAGGCAATTACAATTTGGATTGCCAGGAGGTCCCAGAGACAAACAAAAAACCCCTTGAGCCCACAACCCCAAGGCTGGCCCAGTCTTCCATAAAAACTCTCGACAGGGGCAGGGTAAAGTGAATTTTTTCCCTGACAAATGTTCATTTGTGGTCAGCATCTCCATGCTCTGTACCACTTGCAGCTTGGCAGGGGATATTTTTGATATATATTAGGAGGCAAAGGCTCTCATTTGAAAATGAGAGCAACAGAAGTGGCAGAAGATGCACTCCTGATGTGAGGAAGGAGCTAGATGCCCAGGTGTGATTAATGCCATGTAATTTTTGGTGTCTAAGCACAGATAAAAGCATAACATAGAAAATGGAGCTAGAATTGCTTGCAGTCAAAGGAGAGACAGCTACTTTTACATTGTGATCCTTTGATCTATTTGAGATAGGTACATAGGGATGAGATAAATCGTGCCCTTCCTCTCCCGTGGATATAAGGGGAGCCTGGCACTGTGGTAGGCATTTTTCGTCAAAGAGAGAAACTTGCTCCCCACAGCTAGAGAGCTGTTAAAGGCTTCAGTTACCCACGTAAATGCACAACTGACCTGGCAATAAAAACCAGCGAGGACACCAGTGGCACAAACCCTGTGCTAAAGCCCATATATCTGGGAAGATGCTGCGCTAGCTGCAGGTGCAAGACCACTGCCACCCCAGGGGAAGACCATGGGGCTGCCTTGGCCTTCACTCAGGAGATCAAGACTTTGCTCAAAAGCCCAAGTGCTCTCCTCCCACGGCCCAGCATGGCCCCAGCAAAAGGCCAGCTGTGGAAAGCAGAGGATCACCACTCACACACCCCGTAGACAAAGCCCCAGAGTCTAACAACCACCAGAACCTTCAGTGGAAGAGGCAAGAAACAAGCAGTTATCATTTCCTTTGCAAGACGGGTGAGTTTGTCCATCCCATCACTTAAGGCAGCCTCCATGCCAAATAGGAGCTAACACTCTGCGCTGCCCAGCCCCATTTTCTCATTTCTCTGCTCTTCTGGGTCTGCTAGCCTTGACCCAAGAAGGTCATGGCAGCCTGTGTAGCTGGGAATATAGCCAACCAGCACAGCCCAAAGGGCAATTATAGTGATCATTTGCCTTTTCTCTGTTTGATGGGCAGCTAAGTGCAGGGTAGGGGAGCTGTGCCACAAACTGTGCCCAAGAAGTACTTCACAGAGAAATTAAGAAGACACTCCTGAAAAAAAAAATATCCTGTTCTGGAGGGGCCCAAAGAGGTCTTTGTTTAACAGGCACCACACGCAAGTGAACAGTGGCAACTCAGGAGCTCCTGCCCTCCTCTGCATAGGAAGGATTATTGCTGGTTTCCAGGGAGGAATATTTGTGTCTGGATGGTCAGAATGAAATGCTATTTAGGGAGAAGTACAGCAACCTTCTTCCCCTGGTGCTTCAGCACTGCTGTCTGAGGGAAGCCAGACTGCTCCACCTCTGTCATCTCCTCAGACATTTTCAACAGGAACACAGTTATTTCCAATTGCAGAAGGCTGTTGGTTTTGTATGTGCATAAGCATGTGTGCTGACCATGTGAAAATGAGCTTACAGAGCTGGAAAACAATAATTTCCCTATTTGCATAACTTTCTTCTTCATCTTCTATGCAGTCATAAGAGCCTGGGCAGTGGCTGCAAGCAAGAGAATCCAGTCAGAACCTGGAGAGCTCCAAAGAGGTCCATTGGGGGTTGAAGGAATATTTTACTGCTAGACAAGGTGTGGGGGGGGAGGGGGGGGAGGGGGGGGAGGTGTGCAATCTTGTCTCTCAGGAGGAGAGATGTAAGCTATGTTTCTTTGCATAAAGGCATCCATGGAGATTCTCCACAAATGGCATGCATTGAACAATTCTGGCCACATGCCAGCCTCATTTATTGCATCTCAGATCCCCTTCCAGCTCACATATACTCACTTGTGCAGGGACATACATGTGATAGGGGTAATCGCAGGTGCTCTGTTCCTGCCCCTAGAGCATTCAGAAAATAGTCATGGTCCTATGGGGTTTGCACTGTAATCACAACACCTATACACTGAACCAAGGCAGGTTGAGGCTGTCCATTGAGGATGTGCTTAGGGAAGTTTTCCTTCTTTTGCAATCACCAAATCTAACTTCTTATGTTCTAAACACCACTGGAGATTTCATTAAATCAGAAGAGTCCAAGCCTGGCACTTAAAAAAGCAAAGCAAGGAAACTTCAACAACTTTCATCAGTCTCTGGGGTTACTGATAGCTCTAAGGTCCTAGTTGCAGTCTCTAACTTCTACCTCAAATAAATTATAAAAGCAGGCACTCTGCAAAATAAACACAGACCAAATGAGGCTGTTTACCATCTACGCTTCTCACACTGCTTCGTTGCTCTGACCCATGATCTTTGAGCTGTTGGCTTCTGTAAGAATAAGATGTCTTTAGAGGCAGCTCACCTACAGCACCTGGATTAAGAGGACAAACACAACACAAGCACTTCAACCTGTCCTTACAAACCAGCTCCATCCACCAAAGTGACTGAAGGAGATGGCAGCAGAGATATAAATCATGACTGATGTTAAACACTTTATGAAGTTCCAGGGCTGGTATTCAGAGCAGAGGAATAAGGGAGTTTAGTTTGGAAGTAGGAAGACATAGCACCAGGTAGGCTGAAGTATGTTGTGTTATCTTTTCCACAGATGAATGAAATATTATCAGTACATCCAGAGAAAACAATTAGACTTTTCCCTCTCTCTCATTCACTGCAGTTCAAGGAGAGAAAAGGAAATCCTTCACTAGTTCTATCAATAAACTTCAGTTCCATTTTTGTTCCCCAGGGCCTGAGAGTGTAGGACATACCAAAATGTCCCTTGTGCACAGGAGAGGTTCAGGATGAAGCAGAGGGAGCAGTGGAGGAGCAGAGCTGGCAGAGGGTTGAGCCTATTTGAGCTCACAATAACAAATGGATTTTTCTGGAACAGATAGTGGGATACCCAAGAGAGAGAAATGGAACTGCTGTGCTCACTGAAGAGCGTGTGCATGGAAAGGTTAACAAAGAGTTGCGCAATGGACCTGAGAGTCAGGGGGCCTCAAAGTCAAGCAGCTCCTCTCATACCAAGTCTTCCAGCACTGGCGGCATACCAGAAACCTTCTGCAAAAGCACAGCACTGAGGGCTGCATCCATCCAGAAAAGCAGAGAAACCAGACCATTGTTGGGACTGGCCATTTCGGGACCATTGCAAGTCCCTTTTCAAGAGGTTGTCTACTCAACACTAACAGGAACAGACACACTCCAAAACACCAAAAAAGTGGGTGCACACA
This sequence comes from Corvus moneduloides, assembly GCF_009650955.1. Lineage (NCBI taxonomy): Eukaryota > Metazoa > Chordata > Aves > Passeriformes > Corvidae > Corvus > Corvus moneduloides. The sequence goes on along the minus strand of NC_045479.1, from coordinate 26,473,489 downwards.
GAGAAATGAGAAGCCTGTTACAGGAGTGAAGAGCAAGGGGACAGAAGGACTCTGATGATGGCCAGACAGAAGGCATTGCATGTGCCACAAGGGTCTGGCAACCCAGAATCTTCCACCTCTTCCCTTCCTCTTGCAGCAAACCTGAAGATGACACAGCTTCTTTCCTCTGTCCCAGCTTCACCTCACTTCTACCCCCATCCTGGGATCTCCTGTGCCTGACACAGCTGATTACATGGTCTGAAGCCTGTCATGGGAATCCACAAATCAAGAGAAAGGCTCCTAAGCTGTGCTGTGGCAAATGGACTCCCTGCCTCTTTCAAGTTCCAGTTGTTGCCTTCACAAGTCCAGGATGTGGTTGTGATTCTGACTGCTGGAGGAGTTGTTCCTTAATTGGCTGGTGAAGCACTCTGCATGAGCTTAGCACAATGAACCTGCAACAAAGCCCAGGGAAGGTGGAGGAGGATGCAGATTCTCTCTTAGCTGCAGACACCCCTAAGTTGTGACGTACTATTGTTCTGGCCTGAAAAACCTATGGCAGGAACTCCATCTATGCGGGTCCTGGTGAGACCTCGACATGCTCTGGTGAAAGTTTTACTCTGAAAGTATGGCTTTGTTTTATTTTTCTGGTTTTGGGGAGAGCAATGAAACTGCAAAATGTGAGGAAAGAGTGGAAAAACATGTTCAGCAAAAACAGTACAAGCACTGCATGAGTGTGTCCCAGGAGCACTAGGGGAGAAGAAAGCAAAACGTGACACATCATCTATTCCATCAAGATCCAACCTCTGTCCCTCCAGTGCCAGCACTGAACATAAAGTCCACTTTTCCTCCAAAAAGCAGCCTAATTGATGCACAGGAGTGTGAGCACATTACCGTGGGGGAAGTGCTGTGGGTCTATATGTGTACAGACAGGAAAGTAGTCCTATGGAAATGGGGGCAAGAGGTGGTGGGCAGTGGGCAAGGATCAGTGTCCTCCATCAGGGCACTGGAGGGGAGCAGGGGTCAGTGGGGTTGGCACAGAGGCTGCAGAGAGAGGCATCTGCGAGGCACTGCACAACTCACTGAGCACTCAAGTTTCTGAGTGCTCAACAGCCAAAGTACTTGATGGGAGCGGTTATTTAAACAATCCAGTTGTTAATAAGTGGAACCTTTTAGTCCTAATTGATGAAGAACCACAAGCCTGCAAGCCTCCCAGAGCTCTTCAATTATAAATACTGCCCCAGAACTGCTGGGAACGACTGAGCTGGTTCGTGAGCTGCCACAGAGCAGCTCATGTCCATCACTTCATGCAGCTCTGACAGTGCCCTGGTTTGTCAGTGCTGCCATGACAAACCTTCCTTTATATACTCTGCAGAGGCACATTCACCTATAGCCAGTCAAAGGCTCTGAACTCTGAAGAATAAGGGCTTTTGGTGCAGCTGTTTGTACTCCGTCCACTGCAGGCTTCCACCCCACCTCTCACCCGTCACCTCACTGGCTCTGATGGAGCCTGTCCGACTAACACAGACTTTGTAGCCGAACTACCATCAAGTGTTTCCAGTTTGTTTCCTACATCTCTTATAACTTCACCAATCTTTTCCCATGTGTGGAGTGCTGGACAAGTCAGAGATGCTTTGTTTCCACACCCAAGATGAGCCAGGTCAGCATGGTCAGAGCCCAGGCACTTACTGCCTTTAGCCAGGCTAAGGAATCTTTTCTCCCTTGATTTTTCTCTCTGCTGCAAGATACCATCACTGTTAACTACCTTCCTTTGTGTATCCATGAATAAAAAGCATGCAGAGACCATTGAGAGGTGTGAGTGAATCTTTCCCACCTTGCAATATATTTGATAAGGAGTCAGCACACAGTTAGGTATGGGAATTCATCTAAGAGGCACCAACATCTGCTGAAGGCTCTGAAATCCTCTGGTTCACCATTTGGAAAACCTCTGGCTCTGCCAAATGAAACATTCAGGGTGTTAAGGTCCCTTCCAACCCAAACCATTCTGTGATTCTGTGAAAAAGGCTGAGGGATGACTACCCTTTGGATACAAAAAAAACCCAAAACCAAAACCAAAACAAGTTTCCTAGCCTGGTTAAAGCTCTTGGACTCAAAGGCAGGAGGCTAGAAGCCAAGGTGAGGGGCAACACAGCAGCCAATTGCTTTTCTAAACAAATACTTAACATGCCCGAGTCCCATCCGTGGATTTCCAATTGGATACGCTCCTGCCAAACAACAAGAGCCTCATGAGTCAGTTTTCTAACAGAAACACAGTGTCAAAAAAATTCTTCATGAAGCCCCAAATCCCTGCACATTCTCAGAGAGCCTACAATGCAAGTAAAGTCTCAAGGGTGGAAATCATTTCATGGTTTTAAATCCATGACTTGGACCCTCATCTTTCTTCATAAGGATTTTTTTTTGTCTTCTGGTACAGCTGTGTGCCTTCATTTTCAGAGCTCTCATTTGTAACTCATGAAGATAAAAGAAGGATTAGAGAGAAGAGAGAACTCTGAGGTGGTAAAACAGAGTCTGGGCTGCTTCTCCACAGGCAGCCTATTCATTCTGTTGCCAGTGTCTTGCAAGGACTTCAGCTGTCTGCTCCTGAAGCCACCTAGACATTAATAAGCAAAGTGGGGAAGGGAATGCTATTTATTCATGTTTTGTTATGCATTTCTAGACTTAAAAGTAAGCCACACTCTGGATAGGAGCCAAAATCCCTCTTGCAGAGCAATCTCCATGTGCATGAGCTGCTAGCCCAGCCCAAGTGGCCAGACCCCCAAAGGTAAAGGCAGTTACAGGCGTGCTGGCGAGAGACATCCTACAAGCCACCGCATGGGGCGGGCTGAGCTCTGCGGGTCACAGCTGCTGCGGGAATGGAAGGCAGAGGGATCCCCCATGCTGGTGGTCGCCTCTGTTCCTGCTCCTCAGAGATGATGAGATAAGCTCACCTATGAGACGTTCAAAGGACACATGGGCACACACATGACCCTTTCTCTGCTAGTGTCAGCCCTTTTTCTCCAAGCCACCACTGGTTTGCCTCCTCCAGTCTGTTCAGAACTCTTCAGTAAAGCTTTTATCTCTCCTGCTGACCCTTTCCTCCCGGGTTTGAGCTCTCTTCTCTGACTTTCAAGGTTTTCTTTCTGTGAGAACTGTTCAGGATAGCTCTTCTGCCATGGGCAGTGGGGATGTTAGTGGCTTCAACAGACTTAATCAATCACTCACAGTATTCAGGGCAGATTGTAAAAATACTTCTGCACATTTTCATGCCAGGGCCTTCCTGTTGTTTCCATATGCAAGGAGTATGCTATAACATGCTCTTACTGGCATCATGGGAGAGCATACTGCATGAAATCCACACACACCCTCCCATGCTCTGAGGTTTATGTCTTGGGTCTTGGTGCACTGTGCTGTCCCAGTTCCCCTCATGTTTGTAGGACAAGGGAATACCAGGCTGGAAAACACAGTGATACATCTCCTTTTGTAAACAGGTTTCCTCCAGCATAATGTCCATCAAGTTTGGCTTCTCCACACCAGCATCTTCCTAACCAGGAATCAGCCTTTATAGCAAGCAATTTTGAAATATGAAAAAAGAAAAACAGGAAAAAACTCACAACATGGAAGCCCTATGTAACATATATTTTGTTTTTGATGAGGAAGCCTTGGAGGCAGCTTTGAAGCAGTTGCTCCAGAAGACTGTGTGCTGAAGCTCTTTGCCCTTGGGCTGTCACCTTACCAAATCTCCAGAGAAATCAGGAAAAATAGGGTTGGGGCTCAGAGAGGAGACTGCACAGAAAAGCTTGACTGCTGCAGCAGGCAGGAGGCTAGGGTCAAAGTTAAAGATCTGCCTTACATGGCTCTTCCACAGCTTATTCCCTTGAAGGTTTTCCTCATACTTACTGCTGTGGGGTCATTCTACAGCAGCAGCAGGGCACAATGGGTGAAGTAAAGTCCAGCTCTCCAGATTGTGTGGGCAAGGGAGGGCTGCAAAAGCCACTAGATTGCACCTGTAAAAGCATGACTGTTAGAGGCCAGGAGGATGTCCAACCTCAAAAACCTTTTGTTCAAAGAACTATGTTGATGGAGACAGATAGCACAGGCACTGTGGCAGCAGAGGGCTGGTGGCACCACAGTAGGGTGGTTAGGGAAGCCCCAGCACTGTGGTGTTTGGGTAAAGGCTCCAGAAACCCACATCTGACCGCCATACACACTGTGCTCTTCAGCCCCTACACAGATGGTTCATCCTGCCTGGGATTTTCATTGTTCACCCTGCCAGCATTCTCCCTCCTGCCAAGAGACCATACATTTTTTCACCTTCTTAACACATGAGCTCTCTTCTTTTTGTTGTGTATGGGATGGGGATTTGTCCCTTTTTTACTTTCTTCACCACAACAGCAAAACCTCCTTCCTGCAAGTAGCACTGACCTGATCAGCCGGACCAGTCCTCCCTTGCAGGGATGAGGCAACCATGGTATGAAGAGAACCTGAGGTTTAAGTGGACTTTGTGTTCCTGCTGTCAGTCCAGCCTGAATAAGAGCCTCTGCAGCCCTGCACCACCTCCACCAGCACTGAACCCCTGCTCTCACATGCCAGCATATACAGTAATACAAGCAGGCAGGTCACCTAGGGACTTGGTCCTTTTAAGACTGCATTTGTTCTCACACTGTTCACCTTGCTTAGAGACCAGCTGCCCTGGTGCCCTGAGCCTCTGGCACTTGCTCACCCTGCTGCTGACAGAGCTGAGGGCTGTCACACAGCACAGCAGCCGTGTCCCAAGCTTGTTCACAGCACTGCAGCGTGCAAAGCTGCAGACAGCAGAGCTGCCCTTACTTGATGCTTTGCAGCTGTGAAATCTACCAGCAGAGGAGATCTGTGTCATGTCGCAGCTACAGCAGCCGTTTTTGCAAGCAGATAATTAGATCCTGCATTCTCTATCTCTGGGTCCTGCAGCCAGCTGCAGGAGCTACAGCCCACAAACAGCCCTGAGGACCTACAGAGCAGGGAAAGACACTCATCTGAGGAGGATGTAGGTCCACGTGGGTACTGAAGGGCTCTGAAGTTGGCAAGGTCACTCGTGGCCAGAAAAGTGCTGTGGTTTTAGATGGTTTGAACTCTGTGCAGGTGGTGATTTGGCAGCAGTGATAGCCGTGTGTCAGCTGGGTGCAGAGCCGGCTCAGAGCCTGTGAGGCACGCGGCAGTGAGGCAAAAAGAGAAAGAATTGAAGTGTGCACCTGGGGAATTCCAGATGCTTGTGAGGTACGGGGAGGGAAAAGAGACGATGTAGAGGCTGCATGTGCAGGGGTAGGTCCAGCTCTCAACATAGCCAGTCATTCACTGTACTCCAAGAGCCACACAGCAGAGCTTTCTTTTGACCTAGGAAGAGAGTAATGAGTGATTTCCCATGCCCAGACAGCTTTTGGGAGAGGGAGAGGTAGGTTACTGTTTTCTGCCTCTGTCACAAACATTAATTTCCTTGAGAAAAGTTAGACACAGAGATTTATAATGGTCCTGTGCCTTGAAAATTTGCAATTGTGTTTTGGGTGACTGAAGCTTGCTCACGATACTCAGCAGCCACATCAGTGATATGAGACCCTGGACTGTAACATACAATAAAAGAAATCAGTATTCAGCAAGGGGTATGTGAAGCTGCCAAAAGAGGAAACTGATCTCTGGTCTTGCAAATGGAGCTCATACATTTGTATTCCCGATTCCCATCACACAACGGGGACCATTTCAAAATGTACAGACTATGACACAGAGGAGCTCTCATCATTGCAGTGCCTCATGGAGGAAAGGTCACATGAATCTCTCTTCCTGGAAGAGAGAACAGGTGGAGGAGAAGGTGTAAACCTCTGGCAAGTTAGGGATCAGAATGTCTTCGTGCCACTGTGCAGAGGACACCACATATTACAGCCTACTGCAACCCTCTGGCTCATGAAAGCCACTCTGGAGGGCTCACATTTGTTCCTCACAGGGTTGGTCATGATAGCAAAGTTGTCCCATTTCCAGTTTCAAGTTGTGTCATGGAGATGTCATGTACAGCTACACAGACAGAGGTGAGATCTGGCAGGTTGAGAGGCAGTGGAGGCCTGCAATACAGATCTTGCCTAAAAATGCACAGGCACTAAAAAAACCACTGCAAGCTAGCTATCAATGCCAGCATGTGCATGTCAACAGGACTGCCATTCAGCAGTGAGTGTAAACAGCAAGGCAGAAGTTGTTAGAGGATTTTCTGCTTTGGATGAAAATGCCACTTGGGAAAGGTCCCCTGTTTCTGCCATAAACTAGCTAGCAGACTACAACATTGATGATCCCATTAGAGAAAGTTGTAGGGAAATAAAACAGTATTGTACAAATCTGAAGTATTGGGCTGTCTGAGATATTATTAATTCACAAAAATAGCTGAAGGGCACTTGACCACTTGACCTTGGAATCACCGTGGGTACTTGTAATGGCAGTGAGGACTGTGCTTCTGATGGGCAGAATCAGATGACTGCCGGGCCTGAGCTGGCTTGCTTTTTAAGATTAATTCTCAGCTGAGATGCATCTGTAGCAGTGGCCGCAACAGCACAGCCCTTGTGAAAAATAAATGTTTTAACACTCTAGCTGACAGCTGCTTAAGGTTACTTACTGCGCAGACGGAAGCACAAGCTAACACTGCAGGAACAAATACACACCTAATTTAAAAAGCTATGGTAAATAGGGCAGGGACGCAGTGGTGGCTAGACTGCCTTGCGCTACAGCAGAGACAGCCTCAGCACAGCAGAACAGCATCCAGGCACAATGGCTCTGCGTCGTGCATGCTAGAAAACCATTGGAGAGAAATGTTGTTCTCAGCAGAAAGAAATGTAAAATGAGTTAACTAAATGTCTCTGAAGGACAAAGCCCTGCTGACGATTTAAATAGCTGTTTTGAAACCAGCCTTTGCCACAAACTGGTTTGTGATTGACAGAAAGAAAGAAACAAAGAAGTAAAGGAAACATGACAGATCAAGTCAAGCACATCTACATCACAGCAAGCACTTCTTTTGATAAAATTAATTTTCTGAAATAGCCTCCCAGGGGGTCCACGTAGCAAAACTAAGCCTAACATCTTTGCCTTCACCAAGACTAATTACAAAAGTAGAGTTTGTAGTAGGCAGCCTCACCTGGGTGTACTTTACAGAATGAGTTGCCAGTGAAGACATTACTGCTTGACCTGGGATGTTACACAGAGAAATAGAGCTCCCTTTGGCACCCACCAAAAGGATTGTGGCTGTATTTTCTTAAAATTCTTTCTGTTTTTTTTCTCATCAACAGAACTTTATGCATTTTTCTCTGCTGCATGCCAAGATAAGACTGTTTAATGGAGCATAAACAAACAAATGAATAAGATTATTTAAAAAGAGCTGCTGTGAAAAAAGCAGTTAAAAATCCTGAAATATGTAAGTAATGGGAAAAAAAATCTGCTAAAATACAGAACTTTAAATAATGGGTAAAGTAATAGTTACACAAGGTCTTTCTGCTTTGTTGCAGCTGCGTTGTTGCAACTGAACTCCTCATATAAGGAAAGGCTGAGAGCACTGTGACTGTTCACCCTGGAGAAGAGAAGGCTCAGGGCCATCTTGTCAATGTGCACAGGTGTTTGAAAGGGGAGTGCAAAGAAGATGGAGCCAGGCTCTTCTCAGTGGTGCACATTGACCAGAGGCAATGGGCACAAACTGAAACACAGGAAGTTTCCTCTGAACACCAGGAGACACTTCTTCACCATGAGGGCAACTGAGCATTGGCATGGGTTTCCCAGAGAGGCTGCAGCATCTTCATCTTTGAAGGAACTCAAAAGCCATCTGGGTATGGTCCAGGACAACTGGCTCAAGGTAGCCCTTGGCACTGCTTGAACAGTGAGGCTGGACAAGATAACCTCCGAGGTCCCTTCCTACCTCAGACATTCTGTGCTTCTGTGAACCTAACTGGCAAGAGGAAAAGCCTTGGAGAAATAAAAGAAGATGCCAAAGATACTCTTCAAAGATTGAGAGTCCAAGGTGTTAGCTAGTATGAGATCACAGAGGAGGGGCTGTTGGAAAGGCTGTCAATCTATGGCATCAACCAAAATCGTAAAGACAGATTGGCTAAAGGATCCATGATGTTTCTAGAGGTTACTGATTGTCCATGGTCCAGACACTGTTCAGACTGAATGAAATGGGAAAAAACTATTCTCATTTTTATGAAGCAAGCTTTGCACAACAAGGAATGAGGGTTAATAAAAGTAAAAAATTGTGCAGGTTTTGTACCAAGTTTTGGGTGCATTCCTAATAAGTAGTGATTCGTTTGTGTGTTCCTCTTTGATGCGTCATTCCAAGCACACCATCAATGCAGAGTCAAATTGAGTAAACGAGAAATCCATACAAATGACAAGAGCGCTGGATAGATGAAGTCCTGTTGGATTAAAGTTATCTGTCTTAGCACAGAACAAAATATCTGACAGCACATTATGAGATTCCTCATTTCAGAGATTCTTGAACAGGAATTCTGCCATTGTCTAAGAAGTTTTTGGATCCAAGGTTAATTAATACTGAAGTTGCTACAAAATACACCTACGTGCCAGAAGACACAGAAGACTTCTCTAAAAAGAGGGTCAAACTGTTACTTGCTAGAGAAATGAGAAAGAATTAGATGTGTCATAACCACTAAATGAGACCATGTGGCAAAAGTGACCATGACATGTTTGTATAAAGACAAATTGCATCAACAGAGTTTGAAATAGAGGGCTGCACATGAGTCTGGTTTATAACACAGCCTGCCAGTAATGAAATCACAGCATGATCGAAGGTCCAAGGGCAGGGGAAATAGATTTTGAAAGAAATTAGAAAGTCTGACTGGTAAAACACCTCTGTCACCCACATCTAGGTTGCATGTCTGCGATGTCCCTCAGAGTTACCTCCCTGAGAGAAACAGAAGATTGCACCTCCTTTTCCAGTACTCATACAATGTCTGGAGGACTAATTCAGTCCTTCATGGCATGAAATGAGGTTTTCCACCTACTGCAAACAACCCAGTAGCCAAAGTGCCCAGAGAGGACAAGTTTGGTAAACCAGGAATGTTTTGCTGATCAGAATAATCCCCTTTTCCCACTGACTTTCTGACTTTCGTTTGCTAGACTGAAATTCTCTCTGGTAGTATTTTTGATTACAGGCTTGATATGCTCTTTGGTGTTTTAATAAAATAACAGAATGTCACATTAACAAAGAGGAACTAGAATGTGTGTCACTGAGGAGCCTCTTATACTCCCGTATTACAGGGTGAAAACAGTCTGGTGAAAACAGAGAGATTTTTCAGGCACACAGATATTTCCTTGTGTTTGAAAGCAGCAAGGTTGAAAGGCTTATATGTCTCAAGGCCCCTTTGCACCCCCTCTACAGGATTAAGAAAAGCTAAGACTTCTCCCCCTATCAGTTCTGCCTCCTGCACATCCACAGACCACTCACTTTTATAGCTGAGTGACTGGATCACCTGTGTACATGGCAGATACAACTGGTCATCAGGCCGGGCCTGTTTGCACTGTCCCTGCTGCAGCTCTCCTCAAGCAGACACACAAACCTGCTTCCTCATCCTTGCAGCCACAAGGACACAGGAGAGCATGGAACTGGCTCATGTCCCCTCTGTGCCTGTCACAAGAAGAGCAGTGCCAGGGGACTTCATGCCAAGTGTCAGTTCCCTTTGGAATATTCTTCCCTTCCAGTGTTTCCATTCAGGACCCCTCAGCGTTTAACAGAGAAAAGCAGCTGAAGTCTAGGTGTAAGAACAGTACAGGAGTGCAAGCAAAATGTCTAAATCCATCCAAATAGGAAAATCAGCTCTAGCACTTACCACTTGATCACATATATACCCTGCCAGGAGGACAGACCCGATGTTACTCCCAAGAGCAAGAAATTCCCATGCAGAGCTGCCTCTGGTTGCTAACCCACTTTGTGAGTTTGCTTTTGTTTTGGGATTAATTTCCAAGAGTGCCCATGTGGTTTTGTATGGCTGTTTGTTTCTAAAAACATTTAGCCTACCCTTTTGAGTTCTGCTTTTCTTCCACTGGAAGATAAAAGCCTCACTAGGGATTGAGTCCCCACTGAAGTACTTACAAATGGAATGTAGGTGGCTAAAACATATTGTTTTATTTCAAGAGGCTCACGCTGTGTTTGTACTGTGGCACACCTTTGGAGACAACCTCAGCACAGAGCAAAGTCCCCTCCTGCTCCTGCACGAACACAGATGAGAGCTCGTTCCTGCCATATGAGTCCTGCACACCAGACATGGTGAAAAGCTGCTGGCACAGCAAGACTGCCAGAGGAGGTATAGCCCACCAGCTGGGGAAGAGACAGGAGAGCCAACACAGAGACCCAGAGCAGAGATCCCCTTCCCAAGCCTTGCCCCTGTGCCCTGGCAGCTTCTCTGCTTTCCTGACTGCTCAGCAGTGGGATAATCTGTGGTCGTGGCATACCCACTGCCTAGCCCCTCTCAAGGACTTAACTATCACAGGAAGAAAGTCTGAGCCTAGAGAGACCCTTAGAGTAAAATGGAGGAGAGAAGGAGCAGATACACTCCTCTGCTCCAGCTGCCTTTCCTCCCTCTTCATGGCTTACATAACCATGGAGGGTCCTTGCTAGGTGGTCCAGCACCCAAGGGTACCTACAGCATCCTCTTGTTAATGTCAAGAGTGACAGAATCACATCACAGACGTTGACGGTCTCCACTCAAGGATTTATGGTGAAAAAGCAATATCATGGGTACCATTCATGTTGCATGCAGGTACCAACAGTCAGCATGCTTTAGGTGGCTGCTTTAGACTCATCCTCCTCCTCTCAGTGCACCTGGGTGATCCCTCAGAGAGGAGACCCTCCTTCTTCTGCAGCTTGTCTTTCCTGTGGCCTAAGACACACCAACAGAAGAGAGAGTAGTTTTTCTTCCCTACCTGAGCTCTACACTATCTATAATTGTATAATCTTCTAATGTCTTTCTCTCCCTACTAGAGATTAATTTATGCTTTTAATTTTGCTCTTGGTAAATTTCAACCAAGTACTTGTTGGGGCTCAACACTCCTACATTAATGTCTAATCTGTAAATTTACTATTCTTTGTGCTGTACTGTGATAGTGGTTTTGGTCTGGACAGGTGGGAATTGATGAATTTGTTCCTCTCTGAGGTGTGTTTTGAACCATGAGAACTCCAGCCAGCTGGAGTGATGTGGAAAAGAGCTGCAAGTCTCTCTAAGGTCATTGCCCAGGAGCCTTGGTGTTAATAAATACCTGCCTGGCTTTCCACAAAATCTGTTGCATTATATATATTTGATGTATGCAAAAAGAACAAATCCCATGGACTGACTAATTGCAGGGTGAGAAATGTGAGTGTCTTTAATCTATGAAAAGGAAAAGCATGTAGCCTTTAAGACTTCCTCTCTTGTACCAGGCTGGCTTGGAGTGTCTGATGGCCTGTTCTTGATCATTCGTCATGCACCTGTTTATTACCTACACTTCGGTCTCCAGCATGCATCAGCTCCTTGCTCATCCCCTGACAGCTCCCCAGCCCCTCTTGCTTTGGATCATTTGAATTGCCCTTCACTGGACCTCTGTGATTTTTGCACTCCTCATTAATTACACTGTTCCTTTGTTCCTTTCTTCCCTCCTATGTTTATTCTTCTGTTTGTATCGGCACACCTCTGCTTGTTTTACAACCACCTGGCAACACATGATGACAGGGTGTTGAAACAGCTTAGTTGGTAAGGGCTGAATAGCCGTCAAAGTGCCATGTTAGTTACACAGGCACTGCTGACTGAGGAATTGGCTCAGACACGCAGTCACCTAGTGCAGCACACATTCACATTGCCTTTTGACTGAGCTGAGGAAGGGGAGAGGCCCACCTGGCCACAAACATCACCACCACATATCTGTGTGGGTTTGAGCAGAGAAACAGAAACACTAGGCAGGTGAAGAGAAAAGCTGCAGCCTCCTTCCCAGTGTGATGCACACAGAGAAGGAGACAGGGCTTGGGAGAGATGCTTAAAGCTGTTTGCTCCCAGCACCAGCAGTGACATCACTGTCAAACTTGTTCTCTACACCATCCACAGGCTAAGGGAGCCAGCCATGGACACCATTTCCGCACTCTTCAGCCATACTGAATAACCCTCCCTTGCCATCTGCCTGGTGGTGGGATCTGCTGTGCCATTGGTAACACCCTCCACAAGCTGAACATCAAGTCTAAGTACCAACTGGGCTTGCAAAAGGGTCACTGGCAGTTCTGCTGTCTCAAACTCATATGCTGTGCAAGGGGACATATATGCAGAAACCATTTTACTCACCACTAACATACAACCACCTCCCACAGTCACTGCTACCCAGGTACTCAGGTTGTCACAACCTGGCATCAGAGGTGAAAAGAAGAATGTACAGAAGGACACATCTAATTGCTTTGGGAGAGCACCCTTACCGCTCAAGAAAACACCACTTTCTGGGCACGTGTCATTTGCAGGCAAACAAAGCATCTCCTCACTAGAAAATGTTTAACACTATCACTCGCACAGCAACTATGCTAATGTGAACAGTTTCAGTGTTGGCTACATTAACTACACAGCACATTGCTGAACAGAGTGGGGTAGAGCACTTTTGCCAGGCCCGAGCTGCTGTGTTCCTCCACTCTTATGAATGGGTTAAAGTAAGCAGTTCTCCATGGCAGGTTCAAGTAAGAAAATACGCACAACAGCCCTTCAGTCAGGCACTAAAACAAGGACTTTTGGTAATTTTGGAACAGCCATTTTCCTCTACATTGTTAACTAAAGAATATTTCTGCAAAGAATAGATATCATCCCACAGAATAATCTTTTTCTGATTGCATCTCCTGAGCTCAGACACATTCAAATGCATAGGCAGTGCTGAGTATATGTCTGATTACTGAATAAAGAGCAGCATTCAGATAGCTGGTGCAAGGAACACGATGCAGTAATAAGCAGTCAGTCTTCAGGAGATTTGGATAGTGCAGGGTGTTTTCAACATATGGATGCTCAATCTTTCTTTTTTTGTTTTCTTGGCAGGGTATTATTGCATATAGCCCCTTATAGAACATCACACGATCACGCAATAATTTAAGCAAAGTGAATTAGAGCTTTTGTTGGCGGAACAACACAGAAGATAAAAAGAGGGATATAAATATGCATGCATACATGTATATAAAGGAGACACAAAATATTTAAGAAGTCACAGGAGAAAAAAAAAAGAAGTTGGTGTTTTGAAGCTGTAGTTGGGAAAAGATTAAAAAATCCATCCACACTCATTCAAAATTACAGGTAGAATATTTAGATAAGGAGAAATTAATTATACAAACTGGAACTTGGCCAGGATACTGTTCTTTTCTATACTACACAACATTATCATGTTTGAACATGCTTGTAGCAAATTGAGTCACAGGGCACAAAGCTGAGCACAACTTTCCTCTGAGAGCAGGAACAAGCCAGCACAGCCCCTCCGGCTCACCCTGGTCCTATTGTCATGGGACATCATGCTTTTGAATGCAATTTATCTAGGGCCCTGCTGAATCAGTCGGGATCCAATCTCTGACTGAACACAGCATTTAAGTACAAGGCACCACTGTCCTTCATGCTCTTGTAGCATTTGTGCTAATGTTATACCAGCTGAGAAGAGGGCTCACCAGGATTTAGATACAGAAAACACCCCTGTGCAGCTGACACCACAGAGCAATTCTCAGGAACCTGTAAGCTCTCTACATGTACAGTCCTTTATTTACAACTCATGTGGCAGAAAATGGAGGGACGAGAGGGGAAACACAACACTGCAGCTGACTGGCAACCTCATTCTTCTTTTTCACTGCTGACTGAAAGCAGTGAGTACTTCTTACACCAATCGATCTTCCTGCAGGATCCTGGTTTGCCCCTCCCCATGAGGCTTTACTCTATGCAAGGCACTGCAGTGATGACTTTTGCTTTAGGGTCCTCTAATAAGCCTTCCTAATTTGAGAATAATGAAGACTGAAGGGTTCACATCCCTCAGGCCAGTCAAGGAAGAGGGCTGCCCAGGATAGTAGAGGTTGGGGAGGACACTAAAATATTTTAATTGCTTGCTAAACTTGTTTGTCTGGTACAGAAAGGGACCCTCTTTGTTCCAAATAATTTCACTGCTGGCACATGATGATTTCATGCCCCTCACCCTGCACAGGGGAATGTGGCAGATGGCACAGGACCTTTACTGGGGCAACCATATTTCTGCATACCTTGGGATTAATGTTGAAAAGACACAAATAGGAAGATGGAAGGCAGTGCATACAACACAAAAGGTGTTGGGAAACCTGCCCACTCCTGATTGGTTGAGTCCATTTGCCAGCATTTTCTGAGGGACACCCACAAGACGTGGTGCACCCAGCAGAGGAGAGTCGGTCCCCAAGGCAAGTGCAAGAGCAAAGGTCCTTCTCAACTGCAGCTGCACAGTCAGTGCCCTGGAGAGTGTCAGGGATTATGTCCTGAAGGATGGCAGAGTGGTTCTGTTCTGGGACAGATGTGGGGGGACCCTTGCTGTACTGAAGACAATGTCAGCCACTGCAATCATAAGTACCTTTGATTTCAGCTACTTTTTTTCCTCAAAGACATACATTATTTTCTGACTCTTTTTGCTGCTTATTGATCTGCCATTGAGTACAGCCTGCCAAGAGATGCCTCAGACAATAGAGTTCATTACAGTCCATTGTGCTCCCATTTTACATCGCTCAGCCCTCCCCTCCTCTGTGCCTGACATTTTCAGCTACCCTGCAGCAAAGAACTTGGCCAGAAGGGAATTCCAATCCCACCTCTGTCCTCAGGGCCTGTCACTCAGTGCCACTCACCTGTAAGGGAGGCATTTACCCCCCAGTCATGTCTGCCATCTTCAATTAAACACAAGAAGTGGGCTTTGGTTGATCTGTCCTTAGTTGTCTTCTGCTGAAGATGCCCATGGGTCCGAGCTCCCAGCAGATCTTTGCCAGACAATGAGTTTGGGGGCAGATTTCTCTGAGCCAAAAGAGATCTCTGTTTGGAGAGGATGTAAACTCTTTTCTATAGTCCATTGACTAGACAGAGTCTAGATGGCAGTGAAAACCTAAGCATGTAGCTGAGGTTTGAACCCCTAAAGCTTTGGTGAGTCCCTAACACACACACACACACACACACACACACACACACAAACACACATGCGCACACACACTCAGTGCCAATCATCTGAAAAATTATCAAAGAAATGCTCATCCAAGGGCAGTTGTGCCTCCTACACGGCCTTGGGCCATCATAGCTTATGTTTGAGAAATGCCTACTGCTTGGAGGAAAGAGGCTTGGAGATATCCCCTGCTAGACACTGGTTAGGGTGTCCCTGTGAGGGAGATGCATCTCCATCTACGTGGCGAGGGTAGCAGAACTTGGATGGAGCAGTGAATAGCTCTTTTCTATCACTGTCTTTCTGTGCTGTGTTTAAAAGCTTTTCTGTAAACCTTGGCTCTTCAAAGAACCAAAGGGGTCACTAAGTGCTGGTAGGATCAGAATAAACTTATGCTTGTCAAACTTGAGTATCATAAGGCCAGTGATAATGTGATTATTTTCCCATGCATTTTTATCTGCTTTTTCATACCTTGTCCCAGGTCAACAGATTCTGGCTGAAGTGAAAGTAAGAGGAAAATCTACGAAGGAAAGTTAATCAATCTCTTCCCAGTTTCAGCACATTGTTGTCCATCTGGGAGATTCAGAGAGGGAATCTGATTTTTTGGTTGCTATCCCATTCACTGATAGCATCTCCAGACCTCTTAAAAATCATTCACTTCAGCTAAGGCACTGTCAGTTGAGCCATTTGAAAAGCTGTGGTTGGATTTTATTTCAGTGAAATTTACAGAAGTGAAAATGCCCTGAGAAATACTTTTCTACTGTTTGAATGCTTCTTCAATCCCTTTTGATGATTATCTTTACTTTTCTCTCACACACTCCATTTATTTTTCTGTTTGGATTATTTGTAGTCTATTAGGAGTTTTCAAGTGTGCGGCTTGGCCAAAAGGTGAGTATTTTCAAACCTGAAATTAAATTGGCCATCATTTCTTTTTTCAAAACAGAACCTGTCAATTAAAAATTTCAATAATGAGAAAAGGAGCAAATGCTAAGGACAGTATTGAAAAGGTATAAAATCTTTGTGTTTTGAAAAGATAAAAGCTCAAAACACTGCAACTTTCGAACCGTTCATTTCCCCTGCACCTCCAGCCAAGACTTAGTTCTGGCTAGCAAGTGAAATTTAGTGAAATGCCTGCCTTCCTCTGGCACAGGAACCTGGGCCAAGAGCTAAAGTTTGAATAAACTATACGATATTTCAGCTAAGTGTTGGAAGTTAGCCAGTTTTGATTACAGTATCCTGCATTTGAGTGGGAATTAATGCAGCTCCATTCCAGACCTGGAAAACAGAATTTTGTTTTCTTAACAAAAAATATCAGGTGCTGGCACAATTGGCCCAAAAATCACATTTCATTTCTGCATTAAGCCACTGTCAAAAAAGTAATTATTACCCATCAAAATGATGTTGGAACTCAGAAATACAAGGGTGAGCACCTTATATTAGCACATGGTTTGAGACTGAAAACCAAAAGCCCAATATTCACCCTTTTTTTGCCTTCTGATATCCTTAAGGTCACAACTGCACCGGTGGATTTTGAGACTGGGAAGAACCACTGTCACAAGGCTATCCACACAAGCAGCAGCTGAGTCATTTCACTGCAGCAAGCCCAGTGACTTACAGCTGATAAGGAAACGGAGCAGGTATATCGAGGGGTACAGCTGTTACAGTGGAGGCCTGGAGCTGCACCCCTCTTTGGGTCTCAGATAACGTCCCACTTGCTTTGGTGATGAACAGCAGTGCAGACATTACCCATTTGTCTCTCCAGCTTCATATAAAAACTGAGTATTGAGCCTTTCAGTCTCTCCTGTGCTGTTATTGACTTATCTCTCGTCATTAGTACTTAATGTCTATTTTCAGGATTTTCAATGAGCATGGGCTTGTGTATATATAATCCTATTAACCTTTATGTTTATTAGCTGGAGATTTTCTCTCTCTGGCTCACAGTTTTGCTCACCTTGTGAATTATCTTCATTTACTAACATTTAATTTGTGTCAGCTGTTATGAGCTTCTTGGCTGAACACTGCTTTTCCTGTTCTGAATCTGACTTGGTGCATCTGAGTGTTTCTGCTATGTTCCACACTTTTAATTGCACCCCACAGGTAGTCTAGCATCCTCTGACTAGCTCACCTAGTCCATTTTCTTTATTTTTAGCTTCCCTAAAAATAACTGACTGCCCTCTCACCATTAAAGGTGATGCACATCTCTGTATTTCCAAAACCTGCCACTTCTTAGCACTTCTTTATAAATAACCTCTTGAGCCTTTTCCATTGTTTGGACCAGGGTAACCTCTGCAAAGATCAACTCCTTCCCTCAACTTTCCTGTAGTCTTGGGGGTCATGATTAACGGCTGGTGTAGAGAAATGGTGACATCATTGAAGACTTCCCTACCATCTTTGCCACTCCTGTCTTTGCCACTCCTCTCTAGTCCCAATCTGGGCTTTGTTTTATGTAGACAATGTGCCAAAGCCTTGTCACTTGCTGGCTGACAGGAGTGGCTCAAGATAGCTCCAAAGTCTTACAGGTTGGTCAGCAGTGATATCAGCAACTTCGTGGTGGCTTTCATCATGCAACCCCCAGAAACATTTTCAGGCAGTATAAAGGGAGATTCAACCCATTGCCACAGTCTCCTATTCCTATCTCTGCCTCAGTATTGTTTATGTTCCATGAATATGATCAGGCTCCTTCATCCACTCACTCTCATCATGTAACCCCAAGACAGTAGCCTCAACCCACAGCTAATAGTGAACACCAGGGCAAGAGCCGCTCTCAAGTAACATTGTCATCCTAATTTCAACTCATCTCCATTTCAGGCTTTTAAAATATCACTCATACAGCAAAATTCCCAAGTATTCTCCAAGTTAAGAATAAAATGAATGAAGACAACAAAGAAAATATTCTGATTATGGGTTCCAATTTTTTTTTAACCCTGATATTCTGTGGTACATTTCTTTATTTTCGAATATAAAGTGACAGAAATAATTTGTTGTTAGAAAAGAGAAAGTATCTTTGACTATTTACAGGTTTTGTACATCACAAAGGTTTTCATGTTTTTGTTGATTTTTCTTCTTTTTTTTTACTCCACATCCTTTAAACAATGCTGAACTGGAAATCTCAACAGCTCACAAAAACTCTCTTCCCCAAAAAACAAACCCCAGTGAGAAACAAGAGAAATCAAAGGGGAAAAAAATTAGCTCCTTTCATTATTCTCCAGGAAATCCATTTGCTTAAATACATGTATTTTTATATTTATAGATATTATTTTTTCAAGTTCAAACACCTAAATTCAAGAGAGAAAGGAAAAAAAAACCAAAACAGTGTCTTCTCCACCCCCCTCCAGAATCTGTTGATCCCTGCTTGTCCAAAATCAGAAAGAGTTATTTACAGAAAGAAGAACCGGAGGAGGGTGAGGGTGTAGGGAAGAGGAGGATGAGGTTGTGACTGGTGGAGAAAAGATAGTAGGATTAGGGCCTCGGAGAGGTGAGGCAAGCCTGAGTTCGACCGCGCTTTGCCTTAGGAAGACGCTACACTGGGGAAGTGCCCCCAGTGTCCCCTTGCCCCCATGTTCAGTGCAAGGGTGCTGCCTTACTGGATCCTGTCTCAGCCCCACACCAGGTGCTCAGTGTTCATCACTGCCCTTCTCCCCACACCCTCCACTGGTCTTCCCACGCCAGCCCTGGACATTTCCAGCCAAGGGTATTACAAGGAGCAGGGTGGAATGCCTCGAGGGTCTCCGCTGCACCCAGCTGAGCCCCTTCACACGGATCCATGACTGGCAGCAACTGTTGCTGCCCCTTTCCCCCCCACTGGCTCCTTCTGCTGCTCACCCATTTCACTCCCAGTCTAAAGTCACTGAGAGCTCAATTAAACTGTGTGTGTTCACAGGAGCCTGACTCCAGGCCCACAGGTTCCATTACATGAAACTCATCCTGCTGCCAGCTAACCTTGGCACCCTCTCCTTCTGTTTCATGACTGCAGGGTATTGGCAAGTAACAGGTGCTACGGAAAGACTTCACAGAAAATCCACCTCTGATCCCTGTTCTTCCTTCCCTCCTTACAATATCCTGACTTCAACTGCAACCTGCTGGAAAAGTTCTGCCAGATAAGTCAAATTTTACACTATAGAAAATGAAGTTTATGTTGCAGATGTGAGCCTGCAATTTCCACATGATTTGTGTGTATTATAATGTATTAATCAGGAAACACTATGTAAATGTGTGTAAATGCAAACCACGATCTTAAATCAGTTTTGCATAATGCAAGTAAACAAATTAATCTCCCAATGTGCTTGTAAATGTTAATAAAAACTTGACATTAACCATTAAGTTAATGTCACTAGATGATAATGTTACTGGATGAGAAAGCAGTGTTGTATGTCACATGTGTCCTTTAAATGCAAATGAGTAAAATTTACATGTCCAAGAAATGCATGTTCTTGAGAACTCAAATTGCTGTTTGCTGCAAGTCATGTAAGCTCTACTTTATCCATCAGCAATTTCTTTTTAAAACACTGCCTCCTCCCTGGAGAGAGTAAACCATCCAAAATTAAATGTAAGGAACCCTTGAATATTTGAAGAGTGGCAGTGACTGTGTAAGTAGGAGTATGCATAATTTAAAGGGGTTCTGGCAAGACGGACCTAAAACTGTGGAGCAATTAATTAGGCTGGAAACTGAACTAAGCTGAACTGTAACCCTAGGAAAGCTGGCTTTATCATCCTAGACTTTTGAAAAAAAAAGGAAGCTGGGTCAGCCTCTGTCCAGTTGCATGTTCGTTTGCACATCAAAGCATTGTTCGAGGTTTGAAAGCAATGCCTGAGAAGAAGCTGGCCAGAAAGTTCAGTCACTATTCAAACAGACCAGGATGCCTTGGATGAAATTCATCAAGAGTTGCCAAGCTGAATGAGCACTTTGCACGATACAAAGAGGTTCTTGATGAAGCCTTTCCAGTGTGACAGTCTGAGGTGTTACAGCACACTGGTGGAACCAAAAAAAGGGAATTATTTTCTATACAATATTTTGACAGTCGTCCTGTAAATGCTGAAAGTTTGTAGCAGCCTGACAAAAGCAGCAAAGGGATGCTCAAGACTACTTGTGAGGAGTACAATCAGACCTTGATGTGCAGGTTTCCCAAGAAGGGAAATGAGTTGTATTTTGAATCCTAGTAGAGCTTCAGCTGAGAGAAATTAGGTCAAGCTGGCAGCAGAGGCTGAGCCCCGTGTACTGCACACATCCTCAGAGAGCATGTACAGCCCAGCACCTCTCTGGATTAGGTCCATATGTGCACTTTGCCATGCTACCTGCAAAAGTAGAGCTGATTAAAAATGCACAGAGAAATCACAATTTGTGGTTCAGGTTCTCTTTGTCCAAGGCTGGGATAAGTTACAGCATCCTCAAGGCTTTGCTCAACTGAAGAAGTGAAATGAAGCTGGAAAACAAGAGAACTGCCAGAATAGCAAGATCTCTCACCAAACTCACCTGAAGCAGAAGTTGATTGCCCTGGGCATGCTGCCATCCCTTCATGGTTTCCAGAGGTGTAAGAAGAAAACATCCTTCCAGGTACTGAAGTGGTGACAGGCAACTCTGGAGTCTTGTGGCCCACTCCTGGGTGGATCACAGATTCACCTCCTCACTGTTCCCCTGCCTGTGTAGGAAAACCTAATCCCTTTAGAGCATGGGCGATATCAGTTGAGGGGTATGTGCACAGTGCTGCAAAGAGACGAGTGTTTCTCTTTCAAATCTCGAAAAGAAACAAACAAAAAACCTGACTGGCCCTTCAGGTTGAGGTCTGTCAACATCCCAAATCAAGTCTCCCAGCACAAACTTCCTGCACTACTTCTGACTACAACCAAGGAGGTTCCTATACTGCTTTCTCCAAACAGCAACCACGAACATAATACTTTTGCAAATAAAAATGCCAGATGTCCTTTTCCTCTGCTCCTAGTCTTTACCCCTGTTCATACAAGTCATACCAAGTCACCTAGCTTATCACGTGTCTGTATGCCTCAATGATTTCCTCTATAAAATGTATGTCTCATTTAACCTCAAGAAAATTAGATGCAAATGTATGCACGATTTCAGGACATTTGCATAATATATGTAAACTATGGCATCTGTCAATTTACTTGTTAATGTAAATGCTAATATTAATGTATTTCAGTTTAGCATCAAAATCGCAAACTCTTTGAAGTGAGGACTGTGGCAGAGTGAAGCATCAAATGGCCAAATCTCGTCTGAAAACAGGACCTAAATGGTTTTGATTAATTTTTTGTCAGGGTTCCACCCTGCTGGCACAGCATTTCACTTCACTTTCTGCTTCCCAAATTAATGACTGGTACCGATACTGTCCAACTCCACAGCAATAGTGTTGTTAGGAGAGGTGGAGTCATTTTGGTCAACACAGAATTACCCCTGAAGCCACCAGTCACTGCTTGCATTCAATGTGCATCCCCAAGCATACCTTTCTGATGAAATCCTGCCCAACATGCTACCTACTTCCCCCTCAGTGACAGGTGCTACTGAGGAGGGAACTTTTGCACCTTCTCAAGGTATCTTCATATCCTCAGCTCAACCCAGGGCATCCTCCAGGATTAGTTGGTAGTTGGGATTAATATCACAGTATTTGAGAATATTGAGAATATTCTCTCTCTCAAGAGAACTCAACTAGTTTACCTCAGTATTAAATACTCCAGCCCCTTCATAAAGAGATTTTTTAAAAGAATAAACATTTCTAGCTTTTGTAATGGAAATTTCTAAAGGTATCTGAGCATCTAAGCACTACTAGCTTTCGATGAGATGGGTTTTGGTTTAATAAATTTCTTGTGTGCTTCTAAAAATCCTTCCCTACGTGATGCAAACATGGCCAAAGCATTAACTGTTTATTTCTTCCCAACATGCAGTGCTGATGGCTCACATCTGGGGGTGCCTGGAGTGCTCTAGGTCCAGGATGTTTAGTAGGGTGACTTGAACGGAGCCAGGCAAGTGCTAAGTGATTGAGACTCTGGACTCAGGGCTCATCCCTTGAGACTATGGTGGCAGAAAAACTGGCCCTGCCCTCTGTGGCAGAAACTATTCTATTCCCTCAAAAAAACGATGTAGAAACATGCCCACGACCTGTGTTTGAACACCAGTCAAAGATCTGCCTTACTCTACCACTGCAAAACAATACTCTACATGGAGAGACAACAGAGTTTCCAAGTGAGGGAAGAACCTTCCCTTTCTCCTTTCCAGGAAATTTTCCCTTGGGAGCTGGGGAAATAGAGAAGGAAGAAACCAATTCCCTCTTTTCTGCTTTGATGTGGGTCTACACACCAGCCTTGAAGGAGTGGTGAGCGCATGGTGTAAGTCACTTAGCATTCCAGCCCGCTGCCGAAGGGCAAGCGCTTACCCAGAGCTTAACCTTGCAGCTGGCAGGCCTCGGTGCCTTGCCTCCTCAGCAGGGATAACTAATCAAAGAGCCACAGAGACAGGTCCAAAGCATCATGCTTCTCCAGTTTTAATCGAATGCCTCAGATAAGAAAGTGGCCATGAAGCCCTTACTCCCTGCCACTGCAGCACAGAGAGAACCCTGAAGTGTCTTGAGGAGGAAGAACATCTGAACAGTTAGTTCCTAAGCAATGTGAAGCTGCAAAGATAGGAGAAGTGGCTAGTTCATTACAACTAGCTCTTTTTCGTTCCAAATAGGATGCTTTTACCTGTATCTTAGCACAGCAGTGTTCAGCTTCCAGAGCTGAAAAAGAAGTATCTGTGTGCAGGAAAGGACCAGAACCTGTGGAAGTGCCTTCATTACGTGGAAAAGTCCTTACATGTGAAAGGCCTAAGAGAAACCCTAAAATTGTTTGCTTCAATAAGTAAAGAACATCAGATAATCTTCCCCAGGTATGGGAAATATCCCTTTGCAGATGCCTTTTCTGTAACTACAATCCTATTCCCTTGTTCAAATGTCAAAAAGACACATTGAATAGCTGTTTTTCACTGATATAATCTTGGCTTCCTGGTGGGCCACACAAATCATCTATGAGGGCAAACAAACCCAGCAGCGCTCATGTGAACGAAGACAGAGATGTTTCAAGAAGAGTATCCAGGGCCTGTGTGCTCAAAACCTCCAGACTCCTGCCTTTGCTGTACATATGTACTGGAAGGAGTTCTGTCTTCCCTCTGGCATGGCTGAATGTCTACTTGAAAGACCTGACACCTGAGCAGTTTGGTGCAGGGACAAGGTGAACAAAATGAAAGCTGTTCCCCTTTGTCTTTAGGCCCTGTGGGTCTAGGGGAAGATGAGCCTGCTGCTTCACTCCAGGGAAGGGGAGGTGAGCGAGTACAGGGGCTAGAGTAGAATGGCCTTTGGCTGAATTTCTAGCATAGCACATTGCCACAGCCCTGGTTCCAGAGTCTGAGACATTATGCTTGAAAATCTGAATGTTCAAGGCATTCGCCAAGCGTCTGCTTTAACTCTGTTCCACTTTATATGTCCACCAGTAACAAACACAGAGCTAGTGCACAATGGTCATGGGTGGAAGATACCATATTCTTCGTAAGGAAGCAACTGGAATCTTCAAGGTACTGGAGCAAAGTAAGGTAAACAATACCCATTAGCTGTTTGTAATGACTTCTTTGCTCTCATAAATCACTGAAGGACACAAAGCAGTCTCCCATAAAGGAGCGAGGGCCCCTTTTCTTAACATGCAGTGGCAGGAGGTCACAAGGGCAAAAGGATGGGGCTAGCAAACAGAACAAGTGGGAGGAATGGTAAATAGCCAGACACTCACTGGAGGAACAGTCTAGATTTGTAACTAATAATGATAAAATCTTCATAAGGCAGAGGAAGTCTCTTCTTCCCTGTAGGAGTCAAAAGGCAATCACAGATAGTGCATGGCACAGGGATTGGCAACAG
Source organism: Corvus moneduloides (assembly GCF_009650955.1). NCBI lineage: Eukaryota > Metazoa > Chordata > Aves > Passeriformes > Corvidae > Corvus > Corvus moneduloides. The sequence goes on along the minus strand of NC_045479.1, from coordinate 26,449,481 downwards.
GAAGAGACAGGCTAACTCAGACTCACAAAGGCCAAGAAGATGCTTCACAATTTGGTCTTTTTTATGCTAACAGGACTCTCCTTCTATTTTTTCCACCAAGCGGTAATGTTCCCATGGATCTGCTTTCACACTTGTATCTGGGGCTCCAAATTCAAGAACCCACCAGTCTAGTTGGTCTATACCACCATTGCCTCCAGGTCCTCCTTGTCTACTTCACCCAAGTCTATATTGACTTGAGCACAAGACAAGACTTTTATCCAGGATTCTTTTTCTGCACACTGCTAGAGGTGCGGCCTAGGCTGATATCGAGACTTTACCGATTTTCAGTCAGTGCTGAACACAATTTATTTAACAGCTTATTTTAAGCTATATGGTACGCTATTTGCCTCTTCCTTTCCAGCCTACAGTGTAGAAGACACCCAGACAAAAAGGACGGGAGCAACAGAGAAGGTCCCCTGCTAGCTGGTGGGGCAGTGTTTTAATGATTCTGTGAGAGATGGGAGCGTGAGGAAGGGGAGCTGAAATTCATATGCAGGAGATCTGATTCCCACAGGCACATGGAATACCTTCAAGGCAAAATGAACAGAGCAACCTACCAACTTTCCTTGACCATTCCAGAAACCAGCATGTCCTGTCTTCCGAGGAAGAAGGATCCACAGCACGTGCTGAGGAACCACCATAATCCACAGCAGGGTGGGGTGAATGCTAGCGCCTCCTCAAAGGCTCCAGCACCTGGAGTCAGAGCCCCCCAAGGAGAAAAAGAGCACTGACTCCTCACCACCTTCGGGGAAGCAGAGAATCACAGCCATCATTTCTAAGAGGCTCTGGAATGCTGAGATGACATACTGTTTTGTCTGGAATTGGAAGAGGCAGTCTGCTTCCTTTAATAAACCTGGGGGAGGAGTAAATTTTTTTTAAGGAATGAAGAATGGCAGCAATATATCCTGTAAAAGGACACTACCTTGTTCTCTTATGCAGAAAGAAACGTGAAGAGCCCCTAGTTTAACTCCTGTGCTTCACATTACAAAAAAAAAGCAGAATTTTTTCAGTCCTTCATTAATGTCTTACCTCCTTCATACCTGTCTCCCACTACTGATACCTCAACTACTCAACAATCATAAATCAAGAAGAAAAAATAATGATGAATGCAACATTCAAAAGCAATTCATGGCCATTTTCAATTTGCCTTTTAGTCTTTTGAGTCCTTGGGATTCATTCCGTTCTTACTTTTAAGGTTTTCTTCCCAGCAATCAGAGATAAAAAATATCTTTTCATATAAAATGAGTTGTGTTTTTTCCTTTTTTCATTTACATAATCACAAGATACCAGTTAGCAAGATTGAATACCAAGATTGAAGAAAAACATTATGTATTGTGAAACTCACAGTAAAAGCCATGACTGTAGTATCCCTCTCTCACACACCACTGGTTCTCTCTTCCTTCTTTTCCCTCAGTAACTAAACAAAAACACCCTTTGCACAGCTTTTATTCTTGATCATTTTATTTTGGTGGTTTTCATGCTACATAAAAATTAGTTTTTATATCAAAAAATTATTCACAATATTTCCAAAATAGTTCAAGTTTTTTTTTTCTTTTTGTGTTTTTTAAATATTTTTAATGTATTTTTATTTCTTTTCTTTTTTTTACTGCAGCTAGGGTTACAAAACATCCCATTTCCTCTCGCCACCACCAATTCACTGTCGGTTCCCTTTTACATTTGCATATGTAAAAAAAAAAAAGAAAAATAACAAAACTTTTTATATCATTTACTTGAGAAATAAAAAGTCATTTGGCACTCATGTCTCTGTGGCTCTGATTTTCACCAGTGAAGTGGCTGGAGGTGGGCGCGTGTGTGTGTGTGTGTGAGCATGTGCACACACATATGCATGCATAAAGGGTATGAAGAGGAGGCAAAATTTAGGCAAAGATGGTCTCAGAAGCGGATAGGATATATCTGCTGTATTCAACAGCCTGATGGGTGGCCAGGTTCACCGCAAGGTACCAACAGCTCAAGAGAAGAGGAGGTAGCAGTGTTGGGCAGTAGAAGACTTAGACTAGAGGTGAGTATTTCTTTTTCTTTTGGTTGATAGACTGAGCTTATCAAAGGTGCTCTCCAAAGTAAATGTACATTAGTTAGAAAGCAAATACAGCTGAAGTTGACCTGTGCCAGGTCTAGAGACGCTACCTGCCCCAACCCTAGTAGACACAACAGTCCTCCACTACTGTCCTCAGCCACTTCCAAGTGCCAAAGGATGAAGGTGCTGGGTTTTCCCTTAGGTGTCATGATATCAAGAGCTGGCCAGCTGCCCATGCACCTCCTTTAATTCCTACTTCATGGTCTGTGAGACTCTGCTCAGCCTTGAATGACGTTGTCCGAGAGTCATTCCTACCAATTTGTAAATAGGTCAGGAGAGGCAAGGCTGAACACCTCTGGCCCATTCAGGGTCATTCATTAATCCCTGTTGCAGACCTACATGCCTGACTCCTGCTCCTGTCTGGGAAGTACTGTGCAGGGGCCAGTGAACCATCTTCCCCTTCCTGCCCTCCAGCCTGACCCACAACCCACACATACTAGAGGATGATCTGCTGTGGATGACCATTCCCTTTGGGTCAGGCCCCTCTGCTACAGGGTTCTTGTCCCAAGAAGGGCCATGGAAATTGCCAATTCCATCCTCACCTGGAAAATCTTGCATGGCTTCAAAAGGGCAGGACCCAAGGGTCAGACAGGCTGCCTGCCTTGCAGCAGCCTTTGGTGCAATGGCCAAAGCTCACTGAAGAAATGTTTTAATGGTTTTTCAAGGAAAAAAAGAGAAAAATTTAAAAAGGAAGGAAAAGAGGGAGTACAAAACAAACCCCCACATCTATAACAAAAACCTCCAAAGCCCATTTGTGCAACAGTTAAGTATTTTGTCTTCTGCGACTCCACAGGGAAGTCAGTGAAAAGCTACTTCCCGAAAGGCTGCTGCCTCCACTATATACCAGCCCTCACCTCCAATTACAGATGGTGCTTTGGTCACTGGCAAAGAGACGTTTCAAGATAGCCCTGCCATTCAGGAAAAACATGTACAAAGGAAAGACTCCAAATACAGCTGAACCATACAAACAATAACCGCACAGAACTGAGGTCTCGGAAAGTTGTATTGCTGAAAACACCTCCCTGCGCCCACTAAAAGGACTGTGTAAACAAACAAACAAGCATACATACAAAATAAATCAACAGCTAAACAATAAACCTTCCCCCCCCACCCCAACCATGTTAGAAATTTTGAAAATGCAAAGCTAAAAAGAGCAGTTTGCTGTGTTTCTGACCACAGGTGAGAGACAGCCTGCTCCAAAGATAGGAAAAGCAACCAGACAGGCAAAGAGGCCTCCAAAGCTAGCAGCTTTCTGTGCTAACCTCCACACTGACTGCTGCCCAGTGGGAAGGTCATTTCCTACAGCACCTCTTGAAGGCTCCAGCTTGCTAGGAGCTTTTAGGTGTATAGCATGTTGATAATAGCAATAATATCTAAAATACACACACGCACGTGTACAAGCATTCACACACATATATCTTCTCTTTCATAAAAGACAAACCTGGCAGAGCACAGGATACAATTTGATGGAGAAGAAAGAGCAGCTGGACATGGAAGAAAGCAGAGGAGGTGGACGGATGTGGTCTGATAGAATGAGTCATTGGAGACCACAGATTATTCTCACATTTCATATATATAAAGAAAAAGAAACATCAAAGAGGCCCAGTGACACCAGCACTAAAGGGCTGGTTAAGCAAACTTAGGATAGGCTAAATGATGAGAGCCCCTAAATGTTGCTCCTTCCTTGTCTGACTAATCATGGCATCTCTTCATTGGGTCCTGATTGTCTTTTCTGGCTGCTGACAGAGGACAGCAGTGTCATGTCCAGCAGTTTGGCCAGTTAAAGTGCTGTGCCGCTTGGCACTGTAGGGCCCTCCCAGCAGGTCATCCTCTCTGGTGCTACAAGTGTTGTGATCTCTCCTGGAAACGAATGGGATGGAGAATGGCTGCGGAAAGTTCACTCCTTCCCATTCTCCCCTTTCCCTGCCCCCTCTGAAGAAATGGAATCCCTCCAGAGTGTGGGATTTGCAAGCTCCCTACTCAGCTCCAAGGAGCAACAGTGATGTTCTTCCAAGTAGTGGGATGGGAGACCAATTCACCTCAGCTCAGCTTTTTTCTGTGTCTATCTGACACAAGAGCAAGAAATGACAGGCTAGTGTTTTCTTTCAAGTGGAATTTCAGTGCTTGCATTGCCCTAGGAGGCAGCAAAATGAATAGCAAGGGAGTCTCTTGTTACAGTCACAGATCAGATTGACCAGATCTCTCCCAAAAGACCTTACCAGTCAGTGTGTGATTGTCTTCCTGCTCCACCTACCAGTTAAGGCCAAAGTAGGTAATGAGTGTGGCACAATGGTTTGGAAATGTGGCACAATGGATGAAGCACAGAAGTGAATGAACACATGGAATGGGTTTCTGGTTCTATAGTCAAACCCTCTACAGGAGTCTGCATCCCAGCCTCATCGCTGATTCAGAGCTGGTCCCCTGGAATCCAAAGAAAGCAGCCGTGCCAGGGTGTACCAGGAGGGAACAAGAGGGTTGCCAAGTTACCTGCAGGTACCCACCATCTGGCTTTAGCAGCGTACGGCTCCCATCACCTTTGTCTCAGCTCAAACACATGCGTACAAACACCTAAGCACACGCACAGTGGCACCACACATACAAATGTGTGCAGGCTGCATAAATACAAATACCAATATGAACCCACCCCTGCCCTCCACAAGTAGACACGTGCAAGAAATACAGACAAGTAGCAACAAGCATGCAACACACACATGGTGATCCCAAGCAAAGGGAACCCCTGTAAGCTATGTTCAAGCATGGTAGGTTCCTGGGAGATGAATCCTGGCAAAATGCACTGCAGAAAGAGGCCCACACAAGGAAGAGAATCCAAAAAAGCCATTCCAGGCATCTAAACCCCTAAGTAGCTATTCCAAAAGCTTCTTGAATTTCACAGGAATTTAGCTGCCTGTCAAGATGGATCTGGCTAAAAGGCCTGGAAGGGAAGCAGAGGGAGAAAGTACAAAGCTTGAATCTTATCCCCTTGACTGATTTTTGTCTGTTCAGGGACAGGTATAACCTTTTTCCAGTTGACAGGGGACTTAGCAGCCAGTGCCCAAGGGCCTAGAGAGAAGTCTCATGTAATGGATCTGGACACCCTGCAAATGTTGCCATGATGCTGTACTTTTGGCACATTGAATAAGCAAAGGAAACACAGCAAAGGGCCGGGTGATGTTCAGAGAAGTAACTCACTATTTGGCCCTAAATTAATCTATGGGATGTGTTCCCAAGAAGATACCTACCTGCATCATTGCAGTCTGATGCACTAGACCACACTAACAGTGTAGTGCACTGAATGGGCCAGCATTTCCAACTCCACTTGTGTTTAGAGTTCTGCCAGGAGTTACTCAAATGTACAAACATACACTTCCTCCCAGACTTAGAGGTATTTGTAGCCATGTATTCACAGGTACACAGACCTCCGTGGACCATGCTGGGACAGCTATGCCAACATCATAGCAAGGGTACATCAGAAGCCCGACTATCCTCCTCACACCTGTGAGCGGAGATCCATTCTCTGGTGGCTGTGGTGGTTTCTCTCACCCAGAAATCAGAAACACAGGCCTGCAATGGAATGGCAGGTTGAGCAAGAGTTAGCTGCAGCTGGGAGAAGACTGCTCCTCTGAATAACCTCTGGCCATGCTGACCCTTTGCATTGCTCCCTGCACTGCCCATATGCTTTCATACAATTACACTACACACATGGAGAGACTGACTGGCCCTTTCTCAGACCGTGGCCAGCAGACCCTTGTGTCTTCAGGGATAAGTAGCCAGTGCCAGGAACATTGAGGATAGTGAATTGATGGATGTTCATTAAGGAACAATGCAAATTGTCAAAAAGGGAAGGAAGGAGATGTCTTGGCATCTGCCTAGAGCCCCTACCAGTCTCACATTGGCTGTCTCTATGCTTATTCACCATCCTATCACTCTCCTTACTGCTATGACATCAGACCACAAAGCCTAGCAGATAATGCCAAGTACCAGCTCATATTGACTTGTCAGACAGAAAGGGACCAAATACTACCGGGCATTCACTCCCAGGTCTACAACACAGAAGTACTTCATGTAGGTCTTTAAAAGCCTCTAGGCAATAAAGGAAGTGCCCTGTGCTTTTAAAAGATAGCACACTTCTCTCCAGCAGCCTTGCTGAATTCACATAGAGTAAAAGCAAAGAAACTGTACTGATCCTGATATGGGTCAACCTGGAGTGGATAAAAACTGTATCTGCCCCTGCTATAAATTTACCAGTCAGCCATCAAGGACAGAAATTATGTTCTTTCTCGGGGCTTTCTCAGAAAATACAATTTCACTGCTCCCTTGCACAGGCAAATTTGCCATACTGATAATTTCTTACCTCTTGAGTGTGCGAGAGCAGAACATCACCTCAGTGAACATGACAGAGCAGTCAAAAACAGCTACAAAATATCATCTTCTAAAAATCTGGTCATAGCTAGAATTTCCCAGGAGAGGAGAAGTGGAGGCCTGTCCTTCACTCATCAGCGTTGCACAGGCCGATGAAGACAACAGAGCAACAAGACAGTAATAAGAGAAGGAGAGTGGGCAAACAGCCAACATAAGTAATTCTGAGGGAAGAGACATAGAGATGAAATTGAAGAATCAGTGTAAGATGGGAAAGTAGGTAAGAGGCCAGGAAGATGAAGCAGTAAGCTGCTGGAGAGATCAAAACACCTGAAAATGAGGTTCTGCTAACAGGAAGGACAAAGAGCAGAGGAAATAAAGTGGTCAAGAATGGCACAGAGGGTCTGAGACCATGCCACCTCCCCTTTCACTGGTACTGGAAAGGCCGCAAAAAGAGCGAGAAGGAAGAGTTGGCCAGGAGATGAAGGCCCATAGGGAGATCCCTGTAATCCACAGTAACAAATGTACTCTGCTGACATCCCAGGGAGAAGACAATGGGGACTAGGGAAGAGGAAGTAATCAAAGAGCAAAGCACATAGAGAAGGAAACAGCCCTGTGCCTCACACAAACAGTCCCTAGCAATCAACACAGCTTTTATTACAGGAAATTATTAACACCCTCTGCTACCCACCACCCCTTACCAATCCCAAACCTCCCCTCTCTGGGGACCCTTTCTTGGCACACACATATAACATCCAGATAAACTTTCCGAACCAGCAAAAGCAACCACTGAAACAACTTCAAACACCACAGACCAATAAAACCACAATTTAGAAGTTAACTTTCCCAACCCCCCCCCATGCCATTATTTAATAAGGAAATACTGTACAGATATAAAACCCACCCTTTTCCCAACCTGAATATAATTGCTTGAGCTAGTTTCTGTACATATATACACACGTATTTACACAGTAATGCTGCAGTCAAGAAAGCAGATGATGTAAAAGTCACAAAGTGAATACATAAATTAAATAACTACCAGCAGAACATTAGGAAAGGTCACGCTGTTCCTACTTGGCTAAAATGTGTTGCGGGACAGAGTCATTAAGTGTACTGCAATGTACTCTGTGTCGTGTGTGTGTGTGTGTGTGTGTGTACATACAGGCACGCAAACCTCACAGCTTCCTGCTGTCTCAGGTTTGTTCATGTATGTCTCACTTCCCCAGTATGTCTCGTATGTGTGTGTGTGCCCAGAGGAACCCCTGTTCCACAGCATGGAATTATTTTCTGACCTGTTGGAGTGTATACCAGTGCTTGCTGTGAACCTTTAATGGCAGGAAGCCAGCAGGTTAAGAGATCTGTAACTACTAACACATCACAGAGATCCTCCTTTAACCTCAGCACTCAGGGGACTGTACCCTTGACATTGGCAGACACAAATCCTGCTCTCTGCAATATGGTTTCACTGTCTTTTTCTATACACAAGTAAGTTTATGCTGTGTCAGTTTTGTTGTCAGCAATGGCAGAAGGGTGCCAGAATTCACTCAAATGGCATGGCTAGGATAGGAATTTGGGGATGCTCAAGAAACAGAGAAAAACTCAAAGCCAATTGCAAAGTGGTTTTCATTGTTGCTGTTCTAGTGGCAGACACCCAGGTTTGTCTGCAGTCAGCCCCAGGGAGGTCCAGAGGGCCCGTGATGAAGATGAATCAATAGTAATATTGCCAGTGAGACACTCGGCACCCCAGTTTGCCTTTGATGGGGGAGGAGAGAGGAAGCCACAGGGAAGTGTAGGTGAATGCAGCGAGGGTCTATGGCTTGGAAATCTATTTGGCTGCAAATTGAAAATAAGCCCTTGTGGGGACGACAATCAGGTCCCACTAGTTACTATCTCAATGTGCCCTGCAGCATCCAGCAGCATGGTAGGTGTGTTCCAGGAGGACACGCCAGGTGTGTTCAGCAGCAGGGAAGCACTTATGGGAAAGAGTGGGTGCAGATGGGGATCGTGGCTTGGAGTCTGTCCCCATTCATTGCCAGCAATTTGGCTCCTTTCTCGCACACAGCTCCCAGGGGCTCCTGTGGTGACCCAGGCATATGCCACATAGAGGAAGCATAACTGGACCCTACCCTTTGCCAGCTTGGATTGAGAAGAAAGGGTGAAGTTTAATTCTTCAGAGCAAGGGCACAGAGGGTCAGCACAAAGTCCTTTCATCAACGCTCCTGATCTTTATCCCCTTCCATTTTCCCCTTCTTTTAGGCAGCCAAAAATGTGTGGGGAAGTGCAACCTCCCACCCTTCTCCATGAGAAGGGCTCATCAAAGGTTGCTTGACTGGAGTGGAGGATGTGTGAAAGCCCTAAGTCTGATCATTGGCTGTGTTCCCAGGCTTGCTTCCATCTGTTGATAAGCAATGGAGGTGGGAGGATATGCCGCATTTGATAGAAAGCTCTATAGCAAAGACTTGCCTATGAAGATCCCTGAGGTATCTCTGATCACTCTAACCTGTCACCACCATCATATTCATTCTTTATCTCCCCCTCCCTCTTTTGCTGGCAATTTTGCTGTGAGCAACAACCTGATCTGAATGTACAAAGGGGCATTATTCAAGCTGGATGCTAGTGTCTTCTTCAAGCGAGGCACTCCACATCAGCAGGCACTGCTGAAGAAGAGGCCCACCCTGGCAACTTATAACCCCTCCCTCAAATCCTTCGCGACATCACAAGGGAACCTTCCTCCCCACATATGCTGGAAATTGAAGTATCAATTTCCTACAGGCAAAGTTCATGCTTTGATATTGCTGAACATTTTGAACCCACTGGGGTTCTCACCTGGAGAGTTCTGACAATGCATGCTGGATTTCAGAGAGAATGGGATTTTTGTTGTTGTTGTTGAGGTGGGAACGGTGTGCTTCATTGTCTCAACTGACAACAAGTTCTGACTGCAGCTTTTCTTGCCTACTTAGGATGTGACATGGCAAGGTCTGATACTGCCCTCACTGGGAGGTATGATGGGAGACAGAGAACTACTACACCAGCCTGTGTTGTGTTGCACTACAGTAAAAAGCTGGTGTGAATACTCCAACAAGGTTTATGATGTGGAGATCCATGGCTGCAAGTTCTACCTGCCAGTTGCTTTCCACTGTGTATGGCACATTTCTGATTTTTTTTAATATTTCCTCCATCTCCTTCATAGACATCCTCCTTCAGCTGAGTACATACACTCCAGTACCACTTCAGAAGAACATGGCTCAGGAAAATACCTCTCAGAGAGCCATGCCTGGGGCTAGAAGTGAGGAGGTAAATGTCAGAAACATTGCCAAAGGTGCCTAATCTTTCCTGGGAGGCTGTCTGCAAATATTCAGTAGAGGTCACCAACGGTAGAGGACACAATGGTTTTTGCTCAGTATTCTTGTGTGCAGAAAACTTCAGAGAGAGGAAATGTTCCCAGCCACTGCCCCAGAAAATACTGGTGTTTCTACAGCAGAGAGAGAGAAATGGTAAGGTAGGGAATGCGGAGTTTTGTCAGGCTCTGGTATGAAATCCCATTCTTTTCTGGACAGGTAATAAACAGCACATGGGTGGTTTTCTAGTATAGACAACACCTGCTGCTAATATTACCTGTTTGATTCACTTGAATACTTACAATGAAAATACACCAAATCTAAAATTCTAAATATATAATCAGAGTTTAATAACATCATTGATTTATTTTCTGGATTATGAATTACACCCTCCCCCCTCCCACCCCTTCCCCTTCATCTCTGTCCCAAAACTTGTTGACCTGTCAGAACTAAAATAAACAAAGCAACCAGAAAAGATCACTTATAGGAGAAAGGATTAACCTGATGGACACGTGGCCTAATATATTATGGGAGAAGGCAAAATACCAGACTCCTGTGGTTAGACCAGTGGTTCAGTCCAGAATTTCCAGTTCTTCTTTTCTGGTTGCCCTAGAGCATTTATTTGAGTGGTTTGTGGCACAGTTAATATTTGCAGAGCACTCAGAGTGTTAACAGTGCTACAACAGTAAGAATACTAGATAATGATTTTGGCAAACTATCATTTGCCAATCAGTGGAACAAGGGACAGACCAGTTCGGAGAAAATACGAACCAACTTTCAACCCGGAACACAAAAATCAGAACCTTTAAGAAGAGATTTGAAAAAAGTTCCATTAACTTCTTTTTGGTTTGTTTTCAGCTTAATTTCCCTGCAGAGCCACCCTCCAGGTTTCCTCGTTCCAGGTGGGGAGGGACGGAAAAGTACCGAGATAACCGCCAAAGAGATTAGCTGCCCTCGTCAGCTGTCAAGCTCCCCAACCCCAAGCCCTTAGGAAATACCAGAAATTATCACAAGCTTTCCCAGTTCCAAGATTTCTAAACCAAAGTAGCATTGGAGAAGTCTCTTAATGTCAAAGTGATGGTCCAACCTGAGTGGCCAACTTGATGGTTCACCCCACCACTATCAAGACAGTGTAGTGCCTTGAGGCCCAAACTCCACAGAGAGATGCTGGTACAGAGAGTTTATATGCAAAAAGGAATTGGGGGTGTTCCCATCAAAACATGAAACCCTGCTGGCAAGGCTTGAAGTGACGTTCCGGCGTCTTCCATTCATGAAGATAAAGATGACAGGGCAATACAGGGGGCCTTGGGGGAACACAACACACATGGGTTTCTCTCTCTCTCTCTTTTTTTTTTTTCCTCATTCATACGGCCTCGACCTGCGTAAACCGCTTCCAAAAATGCAGCCTGAAAAGTCATAGAAAACAAACAGAACGGAAACAAACTTCCCCTCCCTCCCACCCCACGACCTGAATATTCACGAGAAGAGAAACACCAATTTATACAAAAACGCAATAAAAAAGAAATATTTACAAATGAAAGGAACGCCTTCTTGGTGGCCGCTATCAGAGGTGTCTGACAAGCTGCCATGTGTTCTGGATTGCAGATCGCTCTGTTAATTTGTTTGGTTTCTTTTTTTTCTCTTTTCTTTTCCTTTTTGTCCTTGTAATGAGAGAAGAGGGAAAGAGTAAGAAGTTCCTTTACCCCGAAGACTAGGGGGTGGCATTACGAAGACTCTTCCCCTCTTTCCTCCTTAATTTCCTCAGTGAAATATAAGAAAATATTCCCCTCACCAACCCTGCCCACCCTCTCCTCACACGCTTTGACTTCACAGGTAAATCCCACCCTCCCCCCGCCTCAGCTTAAAAAATAAATAAAATAAATAAGTAAATAAATAAAAAGCCATCTGTTGGCTTAAAAAGAGAAAGATAAGATAAAATCAACCATGGTGTGGTGAGGAATGTGAGAGAGGTGGCTTTCAGATCCAAGAAATGTGGCTCATAAAGACGGGGCTGCCATCTCCCTTCAGAGTCAATCCTCAGCAGTGTCCCCATGCTCTCAGTACAGGCCTCTCTCAACCCTTCCCCTGGTGAGCCATGGTGATTGAGACACTGGGACAGACCCAGGATAAGCAGTAGAGACTTTGCCATATCTCTCAGAATGGGAGAGGCTGGTCCACACTCCCACCTCAGGAGATAGATGACATATGAAAGGTGTGTTCGGCTTCTCACTCCTACCATTGCTCCTTTTCCTTTAGTTTAATTTGCATCTAAAATGATACAACGGAAAGAAAAAACATTCTTATCGATACTAAGTGCACCAGGAAAGCTGTCACTACAACTGCAGGGATGGGAAACCCTAGGCTATTCCAGCTTTACACCTGTGCTAGTATCTCTCTCTTTCACACAGAGGCACACGCACATGTACACACACATCTCAGCTTTGCACGTCTTGTCTTCAGTCTTCAGCACAAGTTTCTGTGCTCTCTGGAATTTATTTCAAGCACATCCCTTCCCAGGAAGACAAGCTGTGTACTTCCTCTGTACATTCAATAGTAAATATACACATGTATTTCCCAGGGGTGCATACACCCTCCTCCCATTTCCACATGTGCAAGGAGGCATTGAAACAGTCCATCAGCACCACGGCCACCACACACACCCTTCTATGGCATTTCTTTCTTCCTCTCCAGCATTGGCAGAGGGCACCATATTCTTTTTGTTCCAACCTGCTGCCCAAGGGTAGAGAGAGCAGAAGGATTAAGCTCCTTTTTTCTCACCCCTCCTTGCTGAAAGGACATGCCAAAATGGGTTTGGTGTCCCCCAAAGTGACAGGGAAAAAACTCCCCACCCTTCCCTACTCTTAAGCTCTGTTCTACTGTGTTTGTTCTCCAGACGCCTCATAGGATAGTGGGTTTATTTTGCTTTCTTCACAGACATTTCAAGTATAAAGTTACCATATATACTCGCATGTAGGCAAACCCATACTATATACTGCTCCCACCCTTGAAGAATGTCACAACTGAGCAGCTCACAGGTAACAAACCAACCCTGCTCCTCTTTCCTCAAATTCTTCTTATTTCAGTGCAAACCAGCATCTTTTGTCTGAGTTTGGGAAACCAGCCCTGGAGTGAGGCAGGCTGCTGATCAGCTTTCTCAAACTCAGACTCCACTTCTTTACTCTCTCTACCACTGGTCTGCCATAGATTCAATGGCTGTAATAGCCATAGTGAAACCGCTAGCCTGACCTGCAGACAAATCTTCCCTCCCTCCCTCCACACCCCCCAGCAGACAATTCAAAATTTTAGCGTAAAATTTCTCAGCATATACGCAAATATATATATATATATATATTTCAGCCCTAAACCCCCATAGTCTTCACAAAATAATGTAACAAGAACCTCAATATAGCTAACATATAAGTGCATCATCAAGTTAGTCTTGTTATTCTCCCTTCACTTTCTGCACATCTTAAACACTACTCTTTTCTAGGCAGTTTTAGGAAGAGTTGCCTGAGCAAGCGTATTTTCCTGCATGTCCATTACACTGCTGCTGCTGCCTCCTCCCGCCACACACACACACACACACGTGTGCGCACATGCCTTTCCCTGCTGGGAGCCAGCAGAAGTGAACACTAAAGTCACTGCTGCTCCTCCTCAGCCCACCCCTTCCCTGCCTTTTTCTCTGCTTCCTGAAATCACGAGCAAGGATATCCAACTCCAACATCACTGTAAAGTGCAATGGCCAGGAATGGAGGAGAATGGGAGGAGCGAGAACATGGAAAAAGAGATAAAACAGGAGGCTTGGGAAAGGAGGAGGAAGAGGGGAAACCAAAGAGGTGGCACTTGTCACCAGTGCTGCACTACTCACAACTCCAGTATCCCACAAACTAAGGACGACTCAGGAGAGTAGCTGATGGGATAGATCCCACCCCATCCTCCCATGCTCCACATACACCCCCAGTCCCTCCCCACGCTCTTCCCCTCTCACTCAAACATCAGACTCAATACTGGAGAGTTTCTCATAAACATGCCCGTTGCTGGAGCCATTGAAAGCCCTGGGGTTTTTGTTGTTAGGCACACAGGGGTTGGACTGGTTCCCTATACAGATGTCCTTCTGGAAACGGGCTGGCACAGCCCCATGAAGGGCTGAGACCACCGGCTTGTTGGTGGTGACAATGGCTCGGAAGTCTGGCCTGGCTTTGGGCCCTCCTGCCACCACAGGCTGCCTGAAGAAATAAGATTTGCTGCCGTGGAGCAAGCATTGGTCATCCCCAAAAGTGGGGATGAAAGGGTTTTGGGTGACCCGGTCGGGGTAGAGTGACTTGCTGAGCATGTAGCCCCCACTGCTGCCGGGGTTGTTATGGTGGTGGTAGCTGGTGGCGGGCACTGAGGACTTGTTGTTGGCAAAGGTGGTCTCACTGGCTGGCATCTCAAACATGTGGGCGTAGGGGCTCCCCTCCAAAAAGCGGCCCTTGTCCTTGAGGCTGACGCTGCGGGGGGCCAGGGCTGAGTCATCCTTCTGCAGGTCCACAAAGGTGTCATAGGAGTGCTGCCGGCGGAGTTTGTTGCGGTTCTTCTTCTGCACCTTGGAGGCAGAATTGGAAGGGCTCTGAGGGTATTTGGAAGAGGAGGTGGCACTGGTGGCCACGGGCACGGGGGCAGGCGGCTGGTCCAGCTCTTGGAGCGAGTTGTCCTCACTGATATCATATAGGTTGCCCGCTTTCTTGCAAGCCTCACAGCGGATGCAGGCCTGGCGGGTGGAGTTCTGCCCCACCGTTGATTGCGTGTAGTTGTGCAGCTTAGAAGGGCAACTGCGGCAGAAATTAGCCCCGGTCCGGTCTTCCCAGTCTAGATTGGTCAGGTTCTTCTCCCATGGTGCTGGGACCCCACTCACAACGCCATGCTTGTGCTCGTTGCCTCCACCAAACTCGCCTGAGCCGTGCTTGTGATGGGCCCTGTTAGTGCAGGATCCACCCCCTCCTCCTCCCGTGTCGCGCTTAAATTCATCTCCCCGTTCTTTGTAGATATCCGTCAGGTCCACGTGTTCCCAGTGAGGTGAGTTCTCCTTGGTCCGAAACTGGTCAAGGTAGAAGTCCCGTAGCCCTTCCTTGTCCCTGAAGTAGCGCTTGTGGTCAGGTGAGCGGGGCGGGCGCCGGCGGTAGGCCAGCTCTATCTCATCAAATTCCCGCCGGGACTTGGCAGAGGCTGGGCGCTTCTTCAGGCTGTCCTTGTACTGCTGCTTCCGTCTCTTGGCTGCATTGCCCTCGATGTTGCCATAGGTGACCGTGTGAGTTGAAATGTCAGAGACATCCGAGCGGATCAGGTCGTCGTGGGTCCCGCTGCCCCCGTAACGGTCACTCTTGAAGGAGAACTTGCCATAAAGGTCACCCAGCTGGCTGTGCTTGGCAGGGGGTAGCCCCAGGTCCAAGGGCTTCTTCCCGATGGAGCGCGACTGGGCATTGAAGGGCGGGTTGTCACAGTCGTAGAGCCCGTCGATGGAGCTGGTGCTGCCAATGCTATGGGGGCGGTGGTGGTGGTGGTAGTGGTCCTGATACACATTGCTGTCCTTCAGCTGGAGATTGCCAAAGGTCCTTTCCACCTCACTAATATAGTCACTAAAGAGGTTCTCCTCACATGGGGGGTTGTTGTAGGATTTGCAGTCTGAGTGGGTGAAGCTGCGGCGGTGCTCAGAGATATCATAGACAGATGACTCGCGGCGGATAAAGTCCAGGGCACTCTGTGGTGAGCCATTGACCCCTGACAAGTTGGCCATGTTCTTGGCTGTCCGAAGCAGGCGGAGGATGTTGGAATGGGTGTTGTTCATAGTTGCTGTGGGGGAGTTCATTGCTGACTGGCGTTCTTCGATGGCCACGCCATGGATGCAGCTGTAGATACCCTGAAATGAGAGAAAGCAAGAAGGTGAGTGGTCCCGCAAAGAATACACAGAAGGGGACCCGAACTGGGAAGCATTGTGTGCATCAAGAGCGTGTTCCTGTAGGATAGTAGAGCCTATCAGCCTTCCATCATGAAGCACAATCAAATCAAATGAAATCAGATCTGCTCCACCAACTCTGCTCTACCTTGCTGTTTTGACCCTCTTTCTTGACCACCACATTTTTTCTTTTCTCTCCATTGCTCTCCCTCTGTTTTGTTTCAAGTCGTATCTCCAGAATGCAGGAATGCCTGCTTGCATCTCTAAGCGTTAGTCAAATCTAGTAGGTGTAACACAGAATTGCAAATGGGCACAATAATATCCTTGGGAATAAAAGACTCAAGACAAACAATTCTGTGTGGATGAGAGGATGAAAGTCTGTTTTGGCCCTTGAAAACCATCTGGGCATCAGTGAATCAATGAGACAGGAGCTATCTTAAAAAGGGAACAGCTTCGTTTGTCATAAACTTAGCTACATTAATCACCAGTACAGATTAGAGAAGGAAACAGAGAAAGAGCAGAACTGTTGAATAGGTATTTAGGTCTTTTGCGTCTGGTTGACTGAGGTACAATAGAATTTTTAATTGCATTCTGTTAAATTTAAAAGTGATAACAGGCTCCAAATTGACGTCCCTGAAAGCAAAAGTCCTCTATTCAACCTCAAATCAGACAACAGAAGGGCCCAATTCCTCCACATTCTCCACAAGCTCATTTGACCCATGACACAGATTGTTTGCAAGGGCTATCCCTAAGAACAGAATGAAAGGGGCTCCTTTATTCCCTGACCTGCCACATAGTGCCTGATGATTAATGTCAGTTGTGAAATGGACACCATCACATCATGTTATCATGGATTCTCAGCAGCTAGCAGATGATTAACACTTTTCAGACCTTACATCAACCTGGCCCAGGTCTAGCAGATAACCACAGAATGAAAGAATCTGTTCTTAGCTAAGGGTTACCAAACACAGTGCCCTACCTCATCTCCAGACTAAACCACATTACAAACTAACAGTATAGAAGAGAGGCTGTGCCCTTGCACTCAAAAGCCTTTGTCATTTCTCTTCAATATGTTACGCAGCAATTATATATTCCTTGTACAATCAAAGTAAATTCTGTTACAACAGATGCTGAGCTAAAAAATTCCAAGATTTGACCTCACTTCAGAATGGATCAGGAGAAAGGCCAGCGGCTTGAAAGGAGGAAAATAAAGCTCCAAATGGGATACTGCTAGCAACACTAATAGAGAAGATGACTCAGAAATGGCTAGAATCTGCTTTAAACATGAATGTTGTACCCTACGGCAGATTTGCATAAAGCTAAGTTTATGTGGTCATCCTCTGTGGAAGGATTTCTACATGGTTCAGGGCATGGCTTTTGGTTAAGGACTTCTGACTGTCAATGAAGGCACACTTCTAGTTAACAAAAGGTCAGCTGAAAAGCTGTAATATAGAGGACAATGTAAAACTCCAAAATTTCTAATAATATTATCCGTCATTACTTGATTACATTTGGGGGGTCCCCAAATTTGGCCTCCTCACAACTCATTTTGGAGAAGAAAGCAGTAACAGTTAACTTGTCTTTTACTGTGTTTTCATTTCCATGTGAAATTTCCATTTCCTTAACCATAATCCAGCAGAGACCAGAGATGTCACAGAAGAAGCTAGCACATTTTTGCAGCATTAACAGTGCAAAGATGACACTGTGCAGACTGCCACCCTATGCCACCTGTGTGTTAGACAGTCTTGGTGGATATTCCCATCTCCAGTACCTAGGACTGTCTGAATAAAGCTTCTGTTCCTCCCTGACAGTTAATGGAACTCACCCTGCTGATGGAGAAGACCACACCAGGCTTGCCAGAGCAGACGCCCATGAAGCAGTGGCGGAATTGCCAGTAGAAGAGATGCTCACAGATGAAGGTGATGAGACTGAGGGCCATGGCTGCTCCCAACATGTAGAAGACACCTGCCATGTTATCTATATCCAGCTGGCTGCTCATAACCTCGTTCTTCTCATTGTGACAAATGCCAGTGAGCCAGAGAGCTTCCAGCTCCTCCATCTCCCCTGGAAAGATAGACAGGAGGAAAGACACAGATTAGATAATCCTGCAATGGCTAAAGAGCTCAAACTGGGGCAGACAAAGCAAGAAGCTGATCTAATGTAATTTCCAGTCCCCACGTTCTTTTTCCACATCTACAATATCCATAAAATATCCTGACTGCCCTTCCGATGAGGGCAAGTGCTATTTGTCACAGGAAAGTCAACAGGATTTTTCCACAGCCTAATATTAGCCACAACAAGGTATACCACAGGACACAGCTATGACAGTTGCTGGATGTGTACACTGAGATCCTGAAACAGTTGTCCACCAGATGACTGAAGACCTGGCCTCACAAACTTCCACTTTCATTAAGTCAATGAAGGGGAAAATTAGTGACTGATATTGGTAGACAAAAATTAATCATTTCTAGATGAAAACATTGTATATTTCTAACTCAGAATTCATAAAAATGATTGTTTTCAATCAATTTTTTTTCCCATCATATCCACAGCTCATTAAAACTAGGTGCAATGTTCCAAAAAATATTTGAGTATTTTTACTCATTGTTCTTCCATTCAATTTTGTCCAAATTCAACACTTCCAAGGGCTTTGACCAATCAAAAATTTTTCTAATTTGTATCAGCTAGGAGCAAAGGCTCTGTACTCTAATTTCATACACCACTTACTACCATTATGGTCCTTTTCATGAGAGGCAAGAGAGAGGTAAACGCTCACACACACACATATATTGAGACATTCAGAACAAACTAATTTTGCAGGATGACAAATTGTTTCATGTTGTTAGGCAAGTTAGTTTTTCGCATTTTCAATCTCCAGTCCAGTGGCGGGGGGAAAAAACCCCATGTATTAAAGTAGTACCACAACAGAGTCTTTGAAGCTTTGTGGAGAACTTATGTTCTTCTCTGAAATAGCACATATTAGGCTTTTTAAGAAACAGAACAACCTATCTGTCAGGTGGCCAATTTTCTGAAGTATGTCAAGTTATGTTCTTTCCATATTTATAATATGATGTTATTTTCAGATTTCAGGGGGAAAAAAAGAATACTTAAAATAACCTGTGAATTTTATTTATTTATAAAAAAGGACACAGGAAAATGTAATGTGAAATGGAAAGACGGGAAAATATTTCCTAAGAATGAATTTCTTTTCCCATAAATAATTTTTGTTAATACCAGCAATTTCTCTGTAAATTAAGAGGTGTATTAGGTAACTACAATGTTCTAATTAAAAACTTGCTCCAAAATATGCTTCTGAGTCTCAAGTTCTTCCTTGTTTGGCTTTTTTTTGTTGTTTCGCTTTGGGGTTTTTTTTGAGGTTTTGGAAAATCTGATCTAGATCATTCATCCAGAAATATTTATCCTTTAATTCTGTAAACCCTGCATGGATTGATCCTGTCTAGAGCTATAAAGTATGGAATAACCACAGACAGTCCAGTATAATTAGTGGGTTTGGTCATGGCAAAACCTCAAAGGTAGTGAAAAATTCACACCAGAAATCTTGTTTTTACAAGACGTTCTTCACATAAGATGCTTTTTCAAACACACATCTGAGCTTGTTCTATGAAAACTTTAGTGCTTTCAGCACTGCTTTTGATGATACCGCTACCCTGCAACAACAACATGAAAGAAGTGACATCCTCAGATTTTTGGTGTGATGACTCTAAAAAAACCCCATTAATAATTTCATGTTCTCAACTCACATCTGAAGCACCAGAGCTAGAAACTTTCACTTCTTACACGCAAAACTTGGTATTTCTTAGGAAACTTCAGTGCTTCTTTTTCTTCTCACTTACCATCTCCAAAAAGCTGTAGAATCGCAAGATCAACCTGGCGCTTCCAGCCTGAGTCCTTTTGGATGGCAATGCCATAGCCAGTGGAGGCAAACACTTTCCCACTCCCAATCGTCACCAGCTTGCAGCCTTCATCTCTGCCAGCCATGTAGTTTAGCACTGCTGCATCATAAATGAAAGCATCCAACTTCCTGCACAGATGCAAGAAACAAGAGGGTATAGTACAGAAAACATAAAATCTGTATTAATTCAAAGGTGCTTTTAGGCAGCTAAGGAAGAAATTAACCTTTTTCAGATGGACTGCAATATTTATATAGAATCATAGAAAGGTTTGGGTTGGAAATGATCTTAAAGACCATCTAATTCCAAGCCCCATGACATGGGCAGGAACATCTTCCACTAGACCAGGTTGCTCAGAGCCCTATCCAGTCTGGCCTCAAACACTCTAGGGATGGGGCATCCACAACTTCATCACCTCACGGTAAAGTGCCTCACCACCATCATGCAGAAGAATTTTTTCCTGATATCTAATTTATCTAATCTTTCAGATTTAAACCATTCCCCCTTGTCCTGTCACTACATGCATTTATAAAAAGGTTCTCTCCAGCTCTCTTGTAGGTTCTCTTCATGAGGGCCACAATTAGGTCACACTAAAGCCTTCTCTTCTGAACAATCCCAATTCTCTCAGCCTTTCCTTGTAAGGAGAGGTGCTCCATCCCTTTAATCATTTTGGTGGCCTCCTCTGGATTTGCTCCTACAGTCCCATGTCCTTTTTGTGCAGAGGGCCCCAGAGCTGGATGCAGCACTGCAGGTGGGGTCTCAGCAGAGCAGAAGGGCAGAATCCCCTCCCTCACCCTGCTGTCCAGATGCTTTGGATGCAGCCCAGGATACAATTGGCTTTCTGGGCTGTGAATTCACATCACTGGGTCATGTCCAGCCCCTCACCCACCAGAACCCCCAAGTCCTTCTCAGCCGGGCTGCTCTTGATCCCTCCATCCCCCAGCTTGTGTTGATACCGGGGATTGCCCTGACCCCAGTGGAGCACCTTGCACTTGGCCTTGTTAAGTATCATGAGATCCCCATATGCCCACTTCTTGAACCTGTCCAGGTCCCTCTGGATGGTATCCCATCCTTCAGGTGTGTCATCTTCACCTTCACCATAGTTAAATAAAATCTAAGCCTAAAGCTGTCTTACAGGTGAATCTGGGTTTTAAATGAGGATCATCTATTTCTTTCTGACTTTTTGGTAATCATAATTTCTGATCTGAAAGAAAATTTGGAATACAAACATACTGCAAGATAAAGATGAATGAAGAGGAAGTCAAGGGGATCTATATTCTTAAGAATAGCTTATATTTCTGTACTGCCTTTCATCTCAAAAGAATCTAAAATGCCTTACAAAATTTATCAATATTAGATAGCAAAGTAGGGACTGAAGTAAGGAAAGTATTTTCTCTAATTCAAATGCTGGCATGACTTAGCTGAGAAAAATGTATCTTTTTCAAATCATATATAGTCAGGACATTATGTTTAACCCCTCAGTTACTGTGAAAAGTACTACCAGATCTTTACCAATGTCAAGGGGCTACAACAGCAGCTTTATGGTTTACCATGCTGAATTGGTCTTTGTTAAAGACTGTTCAGCTGAAAATCACAACAAAAATTCTGTTTCCACACAGAGAAATCCCCATTATGGGCTGTGTAGAGAGCACAACAGCCTGATGAGAGCCTTTTCACACTGCAACAAATTGATTTGGATGTGGGGGGCAGCCTCAGGAGGTTCCATCTTCCACATACCCAAAGACAGCTGATGAGTAAATCCTCCCACTAGATCTGAAATGAAACACTTCTTGATAATTGACCTAAGACCTTCCGGTTGCACATTCTCTCTCACACACTATGTTTACAATACACCTCCTGTACATATATTTACAGGATAGTGATTATCTCAGTTCAAGTGCTTATCTGTGAGGAAGTCTGTCCAAGGGTAAATATGAAGCCAGGATGACATCTATCACAAGTGATGAACTCTATTTCATCCATATATTTCCAGGACAGTGAATATTTATTTCCTGAATGATGACTATCCTGGCAAATGCATCTTCCCAGGATGATATCCAACAATGGTACAACCATTTGTAATGGGCTGTGTACCTCTGAACCTGGCAAACAGGTTTAGGAATATTCAATCTAGTAATTAAATTGGCTAAACATCTTAAGTTGTGCTTTGGAATGAACTTTCTCATAGTGCAACATGAGTGTAAGAAAAAATTTTTTTTCACTGGGGCTGGGCTCTGACAACTAAAATGGTCAGCTCTGGGAGGAGGTCTTTAATTATAAAGCACAAAGGCTTGCAAAATGTCATTTTGAGCTAGTTCCTTTGCAGATCCGCTGTTATTAAAATAGGATGAGCTATTCAAGCATGCTTTTCACTAACAAATTTTCCCACGTTTCCAAAATTACCCAAGGAAATGCTTACATTTTTTATATGTCCTTATTATTCAAATAATGTTTTGTTTAGCCCTTGATACTAAAATATTCCAGTGAGTAGGCTACTTCCAAACTACTTGCTTCAAGCCTACCTTCCATTACATTATATTAAGTGGTGATACACTGGGGTGGGATTAGTCTGACAGCTTCCTGATTAGCATAATCTTTTAAACACAGAAGGAGAGAAAACAAAGGAATTTCCAGATGACAATATAAATGCTCCGCAAAAAACTTTGTCCACAGAGATCCGTGAGCTTTTCTTCTGTATGCATAAAAACCCATCAGCATGAAACATCTTGATGAAGCAAGGTCTTTGGGACCAATACACACATGGATTATGTACACAGGGATACAGTAGATGCTCTTTTTTTTTTTTATTTTTATTCTTATAAACACAGCAAAACCAGAAACTCTTATAGAGATGGCAATAGAAAAACTTGGTAAAAAGAACCACAGAGTTACTCTCCTGTGCTACTGTGCTATGTGTGGTCTTACTATACTTTTAACCATGGAATGATAATAGAGGCTAATTTTTCAAACCTTAAAAATAAAATTTTCCAGACAAGCATGCAAAAAGTCTGTGGTAAAGGAGCATGTAAGAAAGACTTACCCAGTCTTCAGTGAGAACAGGGCGTCGTCCACCCCCCTCTGATTGAACTTCACCATGTAGCCGTGCATTTCAGGGTAGTTGTTGCGAATGTTCCTTTCCGTGCTGCCATTGGGAACTGTCCCGAAGCGGAAAGGGGGTGAGAAGTCATTTGGTTTCTGGAACTGAAGAGACAGAAAAAGGAACAATTCTCACAATCTTTCAGATTGAAGCAGTCATCTGGTTGGGAGAATATCGGAAGGTAGTTCTGATTTTATTTTACTATCATGTAGAAAACATAATTGAGAAGACATTATATATCAGTATTTTCAAACATCAACATTTCA
Organism: Corvus moneduloides; assembly: GCF_009650955.1. Lineage (NCBI taxonomy): Eukaryota > Metazoa > Chordata > Aves > Passeriformes > Corvidae > Corvus > Corvus moneduloides. Next base: position 26,426,447 of record NC_045479.1, on the reverse strand, counting down.
AATATCTCCTGTTAATGCCTAAGAAGTAAATCTGAGCAAGCTGTTCTTTTTGTCTACTCTGGATTAAGTGCATGAAATAGTCAGTGATCAGAGATTAAATAGGAGGTTAGATAAAAGGAGAAAGAAAAGGGAAAATGTAACAGTGGTGCTGGAACACTGTCAAGAAAAGGTTTAAAATAAAGTCTATGTGCTGTGCTTTTTATCCACAAACTGTCATTTAGTTCCTAAGAAGTATCTTTTTCAGCTCTGCAGATGCCTTTGCACTTCCTAGTTCTGACAGAAGTAGAAAAGTAATTAATAAGGAGAGATGCCTCTCAGCACACCTCACATCCACTTCACCAAATGCATGATCAGCTTTCAAAGTTTTGGGCAAATGTCCCAAATGAAATGCTGTTAGTGGCTGCAAGTTACTAGTAACATTTGATGCCCGGAACAGAGCTGGCAGAACACTCCAAAGCTTTTGCCGCTCACAAGAAATACATTCATCATAACATTCCCCCACGGCTGCAAGACTGTGAGATTTTATATGCCACTTGCTTAACTCAAGTCATAATCAATGCTCTCTGGGATTTTATGAGCAGTAAAATTTAGACTGTCAATTATCAAGACTGCTTAAAACCCCTAGAACCAGTAGATGAGAAGGAGCACAGAATTGCAAACCAGGAAGTGAATAAGCAGTAAAGATGCAAAGGTAGATTAAAGGGAAAGAAGCCTCCTCCTCTCAGGATATATCAAGCAGTAGCTTGCCTGGTATTCTTTCTTGACTCCCAACTGTGACTGTGTATTTGCATGATCCTGAGAACCACGCTGACAACATGCTAATGGTCAGACCAAACCCATTTAATGCCAGTAGTTCACCTGGTACATGAATATGTGCAGTCATGCACTGCCACCTTCTACAGGGCTGCAATCTACAGACAGTTCTAGTTTAAAACACATGCAGATGAGCCTTGTTCTTGAGCTCCGCTTAAAGCCATTTGGGAACTTGGTCAACTCAACTGAGGAGGCCAGAGCCCCTAAAGGAGTATATCTCACTCATAACATCTCAGCCATGAGGACAGCTAGAAGCTGTGTGTGGAACACTCTTCACCTGTTTCTCTGTACTAGGCAATTCATCTCTCCAGTCTGGATGGCAAGATGAGCTTGAATGTGCATGTGAGTGTGTGAGAGACAACATGTATCCTACTGCTTTAAGCCAGTAAAAAACATCAGGGCTGTTTTTCTGAACTCAGGTTAGTGCATCACCAACAAAACAGAAGTTTCACATGGCATAAAACAGACAATAAGGTGTCTCTTAGAATTTTGTCACACCCTCTACGAATGAAGACAAACTCACATCTATCAAAGACTGTAATGAAAGCAAACTTTGATGGGAGAAAAATCACCGCAGCATGCTAAAATTATTCTTTTTTACTAAGCTGATTAAAGCAGCAGCCTAGGGGACCCATCACAAGGAGGGCACTGCCACGCCAGACACAAAGAAACACAGTCTCTCCCCTGACATGCTAAACCAGGAGATTGCAGCATGGGCAACCTGCTTTCCCAGAGGCTGCAGAACCCTGCCTTGAAGGCAAACAGGACATTCCCATTCCCACAGAGCCCTCCAACAGAATACAAGCATCAGGCAGGCCTGACCAACATTGGTGTGACTGAGTTTTGGCATGTCCATTTTATACCTCCACCCTCCATTCCCAGTGACACAATCTCTACCTCCATCACAATGTCTACAAACTAGAGTAAGAAGGATTACAAAGTCAGGCAGGGCTGTGGTAAGGGAAACAATCCCAACTCTGAACTATCCTTTGTCCCCACTGTGTTCCAGAGCCCATAATAGCAGCCACGGGAAAAAGGCTCCAGATTCAATTTTTAATCTCCTGGACAATCAATAAATAAATGAAAACATTTCTCTTTTAGGAAATGCCTATTTCTAGCAGCTGGAAAAGCACATTTCTAGAGAAAGAAGTCAGGTTGATGACTTCTACAAATTCACGTACTACTCATTCACTTACCAATCCTTACCTCCTGCTCATTCCTCAGTCAGAACAGATCTTCAAATGCAAATTATTCTTCACACACCAACATGCACACACACTTCAGCCATAGCTTGGTGGACAGCAAGACAGGAAACGATATGAAAGGATCCATATGGGACCCACACCAGACAATTTTAGCTTGAGTGCCTAAGAGGAACACAGATCCCCAGCTAACCTGGCTTGATGTTTACAACGCTGAAAGCAACCAATGTCCAGCTGACTGCACAGCCCATGGAGCCAGAGATAAGCAGCTACTTCTCCATATTTGAGAAGTAATAGCAGTACATGCATGCAGCTTTCGGACAGGAGATAGCAGTTCAAAAAGCCCCACATTTGTTTCTTGGCAGTAAGCAGGTGCAGCTCAGTCCAGGCATGGAGGGATCCCCAGTGAGCTCTCCAGCGTCAAAAACTGTTGCATCATTCTAACTACACTAGCTTCTGTCCTACACAGCTCATACTGAGGGAACAAGAAGACATGCAAGCCTTCCCAGAAAGTTCATGGGACAGATGGGAAAGGAGTGTGTTCCCTCCTGGCAACACAGTAGAGGAATGTGTGGAGATGATCCGTAAGGAAGACAGTTAATTGACAGATTGTCAAAGAGTTTAGTAAGGAAAGCCACTTATTTGATTTCTCCCAGGGGCTGGGAGAGTGGGCCTGGATCATAAGTATCATCCCCAGGGAAGCAGAGCTCTTTGGCAGATCAGTCAATAAGGAGTCTGAGACATGATGGAGACTGAGGAACAATACAGGGGCCATTACATGGAGGAAGCCTGTGCAGAGGTAATCTCAATGCTGCAGTAAACATTGACAACATTGTGGAATCAACCACAGATATGGACAGAAAGGCTCAGAATGTAGATCAGTGAGAGAATGGTCCCATTATTTTATGCAAATATTTCTCCTGTCAGAGCCCTGAGTCACAACTACTCTACCCCAGGCATCTGCAAAGAGGAGTCCTTTGAGGCTCTGGCAAAAAAAAATGTGGTGATAATAGGGGAAGGGAAGATAAGCAACTACACCAGTTGCTGAGAAAACCCAGCTGTACAGGGTCCACACTTGTAGGAGCCCCATGTTAATACTTGCCTGTAGCAGGAGACCTGTCCTGCTGCCCAGATCTACCTACCTCAAGGGGTGACTGCCTGTGAGGGAACCAGCAGGGCTCAGCTGCAGTCCTGCACCCAAAAAGCCCCAGGCAGAGGTGTATCCCACTTGCATCCTCCCACTCATTCACCATGGAACCTCTGTTGTGAGATGTTCCCCTTTTATGTACTCAAGGTGATGTGCACATCCTTTCACCCATGAAAGAAGTCCCACTTGCTTCACATCAATTGTGAAGGTGGATGCTAGAGATGGGGGTGGAAAGCAGACACCAAGGATGCCTGAAGGGCTGGAGTAGCTCTGCGATACAAGGTGTCTATGTTCAGAACCCAGTGGCTGCCTGCCTCTTCAACCCCTCAGTCTACCAACTGAAATCACGGAGCACTAAGTGCAAAGCAGACCCCAGCTTTGGAAAAGTAACCTCTCAGAGTCAGAGAGCAGAAATCTTCCTTCTCTGGAGAGCGATAAACACACAGGCTGGGAGCTGTTAGCACATTCAGGGGGGACAGCTCCTTTCCCTCTCCCCTCCACATCTCACCATGAGAGCTGTCGACAGCAGCAGTGAAAGCGGGTTTAAGTGACTCGGCTGGCAGAGCTGTTTCATTAGCAATTTGGAGCCGTGCCGTGCAGAAAGCAGCATTGTTCTCAGATGTTCGAATATCAATCTGCATAATGAAACAGGTGATAGGAGCTCTTCCCATTCATGCAGCAGCAATTGGAGGGGATTCAGAGATGAGGGGAAGGGGTTATGTCTAATTGGCCACAATTAATTTGATGAGAATTTTTTTTTCAATATATTGTCTATCACCAAATGGATCCTACAGAAAAGCACATCTGCACTTATTTATCTGCCTGATGTAGGCCCTGTTTACACTGTAAAGTGTTTGCCAATAGCATTGAAAGCAGTTTCCCAAACTCAGCAAGCTCTCGGAACAAAAAGGCTCTTTTTTATCAGCCAATCTACTTTTACACTGCTTAAAAAAAGCCCAAATCAATCCACTGCTGAATAACGTAATGAGCTGGCAGAACTTGGTGCAAGGGTGGGTGTGTGGGTGCGTGTGTGTAGTGCTTTACAGCTTCTCTGGGAGGGCTCCTTACACTTCATAAGGCCCGGATGCCCAGTTAAAGTTTTCTACCACAGAAAGCTCCACAGCTCTGACCCATCAAACTAAGAGCCACAGATTCAGCTCCTTGGCTAGCTGCAAGTCCAAAAGAGCTTAAGCCCATGCTAGATACTTTGAGTTCACTCCATTTGCCCAGAAGTAAGTGCCAAGCTGAGATGCCAAGGGAATTTCACCTTGGGAACATGTCTCTCATATTCCCTGTGTCAAATTTGCCAGCCACCTGAGGGTAGTTTGGACACTCCAGTACACCTAAAATGGCTCTAGACATCTACATTGGCACAAGTGAATCTAGCCACTGGTCCATTTGGCCCTCAGGACAGCTTCTCCCACTAAAAGTACAGGGAGCCAACTGCTATGGGTAGCAGCAAGCCCAAAGTGCCCACCACCCTCTTAATGCATAATCTGTCCACATTGCCCAAATATCCTTGATAGTGTTCTCTTGTTCTGGTTCAGCTGCATATAACTGCAGTCAGCTTGCACCTTTCTTCATTGCCTGAAAATCCAGCCAGGCTTTTTGCACAAGAGCTTCCTTCAGAACCTTAAAAACTGAAGAGTGGGCCAGTGGTTTTCAGGTCTAACTGTGAGGTAGCTCTATGCCTATACCTAAGTCCTGATAGGCTACACACGTCCACAGCAGCATGTCTTGCCCTAGTTGCCTTCTGTGTCCTCTGTTTCAGCCAGGAAATGAATTCCTTCACAGATAATGGATGACTCTCAAAGAGAAGCAGCTTGCTCTTTTCATATCCCCAAAATATACAATTTTTGTCCTCAAGCTGCACCACGAATAATGCCACAGAATCACAAACCTGAATTTGACCCTGAGAAGATGTCTCTTCAACCTCTGTCTCTCTGGTGAGTCTCTCCTGGACATCAGCATTCCTGACAACTCTTAATCCAGTCCACTGTGGAAGATGGCTGGTGCTAGAGACTCCTCCATTCCCTGGACAATCCCCACCACAGCTTTACCACTGGAAAGTTCTTCCAAGTATCTGAACTAAAGCCTTCCAGCTGCAATACAACTGCAATATTTTCTGTTATCTTGTCCATGGACAGGGAAATCCAAATAGTTTCTTCTTCTCTGAAGGTGCATTTTATGTTTTTGAAGACCGTTGTGCTGCTTCTTCTCCATGTTCTTTGGCTGCAGCTAGAGAAGCCCAGTTTCTCTAGTCTTCCTTTGCAAGCTGTATTACATGGACCTGCAGCCCTTCTTGCTGCTGTCCTTTGGCTGTATCCTGTAGGTCTTTCCTTGACTTACCTTTGGTTGGTGAACATGCTCTCCACCATATCAAGAACAATCCGATCAAGACACAAAGATGCTGAGAGAATATTATACTAAAAAAGCTTGCAGTAAGGCAACAAAAACAATGCTAGTGAGAGTTCATGCTCATTATCACTCTTCTCAGGATCTCTCTATATTATATTGTGTTCTGTCTATCCTTCATTTTCAGCTTGCAAGTTCTTCAAAGCTGTACCTCTGTCCTGATCTGCATTCAGGTAGTTTGTTTCTGGAATGTCAATCATCACTGCCAGCACCATCTTCAGGACTTTTACTATATTCTTTTCTTTATGCAGCTTGATTGTGCACATAGGCACATCCACAAACCTGTGCCCCCAGTCACCTGCCCTGGTAGAGGAAGTGCTCTACAGTTTTTGAGCATGGAACTTGGAACTGTTGGTGGCATGGTGCTGTAGGCACTTTAAAATTGACAAAATTGCATCCCAGCTAGGAGTGTGCCAGCTGTGCCAGCCCAGCAACACAGGCAGAAAATCATACTGCAAACCTAAATCATAGCACTGGTACAAGTCTGTGAGGAGAGCAGACTAAAGTGACTGTGCTGCTCATTCTCTATTATTAATGACTCTCTCGTACAGATACTTCTTGAGATTCATTCCTAAAGCATTCCTCTCCCCTCTGCACAGTCATGTAGTTTTGACATTACAGACATTTTTTATTTTCAAGGTGGAACTCACAGCCATTTCTAAGTGACTATAAGTTTTCAGATCATCCTTTTGCCCTAGCTCTTTTTTAGTTCCCTCCTGCATTCCCTCACAATAACATTCTCTGCCTCCTCGGCAGTGGCTGGGACTGCTCACAGCTCTGAATCCAGTTGCCACATCCAACTCTTCCTGATTGTGGACCAGTTGCAGAAATCAACACTAAGACTGCAGTGGTGAAACCCCAGTTTCTTGTCTTCACGAGTCAAACAATACATGTCTTGATTTATAAACAAACAAAAAAAAGGAAGTTTTTAAAAAAGGGACTGAACAGCACCACATCCATTATATCAGTTTAGGGAGGGCATAAAATTACCTTGTGCTCCCTCAGACTTTGACTTTGTGGTTTATCTTATTATTCAGTACCCAGTGATGTTTCAAATTCTCTGTCTTGCTTTGCATAGCGCTTTCACCCATGAATTGCTCTAGATTAAGTCCAAGAAAGGAGTTATCAGTTAGTGCAACTGACTGCAGCAAAGTTGGCAAAGAATTCAATTAAAGTCCCTTTTAAAGGAAGATGTAGTGTGGGCCAGACTCACAAACAAGAAAGAAAAATATCTATGAATGTCTATTGGTGAAATATGGACATGTGCAGGTCAGGGAAGGGAACAGAGCAACCTAGTGACAATGCAGAGGTGGGGGGGGGGGGGGCAGGTGAAAGCAAAAGAAAGGAGTTCAAATATAGCAACTTTAAAAATAGTTGTCCTTGCAAAATAACTGAGATGAAAGCAGAGATCCAATTGGTGGAAGAAGCCTCCATGACATGCGGTTATTGCCAGAGCAATGCACACATCAGGACTGTGCAGGCTCTTTACGAGCTGGGTTGCAATGTACAGGCCTGCTCTGTGCTGCTTCTGCACAGAGCAGGAGACTGAAAACCTTGGGCAGTGCAGCGTCACCCCAAACAGATGGCATGCCGGGGATCCCCCATCTTCCACAAACACACCTACCTGTGCCTGCTGCTGCCACACTGCCTTTATGCTGACCCAAGCATTACCGATACACCAGACCTGAGGGGCCACTTCAGGATCAGACCATCACCTACAGAGTCCACCCACCACCAGAACACCAGGCTTCTTCTGGGTCGGCCAAGTGCGTGGGCATTATACAGGCTCTGTGCAGTTTCTCCACCCAACAGGTGGAGAAAAATATTAAATATTCTTCAGGACACATAGTATATGGCAGTATATAGGCTTCAAGTCAAGGTGTCCCTCAAGCTTGACCAGAAGACATCTGTAGTGGAATCACTGAGCTTCACCAGTCAGAGCCAAAAGCTCCTTGCACAGCTCAAGTGTTAGTATGTATGATATCAGAACACCCCAGTCACATCTGTTGCAATGAAGGGGGCTACGAAATCATAGCTACAGTACACTTAACTTTCGGTTGCATGCATGTAGAGGATGGAGATCATCTGTTTATCCAGCATCAAATTGTGCCATGTATTTCATTCTTGAAAGTCAGCTTCCTTGGAAGCTAAATGCAGTGGGAAAAAGGGTACCTACTGAATGATCCCAGGCAAACACAAAACAGAAATTAGTGAGGCAGAAAGATGCCAGTTACTACACTCATGTTAATATCATTAGAAGTGTAGATGTTCATTCAGAGGGAGAAAATTAACTGATTAAAAAGACCTTGAGATGAGAGGTGGCAGCTAACTACAGAGGAATTTGAAATCTGCTTTGTTTGCACATGAGACAGCTGGTTAACAAATTATAATACACTCTGAGAAATTCAGAGGATGTAGTTTGGTGGGGGAGCAATTCCATTTTTCACCCATTTTCACTAACAAAGGAAGGTCACATCCTCCTGTCTTCTGAGTAGTAACAGTAGCCAACCTACTTTTATGTGGGTACTATCCACTGGGCAGCAGGGTGAAACCCTGTGCAAAGCCTGGCAAACCTCCAAAAGACTTTACAGGGGCCAGAATTTTCATCCAAGTAATTATAAAAGCTTAGCAATCACATTAGTGCAATTTCTTAAGCATGTCTGTAGGGCAGGGAGGCAAAGCAAGAAAGCAGGGCACTTCAGACAGGGCAGCTGGATCATTCTAGCACCTTCCCAGAGCTGGGAGATAATGCCTTCCTTTAACCTTCTGAGGAAAGCTGCCTCCCACCTGCAAGTGAAAGACAGGAGAGAAATGAAAACCATATCACTCCCACATGACTCCTGGGGCACTGAGCTATGCCTTCAGTAAACAAGTCTACTGGGCCACTGAGATTTAGGGGAAGTTTGACCTTGAGTAGCCCAAGGCCTGGGAGAAGCAGGGCTTCTTTCCCTGCAGTGAAGTAAAAATGCCTGGAAAGATACAACCTGCCAAATATTTATCAAGTGTATGGATGTACATATAACTCTAAATGTCATGGTCACTAGGCATCAGCAATGAAAGTGTGGGGGCACAGCTGTTGTGGGTTTTTTGAATCCTGTAGATCTCATACTCCCAGCCCTTGCCCACCAGTAATTCAGCCCTGATCATTCAGTTGAAGGAGGCCAGCTCTCATCTCTCAGGCTGCCAAATTTTGGTGGCAGGGCCATTGTCTTTTATTTGACTGCAAAGTGCCAAGTACATTTATGGCACCATATAAATAATAAATAAAAATATTCATTGTTTCCCTCTCTGCTGACTTATACTGACGTGAGAAGCAGGACAATCCTTTGCTTCCCTCTTTCTTTCTCCCCCTTACGTAACTCTCCAAAGACAGCTTTTTCCAGACTGCCAAGAAATTAGCACAGAAGCAACCAAATTTAACCACTACCTCCAAAGGGGGATAGGTCCAAGAGCTGGTAAAAAGGAAGATGAAAAGAAAGGGTCACTGGTGGACATGGCCTGGAAAGGCCAGGGCATTGTGGAGGGGGAATGCAAAAGCTGCAAGGTCAGGACTTTGCCACGGCCTCATCACCAAAGTCCCTCATCCAGTGACTCTCACCCACGCCTCCAACAAAGCCCAGGGGTTTGCATTTCTTCCTTTCCAGAAAGGATGAATTAAGCCTACAGTCTGACTCTGAGTATCCCCTCCCCTTGCATCTTACCTGCTTAAGTTCCCAACTAAACTGCATTTTAACCAGCAACAATCCTGAATAGTCCCATTACAGGTTTTTACTCTCATTAATTCATAGAATGGGGTGGAAGGGACCTTAAAGATCATCTAATCCCAATCCTCACACCGTGGTCAGGGACACCTCTCACTAGACCAGTTGCTCAGAGCCCCATCCAACCTTGCCTTGAACAGTTCCAAGGATGAGGCATCCACAACTTCTCTGGGCACTGGTTCCAGTGCCTCACCACCATCATGCAGAAGAATTTTTTTCCTAATACCTAATTTAAACCTATTCTCTTTCAGTTTGAAGCCCTTACCCCTTGTCCTGTCATTACATGCTCTTGTTAAAAAGTCTCTCTCCACCTCTTTTGTAGGTTTCCCTTCAGGTACTGGAAGGCCACAATTAGGTCACCCTAAAGACTTCCGTTTTCCAGGCTGAACAATCCCAATTCTCTCAGCCTTTCCTTGTAAGGAGAGGTGCTCCATCCTTTTAAGCATTTTGGTGGCCTCCTCTGGACTCACTCTAGCAGGTCCATCTCCTTTTTGTTCAGAAGACAACACCCCAGAGCTGGATGCAGCACTGCAGGTGGGGTCTCAGCAGAGCAGAAGGGCAGAATCCCCTCCCTCACCCTGCTGTCCATGCAGCTTTGGATGCAGCCCAGGATACAATTGGCTTTCTGGGCTGTGAATTCACATTACTGAGTCATGTCCAGCCCCTCACCCACCAGAACCCCCAAGTCCTTCTCAGCCGGGCTGCTCTTGATTCTTTCATCCCTCAGCCTGTGTTGATCCCAGGGAAGTCCCTCCAGATGAACGGAAAAAGAGAATCCTGGGAGACCAAGTGAAGCCTAAAGCACACTGCAGCTTCCTTGCCACTCTGACTGTAGAGTGCTGATCTTAAGAAAAAGAGGGAGAATGACAAAGAAAGTAAGACTGAAGGGGGGGGGGGGGGTGGGAAACATGTTTGAAAACCCACTGATTTTAAACATTTATAGTCTTAAAAACTACCAAATCACATTTTAGCACACAGGCACAGAGGTTTGTTCCAAAGATCTCAGAAAGCAAAAAAATCATCCCAATACAAAGACTGGAGAATGTCTAAACCTATGATAAACACACCCATCTGCAACCAGAAAAATTTATCTGAGATCACACTTATGTACACAATATATGTAAGTCACAAGTTAGAAAGATCTATTACTAACTTATCATATGCTGTAACTATTTAATAGCTATTTATTAATATGAAAATTTAGCATAATATGTAATTACACAGAGTACACATGTATTATGTGTGCTTACACATAATATATAGCTACAGTATATAGCATTTGTAAATACTTCATGCTATAGCACCTGATGATTTACAAGGAGATGCAGAGAAATAATCAGATTTCGAGACATAAAATTTCAGACTATCAGAGCTCTGAGTTTTCTACACTTCACTATGAGCCAGTGTTTTTTATATTAAGCACTAGTCAATACCACTATTATTGATAGAGGTCATATTTAAGCAAAAGGCACTGTTCAACTCATTTAAAGGGAGATGTACGCCTAGGAAAGCACTGTGGAAAGAAATTCAACTCTACCCCATGACATAAGGTTTGGAGACTCAAGAACTTCTTTATTTTGGGGATTCTTTTTGTCAAGTAAGGTGCACCAGATTTACGCATTTTGGAAAAGGTTACGATTTATCACAAGAGGACAGAATTGGAAGCGGCATGGTCCTTCTTTTGTCTTCCTAACTCATATCTCCACAAAGTTGTCCTGACAATAAAAATCATACTGCTGTTGAAAGATTGCGTACCTTCTGCCTGTGGACACCACCACATAAAACTTCCTTTGTATCCTGCCAAAATCTGTGGAAGTACCACAAATGTCAGTTAACACTAAATGTTTAATCCTGTGGAAGATTTTTACCGCCCCCAAGCCATCCAGTTAGGCAATCTTCCCCTTACAGAGCTCACAAGGCACAAGACTGACCCCCACTTTTAGTCCTCTTCAAAAATGTCTAGCTGAAGATATCTGCTCTGCATTATGCCCTGGACTTTTCCAGAACAGGTAAGCGTTGTACAAAAGCTGCAAGCTCAGGGAAGCATTTAACTTCAATCATGTGTATAATAGCCCATTGACTTTAATGTCACCACTCATGAGCACAAAGTTAAGCACATGCTTAAGTGTTCTGCATATCTGGGAACCTTGTATAATTTCGATTTAATGTGCTGCAAAGTACAATGTGGGAAATATTTCATTTTTCAGTTTCACAGCCAAGCATTTATTACTGCTGGAAAAGCGCAAATCCTTTTATTTTTGTAGGTTTTTCAGTGAGGCTTTTGCTTTGTATCAACTTGAAATGTTCCATTCACCTCAGATCTACCTAAGTTGTTTTGTCTTCCAATTATCTCCATCTGTCCCTTTCCTTTGTTACCAAAAAAAAAATCTTTTTTCCTCTTTTTTTTTTCCCCCCCTAAATGTAGGTCAATTTTATGAGTAGTGCCTTTAGAAAATGACATGTCAAAATACACCTCAGAAATATCAAAGTATTTTGTATCAAGTATACTAAAATGAGATATTTTGGAAAATGTCAGGAATTTCTTCTGCCTTCTTATATTCTCCCCAGATTTTTTTTCAGTAAAAATACTGCCCAGTTTTAACTTCCAAACTTACCTTTTAAAGAAAGGAACAAACTTATATCTATTGAAAAAATAACTGACCTATGCTGTATTTGTCTCAACATTTCATTAACATCTTAAAAAGCAAATAAGTCAAATACGTGTGAAATTTCAGCAATCTATATTAATTTGCAAGCATGCAGAAATCCATTTCTCTTCTTTTCATGTCAATTACAAAATTACCATTTTGATACTTTATTAGCTTCTTTGGCATTTCCAACTAATTTATAGGAAAGGATACTATTTTTTTATTATTATTAACCTACTGCCTTCTAAATCATTTTATTTAAATGCCCTGCTGGCTGTCCACATTTGCTTTTATTCTATTACTACTGTATATGAATGGAAATTACGTATAGCTATTAGATTACTTCACACATTAGTTCATTTTGTATAATCTTTCCTGTATTTATTGCCTTCGTTAGACTGAAATACCGCGGGCGCTTGTTTCTCTAATGTGTCTGAAGCTCTCCCACTAATGGAAATTGGGTTATATCTTCTGATTACACTCAGATGAAATCCAGACCCGGGAGCTGACTGCAGTATTCTGCGACAGGCCCTCTTACCACTGGGGCTTCCACAGGGGTCAGGGCAGCAGCAGCCCCCCACATGGATCCTGGATGGATGCAGCCCAGCAGCACACGCAAAGATGCTCCAGATGGGCTTGCTGGGAGCTACACAGCCATCATGGCACTGCCCCTTCCAGGACCACCTCCAGCCCCTCTGCTGTACAAGGTGGACAGGTGGAGGCAGAAGGTGCTGCTTCGGCACCTGCGCAGGAGGAAAGTGGTTCACCATGCCACAAGCACAGGGAGATGGAAAGGAGATACTGTCAAGAGCAAGACTTTTCCTGCAGAACTCACAGGGCCAATGCTGCTCTCAGGCAGCAGCAGGTTTCTCCTCCCTCAAACTGCCCACAGCTGCCCCAGAGTTAAGAGCTAAAGCTTGATGCATGATTTAGCAGCTCCAAAGGTTAACATGGGGGAACTAACAGCCATCATGAGGTGGGTTCCTGCATCAGCTCTGGCACCTGTTTTGAGCCAGCTGTGCCCAAAGGGTGGCATTCTGCAAGGTGAGCATCACCTGGGACAGAGAGAGAGTGGCAGAGGTCACTAAGTGCATACAGGGGGCCTCCAGACACCCTCAGTTCAACCTGGTACCCTGGCACAGAGGCATCCAATCCAGCCCAGTTTAGACAGACCTGCTCAGGCATCCACACAAGCACAGTGGGGACATGACGTTAGTCATTGTCTTGCATGCCATTAGGAAGTAAATGCTGGGGCACAGCCAAGACACCATCCAAGTCCTGAGGCATCTGGAACGTTTCAGTCTGTTTTGCTGGGGAAGCGGCATGTCGGCAGCTGTAGGCACCTCTTGGAGTGGTTCTTCCCAGGCAAGACCCAAGGAAGAGGGTCCAAGGAGACCCTCAGAGTAGCTGTTGCAGAATGTAGCCAGCCTGACCTTGACAAGTGCACCCCAGCCAGGCACAGTAATGGATTTTGTGAGTGCATCTGGCATTTTGGCTGCTCTACAGTGTCAGTGGGACACCTTCCCCAGGTACTGTCGTACTACAGAGACATTTGCAAGCAGATCTGGGTCTAGGCAAGTAGGAACAATATCCTTTTAAACAACTGTCACTTTGCCTGTCGGCTTGGATTACATCCTCTGCTAAGCCCTTGTGCTGGACACAGATGCCCTTACCAGCTGATGGAAAAGGCCCGGAGACTCATCTGCCTCACTTTTGCTCTGGACACCAGATCATACATTGGAGATAAAAAAGATTGGAAGCAACAATCTTTCCTCCTGGAAAACGGTCTTTCCCACCTGGTTTTGAACAGTGACTGCCTCTTTTGAAAGTCTGAACTGGCTTTAAGCAGGCAAGAGAAGGGAGGTAGAGCACAGCACACCTCCATGTGCCCTGGATGTGGCCGTGCCCTTCATCCTGGCCAATTGGTGCATTGAGAGGATGAATGAGTTACAAGCAGCGTGCAGGTTTTGGAAAAGGGAAAAGATGAGATTCAGAGGAGTGAATTCATCCCAAACCAGGGGATCTTGAAGCAGTGTGACAAATGTCTGGATGACTGCTCCCAAAGCCTGCAGGGTCTTTTGCATATTCAGAGAGTAAAATCCATAAGCCCAGTAGATCAAACTCATTCACTCACATCTTTTGGATAAAGTTAGTCCCACCTGTCTTTATGGTCCAAAGGCAGCTGTTGGCCTTCAGTTTCTCTAGCCAATTTTCATTTGATTCCAGATGCTCTGGTAGATTGTCATCTTACCCAAATATTGTACTTGCACTAGCAGCTATGTTTGAGGCATACCACAATTCTCTACGTACTGTGGCCTTTCTCTTCCCCCAGGGAAAAAAGCACATATGCTTTAGCATAGCAAAAGTAAATACAGGTATGTTGGCAGAGAAAAGTAGAAGAAAATGGCCTCAATCCAATACACACAGGTGGCCCTACAGTGAAATCAACTAAAATAGGCCCAGAAATTTGTATCCAAAGGCTCTGTGAAGCTCCGGGAGTCACTGCTTTCAAATGATATTTCATGCACATATCTCTGCAGGTATGAAGACTGTCTTGAAAACCGTGAGAATGAAAGCATGGATCTCTCCATGAGCCTAGGCACAGCCTGAAACAATAGATCACAGGTACGAACTATCCCATTTAGCTCAGACAGTTGAAAATCTAATGATGACACACTAATATTACCTCTGATAGGGCTGGCTGGTTTTGAACAGTATCTTTCAATCTGAAGGAGCCCACAGCTTCTAAGGAGTCTCTGCAACAACCTCGACCTGACAGAAAAGCATACTCCCCTCCACCCCATCCTCAACGCAGCACACTACAAATGAGGAGACAGTGTGAAATAAACTGAGGTCAAAATTAACACAAATAACAGGAACACTTCTGCATGTTACTCTGTGCCATGCTTCATCCAGGAAAAAAAAAAAACCAAACCAAAACCAAAATGAATAATAAAAACTCTTATGGTTAATCTATCACAGAATTTCCAGGCTACTGAACAAGACACTGTATACACAGGAGGCCTGGCCACAAATATTTCTAGACTATCATGAGGGACACGAGAATCAGTAACTATAACCAACCCAGCAGCCGCAACTGATACTTGGCAGTCCTCCTCTTGCTGCTATCCCAATAGCAGTGCATGCAACCCATTGCTATTTGGCTGCCCTGCAATGGTATGACCCCTTAAGCAGCCCCAGTGACTGAGTAACAAGCTCAGCATGGACAGTTGAGCCTCACAATACTCAATTCCTTGTGAGTAGCCTCACCACAAAACAAAAATAAAGCAGTGTGCAAAGCATTATACCCTCACCAGCCAGACAGCACTACCCTGCATGTGTCAGCAATCTTCTCAAAATCCTCAAGTGTTCAGAGTCTGAACAAAAAACGATGCGAAGCCTCCAAACACCTTGAAAAATGACAGTATAACTTCAAATGCAAGCAATAGTAAAACATCAAAGCCACAATGATTTACCCCCATGGACAGAACTTGTTCTCAGAATAAATTAACAGATCATATTTGCTAGCCTAATGGCCAGCATTCCTACCCAAGACAAATTATTTCATCCTGAAAAAGCTGGTTACAGCCATTATACACATCATCTCCAAAGCTCCATTAATTTGTTTCTTGCTGACAGTCAAGGTGTGGTTTGGGATCTTGCAAGCAAGCACAGTTCAGTTCTGTTTATAATTCATTCCTAAAGTGCTTAACACATGTAAAAGTGCAACTGAATGCCAATGAAGAACAGTTGTGCTACTTAAACTGGAGTCTAAAGCTATGATGTGACTCTGAAAACACCTGCACACTTTCCTCGTGAAAGGAAAGAAGAGAGGGTAGAGCAGTCTCTTCTGTGGAAAAGGCTGCTTTAAAGGCTTGGGTGGATACATTACCTTTTTGTCACTCAAGCCAGACACCTGGTCCACGTATTCCTCTTGGATCATGAAGGCAGCCAGGTTGGCAGTGTAGCTGGCCAGAAAGATGACAGCGAAGAAGGCCCACACCGACACCATGATCTTGCTAGTGGTACCCTTGGGATTCTGTACTGGCACAGAGTTGTTGAACACCAGCCCCCACAGCAACCAGATAGCTTTGCCAATGGTGAAAGAGGGACCTCCTGGTTCTAGAGTGATTGAGAAACATGATCACACAGTGAGCATCTGAGAGTAAGTGGTCTGTGTTTCCAGTCACATACACATCTTAATTTCAGAGTTAAGAGCAGAATCTATTCCCACTGTGAGGTGAATATCTGCAGCTGCACTCCCCTAAGTTCATGCTACCATATCTCAGCAAAGTGCAACCTGAAAAATTATTTTTTAAAAATATCCTCAGGTTTCTTGTTTTTTTCTGTCTCAGGGATTTCCACTGAAACCTTATATGAGGGCATTTGTTTTTATCTGATTTGAAGTATCTAGAAGCCTAAACATTTAATTTTGGTTGAAGTGTTGTCCTCAGAAATAGAATTTGCTCAGAAACATTCTATCCTCACTTCCAGCTGTTCAAGAGTGATGCCCTCAAACTCCCAGCATACACCTGTGTAAAACATGGCTCTCACTGTACTTATAAAGTTACAAGGAGGAACACCATCTGAAATAACAGGGCTCCTCAAATACTTCTGCAAGAGTGTTTCGTTACTCAGTCTGTCGAAGATCCATGAACCAGAGAAGAGCACAGCTCTCTCTCCCCATATTTTGTGTCTAAGGTACATGACAGTGACATGTACCTTAGACACAATCTGCAGGTCTGCGCTAGATAGTCCAGGAGCAGATCCTGTGTTTTAATAGCTCCTATTTTCCCCTTATTCACTTTTCACTGTGGAAGGTCACTCATACCCCAGAAGCCATGCGTGCTAATGAAGCACTAGATCTGAAAACTTGCGAAATGGCACCTGTCTCCCAGAAATCTTGTACCCCCAGCACACACTGGTTCCATTAGTGGGAACCTAACCCAGAATTTCCTCAACTTGAGCACAAGAAGAGCTGAGAGGGAGAATGCAGATGCAGTCACTCTTCAGACACCAAGGAGATCCTCTCAGGATGAATGGTGCAGTTCAAGCATCTGTCATTTCTCCAACAGTGCCAACCTGATCAGCATCCCATGCTTTATCTCCTCAGGCAGGCTGATTGGATCCTAGTGCTGCTGCCTGTGGTTGACTCCAGCAGAAGAGCAAAAGGGAGGAAAGCTTTGACACACCTCTCCAAACGTCTGAGCAGCAAATAGCACAGATCATCTGAAAGCACTAACTGTGTTACCCTAAATACAACTGAACAACAACTGAACAATGCAAGGGGCTCATTTTTCACCCAGGGAACTGCACACCAAGTTCAGAGCAGAATCATCACCTGGCAAAAATGGTGCCTTTAAATTCCAGGGAGACAAAGTTCCTAAGAGAAACATGGTTTGGCAGTCCTTGTCTTTTTACATGCCGGAGCATTTTTACATCCCTCTCTACCTAATCTGCCCTAAGATATACAGGTGAAAGTCCTGAAAAGCATCAGTGGGAAATGTAAGGTGGAAAGAAATCTTGAGAAGCTCCCTTCTAAAAGCCTTCCTCTCTCCACTGATCACCTCATGTGCTTCCATGGTTACTTGGTCAGACACAAACCAAGATTGTAATGGGAGATTCCAATCCATAAGTCTTGATGTCCGTAAAGAGAAAATGCGGGTGTGCGAGGCATGCTGTCAGGGGCATACTGTCATAGTTCAAATGCAGCCAAAGTAACATTAGCCAGGGTTTTCATTACCAAAATCAGCATTGCAGTCTCTGCAGCAGACTTCTGTATCTCATATTTCATCTCTCAGGGATAATATCTGTCTGATCATGCCATACTCTTCATAATTACTCAGAAATATTGATACTTGCAGCTGCAGTTCAGCTAACTTAACAACTGCACACCTGTACTAAAAACTGCTTCCAGTTCCACATCTGTATCAATACCTCTTAAGATACTCACAGGTTTATCAGTACTTTGCCCACAGATCCATGGGGTTATGATCAGGTGCCATAAAGGCACTCCACAGCTCCATGTTAAAAGACAAGTTCTCCACTTCCCCATGTATGTGGTTCTGCTTGCACTCTCACTAACATTTTTTATTTTCACTCCTCTCTAATTTGATGGCATGAATTCACTCAAAGCACTAGACTTGGGAGCAAATGAGTGCATTTTCCAGTAACTGGCTCTGTCCCACTATTCTGTATGAACCAATAAATTCAAAAATGGTTTGAAGGGCTGATTCACCAGGGGGTGAAGATATGCAGATGACAGAAGACTCAACTTGCTAATTGTTTTCATGTCAATAAGGAAAAAAAGGCTGTATCTTAGGAAGGACAAACAGCCTTTCTTTAATTCATGTGGCTGCCTTCTGAAGATCAGAACCACAGAGATGGATCACTTGCTTGTTCCTATCTTTCCTGCTGCCCTTGAAAAACAATTCTTTACCCACTTCCAAGAAAATGAGTTTCCCATTCTCTCAGTTGGTCTTAGAAAGTCAGAGAGGCAAGCAGGGGAAGGACCTGACCAGCTGACAGATGTGGAGTCTGGAGGACATAGCACTATGCTGGGAGGCCAGCAGAGTGGCTTGTTCTCCGGGGAGAATGCACTGAAGGATGGATTGACAGTGCTGAGCCCTGTGATTGTCTCAGAGAGTGCAGCATTGTAGGCCCTGCCAGCACTGGCTACCAGGGCCCATTTTCCCTCAATGAGAAACAAGTTGGAGCTGGTATGTGCTTTAGACATGAAAGGCAACACAGCTCCGTCTCTCATGCCAAGCAAATTATCCATTATCCACATCTGCTCTCTTCAGAGCCTTTTTTCCGCCTCCGTCCCTGCCCTCTTTAGTCTGAATGCAGAGCTCAGAGTGGGCTAGATCCGTATCGCGTTCAAAGCAAAGGAACACCCCAACAAAGGAACGGAGGTTGGAAACCAGAGGAGATCATAGCAAGAAACAGCTCTCCTTACCTCTGCCATCAGCAAGGCACCGATTATAGCCCACAGGGCTGAAGTACTCAAAGACGAAGACAGCCACCGCAGAGATGATAAGCAGCATCACAAACATCATCACCCATACATCAGCACTGAAAGGCTCTGGAGAGGAAGAGAAAACCATAGTGAAAGACCTGGTAACACCTCACCTCCTTTGCTCTCCAGAGAAGCCCAGTGTGGGGCAAACTGGGTTGGGGAAAAGCAGAAGTTAATGTCTTCGACCTGATTCTGAAAAACTTCTTGAACTGGGAAAACTGCAGTTTCTGTCTCTGTAATGACTGCATTCCATCGTACTGTTACATTCGTGACACATGGCTCCATCTGGAACCACACACAGCCATTGTGGCACGCATTGATAAAATAAAATGCATTGATAAAAGATTGTTCCCAGGAAGTCCTCCAGCACCATCTGGAAAGAGTGGGGAAAATCAAGCAGAACTGGCAGAGTTTCAGACAAGCATCCAACTTTCAAGATGCTATCGAGCCAAAGAGCATCTCCAAATTTCTAAGGTTCAGCCATAGAGACAGTAGGTTTTTTAGTATTCCATCCCTCTAGCAATGGGAACACTGGCTCATTCTAGAAATATTAGTGTTCATGTTCTGCAAGTATTTGATCTCTGCCAGGTTTTCTCCATCTCCAAGCCCGAACAGAAAAATATGGAACTGAACCAGATCAAAGAAACAAAGAATTTTGCTCCAGAGTATAGCCAATATTGCAAACTCAGTTAAATTGCAGTTTTAAATTTTGGAGATAATTTTAACATTGCTTTTACGTACCCCAGCAATATTGGTGGACTTGCTAAGGGCAAAAACTCCCAAAGAGTTAGTAGTCATGATACTCATATTTAAAAGGGTCTGGGAAAATTTCATTACCCATATAAAAGTATTTCTGTTTGCGAATGTTCTCAGGACTCTGGCGGAGAGCAGACAGTAATTATATAACTCATATACTGTGTTTGCTGCATCATAAAGCATTTTATAAAGCCAAATAGCAGATACTAGGAAGACATGAATGTCTCGGGGAAATGCAGTATCATTTCCGTATTCTCTGATCACCCTCCATCACTGAAGGACATTAGAAATGCCTTTATTGTAAGACACAGTGTCAGCACAGAACCGATGGCTCAACTGTTCTTGAGAAGGTCTATTAGTTCTCTAACTTCTGCTAGGTGTCAAGGGAGGGTCAAGTTAACAACGTCTTTACAAAGAATGTCTCTGAATGTGCAACAATTTATTGCTAATTGCTATCACTAAGTGTTATGGTACCCCAGCTATAAGGTTTGAATCAATTTTCTTCTGGCCTACACTCCTTAAACATACTATTAGTTGAGTCACCAGGAAACCACGTGCTGAGGTGTATGTGACAACTCTGAGTGAGCCCATTTTTTTCTAGGATTAGGCATACAATTGCTGAAAAAATGTCTTGGCTTGGAACTCATAGGCAGCGCCTATTTGCACTTGTATTTGCCTGGATTTTCCTTGCCTGGGATTTAGTTCTAAAACATCGCAGTATATTTTTATACACCTGTCCCACAGGTACTCCCAAAAAGAGCTTTCAGGCTAAGAATCACAAGCAACCTTCACCTAATTTTTTATGACCACTGGGTGAAGTTTTAATTTTAGATTGAAACAATACCTAAGAAGGCAGAAGGTGAGACAGTTCCATTGCTACGTGACACCATGACACTGATTCCCGTCTCAATGAAGGGCACAGAGAAATCCACCACTTCTGAACGCTCCTCATTAATGGTGAGGGATCCCACAGCCATATAGGCCCGTTTGGTGACAACCTGGAGGAGGAAAAGAAAGAGATCACACACAGACACAAGGCAGCCCTCAAGAACCACGGTCAAGCACCTTCTCATCTTCCTGCCTTTCAACACAATCCTTTTACTCCTGTAATCCCATTCCCTATATTGTTTGTAACATCTCTCCTTTCTAAACTTTCATCAGGGCACCTTCTTCTTTCAGGAAACCTATAGACATTAATCTTCCCCTCAAAGCTGGTATGTGTATAAAAAATAAATCCACAGAGGTCTTAGGATAAACACATCATCCACGGAGAAGACGTCTTATCTCATTTTTCCGTCCTTGCTTTATCCTCCCTCTAACACTGCAAAGTCTTATTTCATTCTTTATTCACCTTATATACAACCTAAGCATAATCTAGGTTGCAGCAACCATGGTGCATGGATATCAGCCTCTTTCTAAGACTGTATAGGCCAAATTTGTGAGACCATAGAGAATAATAATTAATGGTCAGACAAGAAAGGTTGTCATGGTCAGAGTGTCAGAGCAGATTAATTCACTCAGTGCCAAGAAAGAATGCAGGCCATTCATTTCTAGGGTCACCTCTGTCTCTGCCTCAGAAATGGACCCAATAATGATGGGAGGCTAGACCTGACCCATGTCACCCAGCCCAGGGTTGAAGCCCACCATGCCCTCCCTTTGCTGCTGACCTCTCCAATCATTCCATTCCACGTCCCATTGATCTTTTTTCCATGCTTGCCATTAGTCACCAAGTAGAGGTCATAGGTGAACTTGACAGACTTTGAGATTTTCTTGAGGATGTCTATGCAGAACCCCTTGCAACATTTCTTCATATAATCTGGCTCCTCATCAGTTTTGTTCCTGAACCATCACAACAATAATGGGTTAAAAGACTGGGAGAAACTCCTGTAATTCCCCTCTGTTGTCAGTTTGCATTCCCCCTCCCACAATATAATGTGGACAATTTATATTGTGCTATCTGTGCTGGAGGGTGAAGGGACACACTACAATGATTTGCCCAAAGGGGCCCATCATGAATGGCCATGAGACAGGCTGGGCAAATGGACATAATTTTCTAAAAAAGATTGTCAGATTATGATGGTATTGGCCCAACAGACACTCTACATTCTGTTGAGAATGAAGAGCCCAAGATGAGCAGAAAAATACAGGGGTGCATACTCAGTCACTATGCGTTTTTGGCAAGGGACCGTATTCCTCATGCAGGTGCCACTTAGGGGGTCCACGTTCTCCACAATGACAAATGGTGCCTCTTCCAAGGTCACGATACTCAGGTGATCATCCTCCCGTTCCTCAGAGTCAGGATACAGCTCAAAGCGTGGCCACACATAATACTTCATCTGCAACTTTTTTTCCTTCCATTTCCCCACCTGCGGAGACACAAACCACAGAAGGTAGACTTCTAGTTGTCCCATCCCTTTGCATCAACCACAGCTACTGAAGGACTGGGTAAGAGGACCACTCTGGAGTGCCCAAGCTCATGACTCATGTAAGATGGGGACATTTCTGGGGAGAAGGCTCTGAGTAAGTGGATTCAAACGAGGGCGAAGTGGAAAACAATAAAGATGTCTGAGTTGTCTCAACTCCGTGATGGTCTCACCCTCTGGGAGAGTGAGTGGATAACCACGGGAATACTGTAACCATGGTCAAACAGACAATGTCTTTCAGCATTTTCAGCCAAACAACAGGAACACAATGACTTGGTTACATACCTTAGCTGGAAACAAGGAATTGCTTTATGTTTTTGATGCATGAAAATTAATACCAAAGAGCATCTATGATATTTTTTAAATCTTGTTATTTCTCCCTAATTCTCATAACTTCCATAAATTTCTACTGCAATTTTAGAACACTTAACTTTCCATTTCCTAAGCAAATAGAGATCATATCTTCAGTAGTCAAAAAAGGATGTGGGGCTCAATTGCCTTATACCTGCTGGTACAAATGAGAGCTGTTTTGAAGCCACTGCAGTCCTTAATGAGACAATATATGTAACCTCACCCACTGCCCTGGTAGACCATTTCTTGCAAAAAAAAATCCAGGAAAAGAGAAAACTTGAACATAACTGCACTTTCAACTCTCAAAGTCTCGCCTTTGTTCTCCATTTTACCCCTCCACCATCACAGCTGACAGTAATTAGCACCTTGGCTGGCAACCGAAGCTGAGAGGGTGAAGAAGCTAACTGGGCTTTAGAAGGAGCTTTCCTCAAAGAAAGTCCTCCAGGCCAGGACTGAGACATGCTGACTTGATGGCAGAGGCAGTGTGGGTGTGTGGGAGGCTTGCATGACTGCTCTTAGCAGTGTACCTGCTTGGGGTAAACAGAAAAGCTTTATTCCACTCCAATCCAACACCCCTCCCACCGCCCCCAAATTTCAGGCATTTATTTATGTAAATGACAGAATGGGAGGGAGAAACACTTATTAAAGGCTCATTAGGTGTCAGTGGTTAATCTGTGAAACTCAAAGCCCAGCTGGGGTTTGGCATTTGAGAGTATCCAGAACTCACATAAAACACTTGTCACCTTCAAAACAAACAAACACTTCATCTAGCCATGAAAGAAAAATTCACTCTGAGGGCTTGTGGGGCAAGAAGAAAGGCAGAAGAAATCACCCACAGACAGCAGTTTCCACATCCATCCTCCATCCCTGTGCAGGGTGAACACAGCACCCCAGTGAGCACAAGGTGGGGGGTTTGTAAAAAGGTGGGCGAAGTGTCTGAGCAGCAGATCTTGCCTTCCCACAGGCAAAGAATACCAAGGAGAGCTTGCCCTAATGTTCCCTGCACCCATGGAGATGGTCTGTACTCATGCTAATATCTAAGCCTGGATGTGGAAAGTGAATTTCTAAGGGAATAAAGAGCACAGACTCACATGCTTATCCAGGGTCTGCTCAGCCCTGGACTTCCCACTCATTCACCAAGCAGGTCAATTTATCATCATCTGAGCCAGAGATTTCTGCAGGGCCACTTTAGCTCTCAAGTAACTGAGCTCAAATCCCCAAAAGTAGTAACTGCCACAGGGGGCTCAGTAGGGACCAGTGATTAAGATGCTGCACGGAACAGCCCAGATTTCAGCTCAGCAACATTAACTTATAGTAGAAATAAGTGGCTGATGAAAGAGACATCTCACAGAATCTCAGCAGCATTTAGATATCTCAGTAACAGGCATGATATAACCCCCTAAGTGATAAATTAGATCAGATAGGCAAACCCAACCCATAATTACCCAGAAGTTCTCTGGGACAGAAAGGGGAGTTCATAAGGCTGTGTGCCAGGCACGTCTCACAGTGTTGTACTACACAGAAACATTAAGAAATTAGGATAACAATGACAGCATTGCCACAGCCTTCTGTGCACTGAATCACCTAACCTGCAAATACAGTAGTACACATCCGATCTTATTATCCCAATGAAATCACTCTAAATTGTCCAAAGAGGAAGAAAAACAGGATGAAGGGAAATGTTTTGACCTAAATCTCCAAATCAACTATGGATTGTCTCAAAAATATGTGCAAGTATTATATTTTATTGCTAACCTGAACAATCAGACATGCCATATACCTCCATACATGTACAGATATGAATAAGAAAAGTCAGAAAATCATAGTGAATTAAAAGGGGGCAGACTTCTTTACGTGCTTATGCATGCAAAGGTCAAATGTATATGCACATAGTTAAAGAAGGATGGTCATAAGCAACATGTGGGCAATAGGAAACACCACATATGCAGAGGATGGAGACAATGCAAGATAAACAATACACAAATGTGTATCATATGCTAGATAATCTGCCATGAGAGGGAAGGAGCAATTCACTGTAGGGACAGAGGTTAGCAGAATTAAATGTCACAGATTTGTCGAGGTAAAGATGCCTACACTTAAAGAATATAACCTACCAAGCTGTGCAGAGCAGAGCAAGGCATTTCTGAAGTCTCAGGGTATTTTGTATTAACAGCCTATGAACTGTTATTACTTGGGTTTTGCTGAGTGCTTGCCTCAGCAAAAAGAGGAAAAATAAACTACCCCAGGCATCCTTCATATTGGTCACCCTGCAGTTTCAAGACCCACTGAGTGTTCTCCAATCAGTCTAGTCATCCAAACTTCCATTAGGAGCCCTGAAAGGTCACAGAATCAGTAAAAGTAAGGATACTAGGGATCTATAAAAACTTCTTTCTAATCATATTCTCCAATCCCTATTTAATGTTACTTTATATCAGGACACAGATCCTAGGAAACAGAATTTCACCTTAACTGCCCCTTGCTCTATCTGTACCACGTCTGATCTTATCAAGAAAGTACAGTCACTTTGGTTTGGGGATGATTTTGGAGGTGTTGAGGCAGGGGAGTAGCTAACTTCTACCTTCAATATAAAATCCTGTTTTGGATAACAAGATTGGAAGCAGAAGCCCAACACATTTGCAAAGAAAGAAAGGGAAAATTATTGTAGAACAAAAAGTTAATCATATATGCTATTTGTCTAAGCATATAAGTTATCCCATACAGACAAAAGGTGAGATTGCCTATGCAAGGGGAAAACAAGTGGGAGCCTTCTGAAAGGCTTCCAGCTGGCTGGCAAATTGCCTTAACCGCGGTATAATGCAGCCAGAATAAAAGAGTTCTGCAGTATGTTAATGCGCATCTTTAATGAAAGGTGCATTCACATTAGCTCCTTGAAACTAATTCTTAACAGAAGCTTTTCTCTCCTCCCAAGGGAAGCTAAGGCTTGTAACAGCCATTTGTGGCAGATGTTCCACTTGTCCTTACACTGACAGAGAGACCATGGTCTCCACGAGCAATCTATTCCAGTGCTTAACTGTCCTCTCCATTAAAAAGTGAGGTTTTTTCTCCTGATGTTTAACCTAAATCTTCTTGCTGCAATTTATACCAGGAAAGTGTATTTCCTTATTCTCCTACATGTGCTCCTTTCAGTGTTATCAGGTCAGTAAGATATTTATAATGGAGAGGAGCTGATAGTCTCATTCAGTGGCTATCTTAGAAGCTACATTGGCAAAAGCAGCCACCTGTTCAAATGAGCAGCATCCAGGCTCACCATTTACAAAATCCGTACCCAGATGGGTAGTATGGACAAGTACAAGCTACTCTCATGAATTTCCAAAATCGTCTGTTCCAACAAAGGCAGAAGCCAATCCCTGAGTTCCTTCTAATATGCCAAGGTAGGACCTCAAAACACAGGAGCATCTGGAGAGACCCATAACTAGTGTCAACAGATGGAAAACTAAAACCTCCTAGAAACTTGGTTTTCAAGGATTAGGCAGGAGAATACAGTTCTGAATTAAACCAGAAATGTTCAGATACATTTCTTAGGCAAGATACTCAGCAGCATTGCATTGGTATCTGGGGTGAAGGTTCAGGAGAGAGCCTGAATCTTCAGATGCTTGTTTTTCAACAGGCTGGAAGAAAACTATCTAGGCAGTCTCCTGATAGTTATTATTTTATTCAGGCTCCTATTTGCACAATGCCTTGCACCACTCTCTTTTCATTTACAATCTTATCTCAATTCCTGCCCCCACCCTGCTATAGAAGAAATGCAAAAGGAACAAAAGGGATTTGGTTTCATCTGCAGAATAAAAAAAAAAAAAAGACCATTCCAAACTCACTTAGGACTTGAACTGCTTTCTGCATTTTCCCAAAAGCTCAACGTTTCCTCCCTTGTTATTGGTTCTTTTATTTTTTTTCCCCCAGGAGCTAAGGAGTTTATTCATTCCAGTGGGGAAGCACTAAAGCAACAACAGAGAGCATGAATTAGGAGGCAGAAATTCCTTCCCTATTCCACCAAGAATCTCTGTAACCTGATCTGCACCTTTGTGGCTCCACATTGTGTAAAACTGAGGTAATGGCACGTTTTTTACATCTGGGGTGCACTGGGTAGATAAACAGAAAAGGTCATGAGGCTCACAGACACTGTGGAAGTGAGGAGACACATACACGTGTCTAGAGCTAGATGAGGGAACATATACAGCATGCATCTATGAATGCTATAAAGGTGAAAACTTACTGTCTTTAATCTTTGAAAAAAATCTTACATAACTTTTACACCTGATTTGAATACATGAAAAATGGAAGATCAAATATAGAAAAGGTAAAGGTAGGATGTTGGACAAGGGGCAAAAAATAGGACTGTTGTTGGTAACATAGATGATGGAGAAGCATACCTAACCCCTCTGGGAAGCAGGACAAGTCCAAGGAGAAATAAGAGTCTTGCCAGTAGAATTGGTACAGATCCTGAATGAGGACATGGGAAAACCGGAACAACTGGGCAGGACCTGAAAAGGGCCACTCTAGAAGCACCATAGAAATAGCAGGTAAAACTGGGACACTGCCAATGGAAGTAGGTATTGCTCAGGGTACATCAAATAAAGGTGGACCTAGGGGATGCTGTTGTAACCTTAATGCTGCAGTAGACTGTGAAGAAATAAATCATGCATAAATAAAGTAGAATCATTTTGGATTGAAATAGGTTTTGGAAGGCTGGTGCAAGATATTCCATGAGGACCAAACTACAGAGATCTACTGTAGCTCCACAGTCTTGGCTTTCAGTCTGGATAGAGATGTCATTACTGTTTCTAAAGAGAAATTTTATCAGGAACTAAGTTATTATGGGAGTATTTAGCTTCATAGAGATTAGATGGAGAACAAATGCAAATTTTAACAGCAGCACCCTGATGTTTCTTTTTCTGGATCTGATAGTTGGCATATTTCTTTACCCCAAAATTACTCAACAGGCAATAGGTCGTGATGTTTTACACTCAGTTTGGGCAAAGCAGCAAGGAACTTTAGAGAAAAGCTAGTTATCAGAAATAACCTTGGATTGAGCGATTGGGGGAACAGAGAGCTTGTCTTAAAGAAGGAGATTAAAAAGCTTGTCTAACCTAGATAAATGAAAGCTAAGAGGGGATATGACTGCTCTGTATATATAAAGGGGGGACAGATACACAAGGGAGAAAAGGAAGTGATTTTTAAGCAGGAAAAACAATGCTGGTAAAAGAACAACTGATCGTAAGGAAATTTGCCTTGAAAATAAGATAGATTTTAACCATCAGAGGGGGAAGATCCGAAACAGCTGCCCAAAAGTAGCTGTGAAAGCAACTAAAATGGGGTCAAGAAGAAGCACAACTGGTTTGTAAAGGGCTATATGATTTTGCCGCCCAGAGCAGAGGGATGGGACCAGATGAGCCTTTCCAGTCCAGTGACTATAAGTAAGCAGAAGCAAGAGGAGGAATTCCACTCAGCCTTTTCCCCTCAATTTTTCAGTCTGCAAATGTCAAAACTCAGTCTCAATCATCGCATCTCTGTCCCCCAGCTAACCCACATGAACACAAAGACTCATGCTAATGATACCTCCAACTCCTTTGCTCCTACTTCCCTCATTCAGCAGCAACACCTTCTCTAGTGCCCCGAGGTTAAAATATTCCTCAGCTTTCATAGAAGCCGGTTAAGTTATGACTCTCACACTTACGGCGCTAGCATCACACCCATTACCAAACATACAATCCCTGTGATGCTACAGGTCTGTATCCTCACACAGGCTGGTCTACAGCAGGTGGAGAAGAGATGCCACAAAGAGCAAAAATCTCCTGTTTACAGACACTTTAAGGTGATTAATTAGCCACATCAGCCAAAGCAGACAAGAAATGGTTGTGAATGCACCACATGCAAAATTAATTAACACAAAAACAACACTCCTTCCTGAACCTCAAGTTCACCTTCCACAACCACCTGGGGAAGGCTGCTTTCTTGACTGCACCTGCAGAAGCTGGAATTGCTTCTAATAGCCTTTCAATTAAAAATGTAGGCTGCAGGAGATGGTGTGATTTTCTTCCCCTCTATATTTATACAGCACCTAGCATATGCCAGAAAGAGAGAGGCTGAGCTTAGAATACAGACAGGGTGAGGTACTTGCTCCTGCTTTACAACTCATTCTGGGAATAAAAGCTCTTTGCAGAAACATGGTCTTCCATCTCACTGAGGTCTGGCATTTACACAACTCTTGCCATTTTTGCTGAAACATTTCTTTCCTGGTGCATTTATATGCCTTTTGCAGTTGCTAAGGTCCTGTCCCCTGCCATGATTAGCCAGAGAAGGTTAATGAGGTATACTTTGAGCATGTCTGACTTCTGCAAAGTCAGTGAACTATGGGGCTCCACTGGTGTCACAAAAAGGTCAGAGCTGTGAGAATGCCAAAGAGTTTGCCTTGCTAAATCATTCCTCCAAACCAGAAGGCACCAAGAATTCAGTACAGGTATAAAACTAGCCCCTCCAGGAGATGATGGTGGTCTTGCTGGTAGCATTAACTTGGTGGCCCAGAAAGTGGTTCATCCAGGCAAGGCTGGCTCATGCTGGAGCAGGAGGGACTCCAAGGGGACAAAGTTATTCAAGGACCTCACTGCTACCTGATGTATACATAACCATGATTTATGGAAATGCAGACTGCAATCAGCACAGGCATAAATAGGAGACATGAGGGGAGAGGAAGCTGTTAATGGTAGCGGGGGCTATGATCTGAGTAGGCTGGAGAATGTAACTCTAAGCTTCTAGCAGGGGCAAATCAGGTGTTAGGATTTGGGAAGAAGAATTAGAACAAAATTTGTATCTTAACAAACACTGAAAACTGACTACCATCCAACACAACCCACCTTCAGCTAACAGGCAGTGACAGCACCTGACTCAGACTCTTACTTAATAGTGTTGCATACTTAGAGCCATCATGCCCTTCTGAAATGACTGTGTGAGGATAGGGGAGCTAAATAAATGTCCCAAATTCCAGCAACATCAGTCTGTTCTCATCCCGGTCTGGTAAATAGAATCTAAAGCCAGGGAGCTTATACTGTCCCTGTCATTGTTCATCTAAGGTGAAAGAAGGCTTCACCTTGAGCATCTCCACTGCTCTCCTTTGCAGAACTGGGGGGGCAGGGGAAAATGTAGCAGGGATATTGGTAAGATTGCATGTTTTGTGTCCCAGGCGGTTCAGGAGTCACAAAGGTTTTTTGAAAACTGTATTTTTATGTGCATGTATAGGCATCTAAATGCTTTATGTAAGCATTTTGCGGTCTCTAGGAGTGCATCCGCATTGTGCAGGTGTGTGTCTGCATCCAGTACGTGTCCATGCATGTAATGCCCTATCTAATGATTTTTCCCCTTGGCTTTCCCTGTTGAGTTCTGGGTTTGAGTTTCATTTTGCTGAGCTTTCATTTCTTTCACTCAGAATTTTTTTCTCCCCCTAAAGTATGTTACACAGAGGGAGGGCTGCTTGCCAATTCACTGCAGTCTGGGAGACAGTTTAGAGCTTGGGCTGTTAAGTGGGTCCAGTACAGCAGTGTACAAAACCCTGACACGTGTGCAGTGACACCTACTCTTTACACTGACTGAATATCTCTCCCACAATCTCTTGGGACCTGAAGCTGAAGGAATGTTTAAAAATGCAGATGCAGAGGAAGGCCAAAACTGTTTCCTTGTGCTGAGAAAAGATAAATGTTGAAGCCGGCCCCAGCAGGGTTAGGAGAGGAGAAAACTTAAAGAGAGAGGGGGTGAGTTACCTAAATCTCATTGTTTTCTGTGCTGTGCAAGCAAGAGCGAAGGCACTACCTGAAAAGCATCTCTGAGAATATCAGAGAGAGATCCTTCAGCTTCCAGTGGGGGGTGTCACAGTGGGTGAAACACCTGCCCACCCTGCATACAGCAGCCAGAGCCCCTGCCCTCTGCCTGGCAGCCCCACGCCCCTGTGCAGAGGTGCACACCTGCCAAGAGCAGCACCGGCACAGATGTACACGCCCCTCTGGCAGAGAGATGCAGGGTGCTCGGCTCTCCTCTCACTGCTGGAAAGGGGAGGATCAAACCTCTTCCAGAGGAATTACTGCACATGTTGGGAGCCAGATTCCAGGGAAAGCAGCTAGCAGTTGCAAAGCTGCAAGGCCCCATTTCTTTCCTGTCCCACCACTGACAGCACTGAGCTGGTGACTGCAAATGCTGTCCGCATCCACAGAACACCCTTCGTCAGGATGCTGGGTCTGGATTCACACTGGCACAGCCACAGCCAGCCCCACTGCCTCCAAACCTTCAGGGTGCATGTCTGCAGCCCCCCTCAACCTAGCACATGGCAGGGAGTCCTGCGCAGTGTACCAGGGCCATTCCAAGGGGCAGCCAGCTGAAACAGTGTTCCAAGTTGTCACCAGATCTCCAAACTGAGTTGAAACAACAGGTCTGCTCTGCCTCCTGGTCCTCTGCCAGGTCTCTTTTCTTGGCTTTGCAAAGGGACAGAATGGGAAGGAAAGCTGTGGGATAGGAGCAACTAGGGACATCCTTGCTGCTTTCCCTCTATCCCATGTGCGGTTAAAGGCTTCAGACTCTCTGATGGATGAGAACTAGAACTCCAGAAAGAGAACCCATGAGCTGCAGGACCCCCACCTGACCCACTGCTACAGCCAAGTGCTGGGCTTTGCTTGAAAACCACAACATTCCTCCAAATTTGGGTAGAGTATTAGACAAGACCTGCCAGCTCTACCTACACCTTACAGAGAAGACCCAACCAGGACGGACCCCACCAGCAGGACAGCTGGTTCATGGCACAAGTGTGCATTACTGCCACACTGGTTGTAGCCAGCAAGTGCTCTGTGAGCATCAGGGAGTGATTCTGCCAAAGATTTTTCCTCCTTTCCCATCCCATACACAGCTACTCACACACAGAGGTATCCTCCAGCAGCAGTTATCTTAAGCCAATTTGAGCTTGGAGTCCAAGCAGAATTGCCAAAGGCCCAGCTGAGGCCATCTGGGCTGCAAGGCATCTCTGTGCAAAAGGAGCACAATCAGACATGAGTGTGGAGAGAGTGAGAGGTAACCTTGAAATCAGTGATTAGGAAAGGAGAGAGGAAGCTATGTACTTGCCAATCCCAGCTAGCAAAGAAGAGTTAAGCCAAGAACTCTTTTCTTGGGAGCATGGCCCTAAACAAATAAAATTCTCCCCTTCTCTCAGACCTGATGGACCTCAGGCACATCTATTTTTCAAAGATATGTCTGTTATTTTGTGCACAAACATGTCAACACAAAACAGATATTGTACCATTTCTGTGGCCTAGAAGTAGGAGAACCGGCATGACAGAGGCAGTCTTGGAGACATAAGATGAAGCTAAGGCTCTCAGCAAGTTGCAGGATATCTTTTATGATGACATGTAAGTCCACACGTGGGATGATTTCTGTCAGTCTAGAAGTAGCTGGATGACTTCATGTATTTAAATGGGTGTGTACTGCGTAGCTACTTCTGTTATAAGGGGAATTAGTAGTAAGCCTGTAATTAAGTTCTCTGACATTTTCCATTACAAGAGTCTGCAGGCCTGTTCCCTGAGCAAAACCAACTTCTCCATGTTTTGCAACAGGCATTTGAAAGTCAGCAGGGCAAAAACCCTGAGGCTAAGGGCATGATTTTTACTTCCATCAAATTTAATTCACTCTTAACTGCATTGTAAACTGTTGAATAATCATAACTTCTTTTCTGTCACTTTCTTGCAGAAATTCTGGCAGACAACCCAAACAGCATCTGAGCATAAACGTTTTAAGAGCTAAACCCAACACCTCAGTGAATCAGTGGGGACACCCACCAGCACCACGGTAAGTACAACACCTCAGCTTTGGTAGAACAAGAGAAAGGCAAAGGTCCAATCAGGCTACACACAAAATGTGGACAAACCATCCAGGTTCTATTCTATCTGTTTAAATGTGCCTCACTGTGAAAAGGTCACTTGCACTCCACTATTCAGGATGCAGAAGAAAGGCAAACCACTTTGAGCTTTCATGAATGTCTGTGAAACAAGTACAGGTTAGTCACTGGATTGAACAGTAAGACTCAGTGCTGAAAGCTCAGCATGCATGAGAATGAACAATGTATTTTACAAAAAAGATTTTGGGGTTTCCTCTTACAAAACAAAGAAAAACACAGCACATATAAAAAACCCACCACCAAGCCATAAAACAAACTCCATTAAGGGTAATTTATTTAAGCTGAAGTATTAGAAAATGGCAGGTTTACAGTTTCCTTTTCAGCCTTTCTTCCATCCCACTTGTGTGTGGACATTTCGATTCAAGTTTTAATTAATGAGTGCATGCAACTCTCTCCATGGAGTCCCTCTCTCAACCCTTGTACGTCAAAGAAACTTGAAGAAGCAGAATTAAGATGGCCCGGGAAACAAGACTGGCATTTTCTAGCTTAACTTCATAAGTTAAAAATTGAATCACTGTTCTTTTATTTTCTGTATGTAATTGCTTCTACAGCCTGAATGTGCACGAGCTCTTACAGAACCAATAAACGGGCCAAGAAAATATCAGTGAAGATGGAGAAAGAGCTGTCCATGAATCTCCAAGCACTGACAGAGGAAAGAGGAATAAAGAAACAGCAATGGACAGCAAGAAAATCAACCAGTGTAGAGATTACGCAATCCTGTTTTTTGATGAAAAAAGCAGCACTGACCTTGCCAAGGGGTTGAATGAGGCTAAGAAATCAGAAGCCAAATTGGAAAAGGTGCATTGGAGAGAAGTGGAAGAGGGTGAAGCTGGCAGGTCCCTCATGGTCCTGGTGGCCAGAAGGTGAGACGAAAGCAAGGCACTAACCAGGCAGATCACACTGCACACAGGTTTCTCATGTTGCAGCAACATGCTCATAACAGACTGAGAGAGGGCTGAGGGCTGCATGGAAGGTGATGACAGGACCAAGCTGGTCTGGTCTGTGTAACCTCAGAGCAGAGGTACCATGGTAGGGGTAGATGGCATGGGGACAGTTATAGTCCAGATGCCACGTAGCCATGCTAGCAAGGCTAAGCTGAGGGCTGAGGCAGCTTGCCAGGCTCACACAGCTGCCTTGCACCAAGCTGTGCTGATGCACCCCTGTGGCACTGCTCTGCACTGTGTGGATTTACCACCACAAGCATATCCCAGCAAAGGCAACGCATAGCTGGGTTTCACAGGGCACACTTGCCCTAAGCAGCTGTGCAGCAGCTGTGCAGAGAACAGATGCTTTCTCCTCAGATGCCCAGGAGTGAAGGGATCCAAGTGCTGGCTGTTATCTTGTCCTGTGCTTACTCTGTAACCCTAAGCAAGCCACCAAAGCGTCCTGAAGCTCAGTTCTCCCTCTGTTAAAGGCTCTGAATAATGGGTCCCTTGTTGCAAGGGGCATGAACAGGGACCTGACAGCTGGGAGCAATGACAAGGGTCAGTATAGTAAAGAGATAACTCAGCTCATCCACTCCAGAGGAACTGTGCAGCTCAGGGCTGTACCTACACCACCTTCACGCCCCACATCAGAGGAAGGACCTCTGCTGTAGAAGGGTGGTGGTTAGCGTAGAGCAGCCGTGCATGACGGCAGCCAGCAGTGGAAATCGTGCTGATTAATGACAGAGCAGCAGTACCGCAGGTCAGGCACGTGGATCAGCAACTGTAAAAGGAGCAGCAGGATTTTAGATTAACTAAAGCTCAAGAGAACCTTCTTGGGTTTTCTCCACCTGCTCTGGAAGCTGAAGCGATGCAAGTGACCAGGCAGCTGTCTTTCCTCGTTCTCTGAAAATACCTTTCCTGGAAAATGGAGCACAGCGATGCTCAGGCTGATGCAGTGCCACTCAGCCCTGCCCCTTCCAGCCTCCAGGAAGCAGATGCATCTCATCTCCCACACTCAACATAGAGCTCAATCAGTTGAGGCCCCTGGACACAGCTCTCCTTCATGGCTCTGAGGCAGCCACTGTGCCATCCAGGGTCCCACATGGTAGTTCTCCACACACAGGAGTGAGATGTGGGTGGGTGGAAGGAAGGGAGGCTGCAGCCTCCTCAGATGGCAGCATTGCTTCTCCTGTCCTGCACTACTCAGAGCCCACCTCCAAGGATGATCCCCAGCTGTGGCTGAGAGATGTTGGCTCACCAACGCCGTGCTGTCTTCCACAAGGAAATGGAGGGAGCCTTCTAGACCAGGGCAGGAGAAACAGTCTTGGAGAAAGACTGACCACCAACACAGGCACAGTGGTGGGACAGAGCCCCACAGCCAGCCCAAGGAACATACAAGTGCAAATTTTCCTCAGTGCCAACTTTATAGGCCTGGTTGCTTTACTGCTGTGCCAAGAATAGCCAGTAAGCCAGGCCTTACCTTTTTTTGCAATAGGAAAGATCGTGCTTATGAATGAACATTTATCCCTTCCAGTCTGCTGATTATTTCACCAGGCAAGCTGAACGTTCCATTAATATCATCTTTTGTGGAGCTAAATATATACAGTAACCACATATACAAATACATATAAATACATCTCTATCTAGCAGAGAATCCAATTAAGGGAATATGTTACGCCTTAGCAATTAATGAATTCAACAAGCTGAGCTGCCTCTTGCATATGATTAAAGTTCAAGCAATATCAATCATAACAGCAAAAAAGATTCCAGCTTTTCCTATGTGCTATCTACAAAGAGATTGTTAACACTTAAATCAATGGGCAAATTCAAGCGTGCTTGCAAACCTCAGGAAACATTTATTTGATGATATACAGCCTGTCCTTCAACTCATGGTAGCCTGTTCTTGAATGCAGCATCTCGGGCCATCCCTGCTGCCTTATATATCTTTCTGCAGCATTTTCTGGATGGCAGATCTGTAAAAATGCTGGTGTCCTATGGGTCAAAAGAGAGCAAATTCCATGACTGAACAGATCAGACTGACTCTAATCACTTGACTCATGCAAATGCTTTCCTTCTCTTTGGGTTCGGTTGCCAGTTTTCTGTTTGTGTTTATACATGTGTAAGTGTGTGTTTGTGTGCACACGTGTGTGCCTGTTCTTTCACCCATTAATCTTTTTCCAGGACAAGCCTGTTCGTGCAGTTTCTGCCTCTTGGCAATAGACAACACTGAGCCCGCTAAGGACTGCTCATTCCCTCCTTCTCTCACAATACCCCTCCTCTGCATTCATAACACAATCTCTAGGGGCAAGTTCTACGTAAATAAATATTTAAGTAGCTACTAAACCACAGAAGATGCAGAAAAGCACGTGAGGGACTTGCCTGCAGTATTCAGGGCACAGAGGAGAAAGAACAGAGGCGTGGCTTGGAAGGCTGGGAGCAGACCAAGTGTTGAGGGCTTGAACTGGAAACACAACCATCCCCTTCTCTTCTCCGACCCAGCCAGCACAGTGGGCTGGTTTTCACCCTGAGACCAGAGCTGATATAATACAGGTCTGTGTTAATACAGCTGCATAAATCCAAAAGCCAAGAATGTGCCATACTGGGAAGCTGATAGAGGAAAGAGCATTTAACTGAACAATCACAGACACAGCTAATTAACCTTACTACTAATGCTGAGTCTTTTTAATAACTTTTTAAAGTCTTTTTTAACTGCTCCATTGTTCTCCTGGTTTGTTGTCATACTCCAGAAAGAGGCCTCAAATGCCCAGGAGAAGGTTGGAGGCTCATCTCTGAGAACTGGTTGGGTTTGTCACCGAGAGAGGCCAGGCATGAGACCCAGACCTGGTTGCTCCTCTGCCCTCTGAACTGGGTACCAGGAGGTTCCTTTGAGAGTTCCTTCCAGGCTCACCAGCTTATGGATCCTACATCCACACAGAATTATTTGTGCCTATGCCCACAGCACTACAGATTTCACAAGCCTCTATGAGATACCAAAGAATAATATCTGGATTTTTCTAGATTCCTTAAGAAACACTGTTCTGAAAATGGGCATTATAGGGAATAGGGTATAAATCTGGCCACTTATATCACCCACGTAAGACAGTAGTTTGAAGGGTAATAGCCATATAAAATATGCCGTACCCTAGGAAACCACATACTATTTGTATGCTTCCCAACATAACCAGGAGAGCTAAAAAGCTCTCAGAAAATCAGTCAAGAGACAGTTTCTTGCAGAGCACACTAGCAAAAAACACAGAGTCCACAACAGTGAACCAGCAGACTTGAAGGACCACTTGTATGATCAGAGGAGGGCATTTTTTGTGCACTGGCATGCAGCTCTTGAAGGGTGACACTTCAGAGAGATTTGGAGAACTTTCCTGCAGGAGTATGTCCCAGATTTTTCACTTCCCCAGAGAGCAGGAAAGGTCAAGGAAGGCCCCCTTTCAGGTTCACTAGTACTATTTTCTCTCCAGGTACAAAGATTCTGGCTGCTAATTGAGTTGTGGTAGGAAGCAAACCATCAGCAAGAACTTTGGGCCCGAAGTGAATGCAATCAACCAAAGTCACTTCTTCCCTCTGTTTCAGCAATTTCTGCAGCTTTTCTTTCTCCCTCAGCAGGATGGTTTTTTACTACTTTTTTACCCTGCTCTACATCAGTCTTCTTAAGAAAAGGAAGATGCTTTGGGTTAAAAGCTCCTTACTGATAATGACAAAACAAAGTACCCAATCTGCATAGAGAAATCAAAAAACCCAGCCTTTGCACATAGGCAAACCAGGATGCTCAAGAGGAATGGGAGAGGAGATGTTTCTTTACCTGAACTCTGCAATAAGTATATAGAAATTTACCTCCTTCCCTAGGCAGCCTTCTTCCATTACAGGGAGAAGCCCCTGTCCCTCAGAAATCTGAAGAGTGAGAAGAGCCAACAGTATCCACCAGAGGAATAGACAGACTTGCCCTGTCAGTGTGGTGTGTACCACTGAACATGAGAGTTTAGCCCATTCCCTCCAGCTGTTCCCACTTCTCTACAAGCAGAGTGGAAAATGAAAACATCCTTCCCAAGATGTCAATCCAGTCATCCAGATGTCAAATCATAACTGCATTTGTGCACTTGGGAGCCCTTGGGATTTTTCACAGCCATCACAGCTGATGATTCCCCAAAGTGGCTGCTGCATTGTCAGGTTCCTTGCAGTTTGCTTCCTCTGTGGCATCAAGCCCTTTCCAGCCATCACCTTCTCCCTGTCTGTGATTACCCCTGCCTGTCAGCACTGCAGTAGATATGTGTATATTCCCGTGTCTCTCGTTTCTCACTTTACAGAACTCTCTTGCCTAAAAAATGCAGACTTTCCAAACAGAACAGACACTAATATAGAGAACAAACAGGAATTTTTGACAGGATCATGGGTTTCATTCACTATCCATGCCTTTATCTACACATAACAACTTTTGTCTGCTTCCTGCAGGAGGTTATTGCACTTCTGCAACTGTGTCATTGTAAAGCTGTTGTCAGAGGTGCCTGTAATCTTATAGATTAGGAAAAAAGTCAGATCTCATGAGAGTGGACAAGATATCTCCAAAAACACAGCAGTCCAATGCCGTACAGCAAGCAGCACAGCAGGACTGCATGAAGGAGAGCTCCATGCTCCAACTCCTGGGTGTAGGAAAGCAAACCCTGCTTCTGGACAGACTGGTTTTTGTAGGGGAACACAGCCAGGCTCCTGACCCCATTTTGTCATCAAAGATGCAGGTCTGAGGTTTGGGATTAGGACCCAGGTCTGTTGTCCCTCACTGACATTAATGGTTCTGCTCCCTTCCTTACTCTACCATGTTTTCACTTTGCCTGTGGCAAATGCATCTCAGTCCTGCTCCCCTGCACATCCGTTCTAAAGGCTGTTTCAGAAACTGTTTGCCTGATATAATGTTTCCCCTTTGTTTTCAGTCGTCCTTTGCCTCCCTTCTCAGCTGCATCAAGTGCCTCTTTTCCAAGACACTGGATGCCTCTAACCCCTCAGTCAGCAACAAAATGGGAATGCTGACCTGCTCCACTTTCCTCAGTCGCTTTTGAGAGACCCACACAGTTTTCTTCAGCTTTGGCCTTCTTCTTGAGGGAGGTCCCATGAACACCAGTGAAGTTATGTCATTGCTTTTTGTCTTACTCTACCATAAGTCTCACTTTTGCCCAGAAAGCTGCAGATAATATGCAACAGTCAAGTTGCTGATATGTTAAGCTTATAGTCCACAAAATTTAAAATCCTCCCCCCATTTCATATTTCCCTAGCATGTCAGTGCAAAAATATTCACTGCCATCAGTGGATAAAATATGTCATCTCTTTACAGACCTTTCCCTAAGTATGCTGAGCAAGAGAATCCTGGATATTTACTACTGTTCTTAACTTGCCTGCATTCCCTGTGCACTGATGCTCTCATCTGCCTACGTGACCCATGATTTCTCAGCAGATAAGTTACCCAGTAAGTGTTCAGTGGCTACGGCCATCATCTAGGTCTCTCTGTGCAGCTCCCAGCACAACAGGGCTCTGGTTATTGGCAGGCTTTTTCAGTGAATACAGTAACACGGATAATCAAAATAACCATAAGCTTGTTCTGCACAGTTCATTAATCAAACTAACCAGTGCTGGTCTTTTGTATGACACAGAATGATAGTTGTACTGCAGCCCAAGTGCCATTCATTACAGTGTCTCCCTAATTACTCCTCCATTTTCACACATTTCCTAATGGCTGGTTAAAATGGCTTTGCACTGATGAACAGCTGCCACATCTCATCCCAAGAAGATACAGTTACATCTCTACAGAGGGCAAAGCAACCTCTGTGAACAGAGTTCGTTCACAGGGGACCCTCTAGGCTCAGGGAAAATAAGAGATGTGCAATCACTGATTTGCCTTTGCCTGACCACAAGAAGTTCCTAGGTATCTGGGAATTGAATTCATGTAAGTAATTTATATGTATTTAACGGCACTTGAAAAAAACGGCAGAAACTCAAGAAGTGAGTGTCTATTTTCTTCCATTCATACCTCAAAAGCTTCTCTCCCCATCCCCTATCTCTCCTTCCCCCTATCCCAGCACAAAACACACCCTTTGAGACACTAGCTACTCACTCCATGCATGTGACAGACTCTGATTAAACTCACAGATAATAACCTTGCAAGGCAGAGTCAAACTTGCAGCAGTACAGGCTGTTCTCATCATTGGCTCCCAAAAATAGTTCATTGCCAATAAGAGTCAATCAGTTCAGGCTTTGCCAGCCTGCACTTCTACTGTCCTCCCCCATCCCAGGGGCTGCTGACACAACTTGTCCCCTCCAGAGTGGTTGCAAGGCTCTAAATACCACCAGGAGTTGTGTATTGGTTGCTGAAAATACCTCAGGTTTGTAAGATCACTGTACACCAGGCTTCCAGGGGTCCTCCCTGTCTTTGCTCCCTTATGTAAGGGAGATACGAGAGGCTCGGCCTGCAATAGCTATGAGACAGCATTTATGGACTTCAGACTACATCTTCCACAACCTCCTAACACCTAGTGGCAATGATCATCCTGGGACAGCTATTTCAGCTTTGTCTCAACAACACCTGCTGCAAGGACTCAGCACAACCGTCTCCAAAGAGCAAGAAGAGGAAGCGTGAAGTTACAGACAAGCAGATCTGAAGGCATTCGGGAGGATACAACACAGAGCAGAAAAGAAAGTCCCAGGACAGAAACGAACAGAAAAGGCGTCCTCAATATGCAAGGATGGAGTGCAGCACTGACAACAAGCCAAACCAAGCCTGTGAATGGGTCATTTTGGGGAGAGAAAGCAGTCCATTATGTCTTAGACCTGTTCATTTTGATATCTACATTGCAAAAATTTTCTCCTGACGTTAAGTAGTGAACCTACTCTGAAGTCAATGGAATTGCAGCACTTATGCCAGAGGTGAATTTGGCTCCCAAAGGACTTTTCTATGCAATGATTTAGATAATGAGCCTTCAAAGCTTATCTTGCGGCTATAGTGTGAGTGGAGGAGAAAAGGGGCCAAAAAAGGCTGCACCAGAATAGCCATCTGTCATACTCAAGTCTAGAGCTCAGCTAACTTAGCTGAGCCTAGCGCTCAGCTATGGCATAAAATAAGGGCAAGAAATACTGGATGTTAATGAGCACCCCTGGAGGAAATCCTACCCCCATCTAACAGTACAAAACAGTACAGATGTGTTAATACAGGCATCTTTATGAAAACTGCATCTCAGAATATTTTGTGAAGTTAAATACAAGGCAGAAAATGGCACGCAGCATAAAGAATAGCAGGCGCACAGAGCAATCAAGAGGCAGTGCAAATGGCCATATAATTTTGCCTTTTAAAAGCAACTTCATAAAAGCTCATTCATCGATAAAAATGCTGTGTTTCTGTTTTCTGCCTTCCTAGGAGCTTGCTTTCCTGCCCCCTTTATCTTCAGCTACAGACTTTAGATATTCTCAAAAGACTAAGAACACCTGTCCTTCCATGCCCAAATATTGCCTCTGCATTTCAAGGTTGTTTTATATAGCTCCTAAGTATTACCAGACAGGGCTAGTCAAAGAGCTCACAGGGCCTCAGTCTCATAACATATATTAAAAGTAATGCAAATGATAACTGTATATGAATATTACACCACCACCACCCCCAAAAAAAGAAAAGGATGTCAAGGCAGTATGAGGTGAATACATTTGAAATTTAAAAAATAGAAATTAATGGGATGCAGTTTCAGGTATGGAAGACTAAATTTGTTTCCCAGTTCCTTTTAGGAGACAGGATTTGGCACTCTGGCATCCAATGAAATCTAGACATAATTTTAAACACCATGACATTCAGCCTTCAAACTCTCTTCAGCTTTGATGTCTGCAAGAGCTAGTCAGACAGCAAGTTACAAACACCATTCATTATGCCATAATACAGGTATTTCACCTCCTCATTGCACCCAAGATCCCCCACTCTCTCCATATGCATGTTTCATTTAGCTACTTGTAGTGTGCAACATCTCCTTTCAACACTTTGAGAGACTGACCTCTGGGAGGTATCTTTGCAGTGCCTAATACAAGACACCATAATAATGACATTAAAGATGAGAGAGTTGATATATGAAAGCCCTGGGGAATTACAGTAACCCCAAAGACACATACAAGAAGTCCAGAAGAGAGGAAGTTGAGGCAGTTAAATCACTGTGG
Organism: Corvus moneduloides; assembly: GCF_009650955.1. Lineage (NCBI taxonomy): Eukaryota > Metazoa > Chordata > Aves > Passeriformes > Corvidae > Corvus > Corvus moneduloides. The sequence goes on along the minus strand of NC_045479.1, from coordinate 26,384,854 downwards.
ATATATACTGGTGATAGATAGGAAGATAGACAGACAGACATATACACACAGAAGATAGAGATGAAAGAATAAAACAAAGATAAGGCCAAGTAAGGCAATAAAGAGCAAAGCCTGGCTTAAAGAAAAAAAAACAGAAGAGACAATATGTAGCCTTTATTCTTCTACCAGGATTACAGATGCTGCGGAGAAGATCACCTGCCAACCTTCCAACCTCACCTTGAAGACATCAGCTGGCACACAGCATAGACAGTGAGTGACTGCAGCTCTTGGGCCCAAGCAGACCCTTGACCCAGATGCACCCACTTGTTTCAAGTGGGAGAGATTCCTCATGAGTCCTGCTCCCTTGCCCCCCTTCTTTCGTGAGACAGCCTCCAGTGCCACTGTGTTGACCACAGTCCAAAGGAACTGTTCAAAGACACAGGAACCACCTGAACCTCTAACCATACAAACCACATCACAGAAATGCTTCCTCCATTGGGGACCAGGTAAGAGTGCTGACACAGTCACTGACGCTGTCACTTAGTGCTGTTAAAGGGATTGCGGCAAATGGGGAAGCTCTGGCATTCAGAGTCCATTGCCTGTTGTCCCGTGTCTCCCCCTTTCTCCTCAATTCTCCAAATTACAACTAAACAATGCCAATTCATTAAATTGGGTTCATAAGACTTTTTTTCTACATCTCTGATTACTCTTGCTGCTTCCTCCAGTGTCATTCTAGTTTCACCAGACCTTTTGTGACGTGCTATCCACAGAACTGCAGAGAGATTTTAAGCCTTGCCATCACCCAGCAGAGCACAGAGATTACATCATATGCCTTGCAGGCTAAACTCCTGTTTATATGTCCAAGTACAGCATTTGCCTCTTTCTCAACAATACACAACCATGCTCAGCTTGTGATCCTCTTTTATCCTTTCCCCCAATCCTTTTCTACAGAACTGTGATCTAGTTGATCTTTCTCTGTGCTGCATTTATGTAGTCTATTATTCCTGCCAAGGTACAATAGTTTGCACTTGTCTCTATTGAATTACATCACACTTTTTCAGTGTACCTCCAGTTCGTCAAGAGCACTATGAATTTTAACTCTGTTCTCCAACAAATTCATAGTCCCCCCAGCTTTCTGTCATCTTCAAATTTAATGTGCAAATTCTACATCCACCATCAAGGCTATTAAAGAAAACATTGAACTGAACTGAGCACAGGACAGACCCTCACAGAACACCAGTCCATTCTCCTTTCTCTTTTGACATTCTTATTCATTTTGCATGCATTTGTTATTCACAAATAACAACTCTCCTCAAGACCTTGTTCCTCTAGATTGCTAGCAAAATATGTTAAAAGAGATGAAAAAGATTACTGGAGTCCAAGTAGATGACACCTTAAGTTCCACCTCTGTCTACAAATGCCCATTACCCTGTTACAGGAAGATACTAGATTGGTCTGACATGACTTGTTCTTAACAAATCCTGGTGGACTTCTACAAGTCTCCATGTCATTATTCAGGTGCTGACAGAGTTCAATTGATAATTTATGTCATATGCTTTCTGAGAACCAGGGTTAAGCAGCAGTGATTCCATAAATCTACAATTCCCGAGCTCCTTTTCCTTCTGCTCTCTCTGATCTTTTTTAAAGACAGGCATTGATGTTTCTCCAGTATCTAGCAAATACCAGCTGGGGTCAGCTTTACACATACAGATTCAATGTAGTGCCTTCAGCAAACGCCCTTTCTGTAAATTTGCTTTGAAAATGGAGCAGGTTGGGTATGTAAAGTGTTGCTGCAACAGGAGAAAGGAGGTTGTTACCTTGTTTCGGGAAACACGCACCCCATGCCCTTGTGCAAGTCTCCCTTGTCAGGCTGACAGCAGAGTAGAGACTGGTATTGACATGCACCAGACCTCCCATCCTACAGCCCTACAGTCCTGTCATCCCAGCCCCTGACAGCAATAAGCAGTTTAGTCAGTGTCTCTGTGACCCCACCTGCAGCACCTCAACTATTTCAGTCCTTCTTCCCACTCCACACTCAGTTTTGTCAATATGCCTCTGTCCTGCTCAGCAGCATCCCCAGCTACTCTGTCCTGTTTAGCCTATCCAACCTGTGTGCTCAGCAGGGACTGATGTTAAGCTGATGGCTTGCACTTTCCCTGATATGACAGTTCTCATCCACTGTCCTGGTTTCAGCTGGGATAGACTTAATTTTCTTGCTATTAGCTGATACAGTGCTGTGGTTTTGATTTAGTGTGAGAATACTATTGATAACACACTGATGTTTTAGTTGTTTTTAAGTAGGGCTTACATGAAGTCAAGGACTTTTCAGTTTCCAGTCTGCCAGTGAGCAGGTGCACAAGAACATTGGGGAGAGCATGGCCAGGACAGCTGATCTGAACAAGTCAAAGGGACATTTCATACCATAGAACATCAGGCCTGGTATATAAACTGGGGGGAGTTGTTTGGCAGTCACCACTTGCTGCTCAGATAGGGGTTGGGCACTGGTGAGCAGGCACTGAGAAACTGTATTGTATGTCATTTGTTTCTCTTGGGTTTTATTCCTCTCTTTCTTTATCTTCTTTCTCATTACTATTATTATTATCTTTTATTTTATTTCAATTTTTAAACTTTTTTTCTCTCAATAGACAAGTCATCTTTTTCTGATTCTCCTCCCCATCCCACTGGCAGAGGTTGGCAAGGGACTGCTTGGTACACACTTGTTTGCTGGCATTAAACCACAACACTCACTCTTTCCTCCTCCTCCTTCTCCATCTCTTCTGAGACATTTCAACCCTGACTTGCTGCTTTCTCCTGCACCCACAGCTGTGTCAGTGCATCTTTCACCTCAATAAAAGCAGTTAATCCCGGGCAGGCAACAAGTTGTGAAATGTCTCAGTGTTAAAACCCAGGCTGTGGAAACCCAGGAGATGATCTGAGGTCTGCTACACTTGTTTCAGTTACAGCAGAGGACAGGCTGGACAGGGGTGATCAGGGAATAACCCACTGGAGGAAGAAGGCAACTGAACTGTGCTCTGGTATGCCAAGTGGAAGTCAACAGCAGGCACAAGTTCTATGACGGAAGAAGTGAAGAAGCTGAGACAACTGGAGAAAGGAAGTTTCTCCATAACTGCTGAGAGATCAATTAACTGGTGTCCTGGGAAACAGTGCTGTTCCAGCAATGAGCTCTGATGGGCAAAATAGCTTTTTCATGTACTAAATACCATGTGCACTCTTCAGTGCAGACAAGGACTCAAGAGCTCATCAATTATTGAACTTGCTTGAAAAGGCATTTAGGAGAACTGAACAAGAGGCCAGTCTGCAGTTCTACCTCAGTCCCAACTGGGCTGCTCTTAGCAACCCAGCCAGTGAGAAGGAAAGAGAAAGGTGGAGGTGGGGGGGAGAGAAGGAAGTAAGGAGAGAGAGAGAGAAAAGGAAAGAGCCTTCCCCTTGACAAAGGAAATCATGCATGGTGCAGGAAAGGCCTCCTTGATGCCTCATAGTATCACTCATGTAGTATCACCCTTTTCCTTCTAGAGCAATTCCTGTTTTCCTCAGGGTGCTGCCCATACCCTCTGAGGCCAGCTCCAGGACTGCAGAGAAGACCTTGGACTGGAGTCAGGTCAAGCCAAGGACACATCATTGCCCCAGCAGCACTGTTACCACGTCCTGACCACTGTACTGCCCCAGACCTCAATGGACTTCACAGCTTTACGAAGAGCAGCCATAGACTATGGCACAGCTCAGTGGACTATGAAACACGCGACGCTCCTTTGTGTCAATGGCCATTTAGGGAAAGGCACGGACAGCCCTTACCCCAAATGAGCTGCCAACATTTAAACTCCCACCCCATCTATCAAAACACATTTTCACACAGAGATGTGATAGAAGACTGTCTCCTAACAGCACAAGCCCATGCATCCACTGCAATACACCATGAATGTTGGCTATAGCCAGCATTTAATCTTCACCATTGTTTTGGATATGAAGCACAACTCTCCAGAAAATTGCATGTCTAGGTGCATATCTCTCAGGAGATCCACAGCTGATGTGCTTTCAAAAAGAGAAAATGAGACGAAATCTCAAGGAACAGCTGTGATCTCAAGTAACATTGTCTCACAATCACTCAGAACGTTTCTATTTGTGAACTAGATTTCCTTGGATGTGAAACGTCACTCAAGCCATTTAACAAGCATGAAGCTAAAATTTGACCAACCACAGAATTATACTAGCACTAAAAAGTGTGTCTTTATTAAAAAGAGGTATTTTTTTCTTCACAGTAATATCATTTGAAAAATACTTAGTAACATCAAATTCTAAAGGCTTTTTGTTCAAGATTTTGGTTACAATTTTGAAATTTTGAAGAAGTTGGGTTAAGCATGCACAGAATAAGAATATTTTGGATCACCATGATCCCCAAATGGCAGAGCTTTCTAAACTAGGAGACTACAGAGGACTAGATACAATTATAAAAGACCACACCAGAATCAAATTGCTCACAATCCAGAAAAGAAACGAAGTCTTATGTTTCGAATCTGGAGTCTTTAAAAAGTGGTTACAAGTTTGTTCAAATTTATTTTTACTAGTATCTTTCATTTAGGATCACACATACATGCTTTGGGACCTAGGAAATACTTCTCCACAAACTAGAGCATGAGGTTATGGAACTTGCTGTCATAGCACAACAATAGGGAACATGGCTTGATGCTGAAGAAAGAACTGAGCATTCCTAGGTTTAGAAACTATTCCCAAAGTTGCAATGGCAATGATTAGAAAGAAGCAAAGACAAAGAAACTTGCATTTATAGGAGTGGTAAAAACTCTTGTGGTCAATCAAGACTGAAAGAAGTAATGGTGGCTTTAGGCCCTGCACACACACATAACAAGGCAGTGCTCCACACACACTGCAAGGACCAATATCTCTTAACTCACGCACAGAAATACACACAGGACCAGTACACTTCCATATCTACCCTGTTAAGCCCAACTATCCACATACACAACTTTCTGCAGACATCAAACATCACTCACCTACGCCCATCAAAGAGTAACATGCAAAGTTTTGTCTGCCCTACAGCACCTCACAGAAGTATCATCTCCTGGAAACACTGGGAAAATGGTCAAGATTCCCACCTAGCACCAACCACTCCCTGTTCACAGCCATGTTGAGGTTTATTTCCAGGCTTATGTTTGGTGTATTGGGTGCAGAAGCAGACAAAAGCCAGAAGCTAGCCTGGATGATAAGTGTCAAGCAGAACACAACATTGCTGCATCATACTTTCACACCTGGCATTTTGGTTGCCTGAGATCTTTGGCCATTGAACAGAAGTCCCAGACTGCAGCCAAAAGAAGATAATAAAGAGGATAGAAAAAAACATCACCCCAAAACTAAAAACTTAGGCTATTTTCCCTGAAGACATAACACTGATGGGGAGTCTAGCTCATTTAATTAAGCCATTCCACAAGTAAATTTACCTCTGCTGACTGTCCTGGCCTACCGGAAACTCTGAAAGAACACAGCTTTGAACATAGAATTATGCCAGAAAAATGCTTGTCTGTAGAACAGTTTTATTTCTTTTCCTGGGCCCCAGGGGACCACACACTTAAAATATCCAAGGGACAAAGCCTTATACATTAAGTCCAAATCACTGGACACATAAATAAGTCCACTGGCATTTTTAACAGTTCTCAGCATCTGTGGAGGAGCCTGGAAGGACAGCCTGAAGATGCAATTCACTTTGCTCTCCAGAAAGCATAAGCAGAAGCAGTCCTGCCTTGCTACTGAGAAAATGGGACATTATGTCTTGAGCCACTCGGAAGTCTCCCACATCATTTATTGCCCACATTGAAACACAACCTGCTGTGGAGATGTTACGCTTCTAGCCATGGAGAGAAAAGCCTGTAGCATAGAGCAGAGGTTTCATAGCAGCTGCTGAAAGAAACCCCACTATTTCTGATTACCAGTGAAAGTCCCTTGATCTGTCTTCACCATGAAGTTAAGTGGCAGAGGCGTTGGACTGAAGGAGATGTTTAGGATTTAACACCTTTCAGAAAGTACTCCTCTCTACCCCTTTCTCTTGCCACAGCTTAATTTCAGCTGCCATTTCTCAAAATACACCTTCCTCAGCAGCCAGGAAAATTGGCTCCTGTGTTCAGGGGAGGGAGGGAAAATTGTCACATTGGACAGCTCCACCTCTCCTCCCTTGGCTTCTCTTACGGAGTTTGTGCACAGATTTAAGAATGAATTAGTCTATACCACATGCCATCCATCACAGGCTGCAGGGGTACTACAAGAAGGACCTAGAACAATCAAGCATCACCCTTGCAGAGGCAACTGCACCTTACAATGTTGCGTTAAAAACTGCTGCTGTAAAACAGGTAATAAGAAAAGAACACTTGCCCACGGCCCCAGGTCAGAAGATCACTGGTACTCAGCATGGCTTCAAGATAGAGAACTACAAGCTGTCAAAATTTTCCTTTTCTCAAGTAAACTGATTTGTTGGGAATGGCGGTACAGAGGAAATTCTCATTCTGTGACAATAAATATTGAACCAATTTATACCAGAAATATGCCCCTTTGTAAACTATATTGTCAAAAGACTGAGGATGGAAATCAAAGCAAATAAAATTGTGTCTTCTTTAGGTGGATTTAGAAAAGAGATCATCACAGACAGTTTTAGTGAACTGCAGCAAAACCCTTTAGGAGTTTCCTCTGAATGTGGCAAACTGCAAGAGGTAACAGACATCATTGTGAGCTTCGGTCTGAACTCTTCTTTCATAGCCATGGCCACACAACTGCAAATAGTCCAAATGACCATAACATAAACAGGAAGAAAAGTATTGCCTCCACAGCATGAGTCTCCCCTTTCAACAAGTGCTGATGAAAGCAGTCTCTAGGTCAGTCCATCCACAAGCCAGAAGGTTTCTCTTTCTGCAGATGCACCAACAGAAAGAGGAAGCTTCACCTCATGCACTGTTGCAGTGCAAGGGCTTGAGGAGCTCACCAGGCTGCTGGGCTGCTCCTCCCTTATTCACCAAGTCCCACTTCCTGGGACTTCTTCTGGCAGGCTGACAACAACCCATCAGTCATCTTGCTAAGGAAATTAGCTAAGGAATCGTCCTAACCCAGGCAAAGGCCACTTTGATTGATTCCTCTTCTTTTGAATTCTTCATTAATAATGGAGTGAACTTCCACTCTGATATGTCACTTCGTATATTCCACATTTCACAGTTCCCTACTATCCTGCATCTCCTCCAGTCAAAGTGTGTTGCCCTTGTCCCCTGCCCTCCCTCCCATTCCTTAGCAGTCCTGAGACTCACTGTGTGCAAGAGAGAGGCCCTATGAGAAAACTTTCTCCAGAAGAGAAGCCAGAAAAAGAAGGACAAGTAGTTTATTAGGCAACAAGGATGCTCCAGGCACCACAGATGTAAGATTTGCCAAACCTCATAAGATCATTAGGTTTATTTATTTCCCATTCTCTATTGTGTATTATTTCAATCTCTCCAAGTGCAACAGCAATAAAATTGAAAAACATCCATGGAAACACTTCCAATTAACACAAGGTCAGAAAAATGACATTAGAGACCTCCATAGCCCATAAAGAAGAACAACTGAGAAACAGCCTCAGCAAGCAGGCAGGCAGTGCAACTTGTCTTAAAGGTCAGCAACCTTTTGCCTGGGTTTTACCAAGAGCACGGAAGAAAGTATCAGTGTCTAGCACCCTGTGTGAAGATCACACTACCTGTAAGCTACATGCACAAACTTGATTTCAATCCAGGCTGAAAGACAAACCTATAAAATACTGAGGATGCAAAGCCACAGAGGGCTCTGAAGAACAGATTCAGTACCTTCAGTTGCACCAGAAACACAGAACAAGGTAGATCCACTCCTGAAAAGATAGGTACTGTAGGGTCCGTGTATGAGCACTATTCAATGAAATATCTCTAACCTAACTATGACTTTGGCACAGGCTCCTATACACCCAGTAGCAAGAGAGATAACGACTGCAGTAAGAAGGGAACAAAACACAACAAGTAAAATCAAAACAAAGACATTTTTAAACAGCTGTGGTGCTATTTCTTGTCTGCATGTCCAACACAAAATAGATGGGACACCCTGGTACTGGGAGATCAGCCATCCAGTCTCATTTCATGGGCAAATTGGAACACAGTCTAGTGCTTTTCTGAGCCCTTGTGGCCTCTTCCAGTCAAGTCTGAGCCTTGAAAACTACCAAAAAAAGATGCCACTCACACTCACACGGAGGTCTTATCTCCCAGACCAACTAACCTTGTATAGATAAGCAATTACCTCTAACTACCCTGAAGCTGAAGTGAACAGAATGGAGGTGTTAATGAAAAGCATGCATCTGACTCAGCAACTGGATCATGGTAATTACAACCTTCTCAGCTTCCCTGTTCCCAAACCTAAGCTGAAATAGGTGAAGAAAATCAGAGGTTTTTCAGATCTACTTCTATACAGGCAACTCAGAAACTACCTTCACCTGCAAGGAAACCCTCTGACAGGCAGGCAAATAAAGGGGAAGGTCAACTACTTTGGAAGATAGGTGTTTGCAGTATCTCTTAGATCTTCTCACAAAAGGCTCGTAACCTGTCTCCTTCTCTTTCTATAGAGGCCATGGTGGTGTCGGAAAATCCTTGAAATCAGTTCCAGTTTACAGTGCTGTCAGTGCTGTGCTCCAGGTAGATAGCTGACTGGCCATTTGGCAGTCAGTATTCAGTTCACTGCTCTGCAAAGTGCTGCAGAAATAGATGACCAATAACTGCAAAATTTCAAGCAGAAATAACCTTGGCTTAGTCTCTTCCCCAAGACACAAGTTTGTAATCAAGGATGCAGTCAATTTTCTTTCAACATGGATCTCATGAGAGTCATTTATTTTAACCCTTCCCACCTCTTCCCCCTTTTCTTGGCTATCTTCCTTTTCTGACTTTGCTGAGCTTTCTACCACAAGCCTGTCCAGCACTGTCTGGAGGGACAATGTTGGGAGACCATGGAAAGACTTCCCAAGCATGTGCATCTCACATGAAGAACCAGCCAAGAACTGCTGTCCCAACCCACCACAGGACAGAGATTGTGCTTGTTCCCCAGAAAGGGCTGGGTCAGGAACCGCAGTACCATTTTTACAGCATCAACATAACTCAGAATAGTCTGGTTTGCAGCAATGGAAGTGGGAGAGGGCAGAAGGCAGCAAGGAAAAGACACAAGCTTTGCATATCACTATAGAGGATGGTATCTGGGTGGTCTGTGAGAGAGGCCTTTCAAGGACAGAACACTTCTTTTTTTGCTTTAATTTTTAGGAACCCTCTTGCAAAGTTGTGATGCTGTCTAAATATTTAGCATTCATTCTTATATCTCCTTCCAATAATTTCTGTATACTTCTTGCCACACAGCTGTGCCCATGTTCACCATACTCTTCATAAGCCCTCAATAGGGATTGCAGCTTCAGATTTGTCCAGGATCACAGAATCACAGAATGGCTTGAGTTGGAAGAGACCCTGAAGATCATCCAGTCCCAACCCACCTGCCACGTGCAGGGACACCTTTCACTAGACGAGGTTTCTCAAAGCCCCATCCAACTGTCCTTGAACACTTTCAGGATCTCAACCTTGAACTGATTTCCATCCTAGCTTTTTCCTCAGAAACCAAGGTTTGGTTATTCCATCAGCATCTGCACAGCTTTGCATTTATCATTGCAGAACTTTCTGGAGCAGAGAGAGATGATAATTTCCTCTGAAGGAGGTACAGTGGCTAAGAGTATGTTCTTTTTTTAATACCAGAATCATCTGGTACATGTTTCTGGCTTCCTGAAGCACACAAAAATATCCATTTGAATAGAAATGAGACGAGGTCCCTGACATAGCTTCTGTTGCTGAAAATTTCAGAATAGTAGTCAAAAATTTGAAATAAAAAAAAAAGCAAACAAAAAAAATACGTGCCTGTTTGTAGCCATAAAAGACTCTAGAGTGTCACTTTTCAATCTTTCCGAATTCTCAAAAAAGCCAGGGTGTCTCAATGAAAATAAGCACTTCAAAAAAAAAATATATAATTGAAATACTAACTTTCCACCAGAAAAACTTTCAGAAGCAACAGAAGTGGGAGAGGGCAGAAGGCAGCAAGGAAAAGACACAAGCTTTGCATGTCACTATAGAGGATGGTATCTGGGTGGTCTGTGAGAGAGGCCTTTCAAGAACAGAACACTTCTTTTTTTGTTTTAATTTTTAGGAACCCTCTTGCAAAGTTGTGATGCTGTCTAAATATTTAACTATTAATTATTAAATATTAAATATTAACTGCAAGTTAATTCAATAGGAGTTGCTTTAGGCCAGAGTAACTCAAATACATGTTTGCATATGTAGGCCTCTTTCCCAGGGCCTACACTTACGTATTGCAACAAATCAGCATCAACAGCTCTTCAGGTTACATATCCCTGAGACAAAGCCCCCGTGAGCAGGACGGACAAACCAGTGCTTCTTCCAGGATAATAGTCACACTTCTATAATATGAAGAGCTTCATTATATCCCCTTAGATATAATTTCTCTACATGAGAGAGAAATTGCATTTCTCTACATGAAATTATACTTACGAGTTTGCCTTCACGGGACAATTTACCAGTAGAAGCCATACTAACTGAGAAGTCCGCAGCTTGAAGTCTCTGCTTGACCTTCTATCATCCCTTTAGAAAACCTTCACTGCCTTTCACTTCAACTCTGCACATCTGTACTCATCTCAGGGACACTAACTGAGGTGGAACAGAGCACCCAGCACAAGGGCAGAAAGGTAGCACACAACATCCCAAGTGCTTGAGACATGGGCTTCATCTTCACCTTGCATCCTTTTTTATCTACTTTGACCCTGGATGCATAGCAAGCCAAGGCAAACAGCAACCCCCCATAACATCCTTCTGCTGTGCTGGCTCTACAGAAAGGTTCAATAATCCCCAAGGCCCCCCTCTGCTGGGTGCCTCCATTTTGATTCCAGAACCGACATCTAATATCCCCAAACTCTATTTTTGCCCACTGCTCCCCACTTCTGCTCTCCATGGTTCTCACTGTGCCCCTTCACATGTGCCGCTTAGTCTCTGAGGGCTTCTCCTAAACCATCTTCTGACCTTCCCACAGGTCCACCCATTTGGCCCTTGAGCCTCTTCTTTAGTCGTCCCTGTGGTGCCCTCTCCACTGCAGCAGCCCTCAGGGAATGTGAACACTTCTTGGGGGATAGGTCATCACTGCAGCTGGCCCTGTGCTGCCAGGAGAAGTCCTTACTGTAGACACACACAGCTTATCCAGGACCTCTGGAATGCAGTGCCAACAGAGTGACAGCACTTGTGAAGCAGAGAGGAGACATTGCCAGGACCCACACTTGTCCTACTTGGGCCTGTTTGAGGTTGATCTTTTCAGGCTCCCTCTGTACCAGAGGAAGCAAAGGTGCCTTTGAGCAGGGTTCTGACTTTTAGGCACTTGGAATTGCCTCCTGGAAGAGTCAGTCTCGTGACTGGTCACCTCATAAATGAGGTCCAACTTTGTAAATTTTGCCTCCCTTTTTCCTGGGATCCCAAGCTCTGATCCTTCTCAGAAACAGTGGCATCAAGCAGCACCCCAGCTACCAGTGAGGCTTTGTGCTAAGCTCCCCCTGTCCTGTGAGACTGCTTGGAGGTCCTGTTTTTCTCAGCTGCCCTCATCATCCACATCCTCTACCTACTCCTGCAGGCACTGCACAAAAAAGGCAAAGGTCCCCTTTCTGGAACAGGACTTGAAAATACCTAATCTTTTGCTCACATTTCCTTCATCTCAGATCCCAGCTGAAATCACGGGGAACTTTTTTCCTCCCTTACCTACCCCTTTCACTGCCCTCTGTCAGAATTATTCAGCTCTCTGAAGCATTACCAGATACACTATGTAGGAAAGATATGGCAGAAGAAATTAAATAGTATTGTTAGGTATCTATAATTACCCCAAGTCATTTTTTTCCACAGTGCAGCAATTTGAAATCTCTCACAGCACTCTCTTTGGAAAGCAGATGTTGACCATGTCAGCTGTGTGCTAAGAATGCATTTTCATGAGTTGCGTTTCTTGGAATTTGCAAAGTGGTGGTGGTGGCAGAGGGGGATGATCCTGGAAAATTCCACCCAGGCAGGCACAAAGCAGGCAGTGCAGAGACCTGCCAGCCTCCTCAGGGCACCAGGGGCTTCTCAGCCACCTCTCTCTGTCATGGCACCAACTGGGCCTGCTCCCATCAAGCAAAGGAAATTTCTTCTACATTCCTGCCCATAGGAAGGCAGGCAGGGCTGCTGGGGGAAGAGCAAATCTGGGAGAGGGAGGGTTTCTCCTGGGGGTAGGGAGGGTTGTGCTGCTCTCCCTCCAGAGCAACACACTGACAGACATGGAACAATGAAACATTTAGTGGATGTCTCTGCTGTCAGTCCCTCTCCATCTCCCTCCCATGTGGTCTGTTCTGTCTCACAGTCAACAGCTACAGCAACCAGGCTCCCAGCACATCCATCAGACTACTGTTCTGAATCTTCTAAAAGAACCCACTCTTTCCCCAATATTACATTTAAATGCACTTTTGGTCTACCCCCTGCCTCCCCATTACTCTTTAATTACATTCACTTGGATTGTATTAAAGAAGTCCTTCCTTTTCTTACTGATTATTCCCTTCAAACACTTGCAGAAAATTATCATACTCCCTATCTAGCAAAAATATATATTTGGGAAAAATCTACCCTCTGGAACCAGACAAGGGTCCAGTGAAATACAGGTGAGCCAGAGAAAGCAGGTTTTAACTAAAGTTCAAGTAACACTGCACAACAAACCCTGGGAATTCTTCAGAGTGTTTATTTGAGACAGGGGACTTCTTAATGGAGAAAGTTCCTAGTGCCAATTCCACTAGACTGTACTCTTTTAATCTTTATTTGTAAGACAGTGTCTCCATTAGTCCCAGGCTGGAGCAAGGTGTCTGAGCAATGAACGGGAAAATATATACACACTCAGGACTTATTCTGGACCCAAACAGGAGACAGAGCATGGATAGAACAAATGTTCAAACAGAGACACAGAGAGTTCTCTACGGGCCTGTTTCTCAGACTTTCCAAAAGCCAAGACCTCAAACAGAAGTCACCTGTAAGAAAAGGAACAGGGCATGAAGCTGGTGGAAACTACAAATGCAGGCTGATCTATAGACACAGGACAAGCTCAAGGAAAGCAGCTGTCCACAGGTAGCCCCTGTCAAAGGTGAAAAAAGCTACAGAAATGAGATGCTGCCATAAGCCCAGCAGTCTTTACAAAGCAAACATAATTTAATGCAGCAATACAAAGAACTCTGGCCTCGGTGAAAATGAGCACACATCTAAGAAGGAAAGCAAATAGCTCCCACTTCTAAAAAAGAACAAAAGTAAAGCACTAGCCTGAAAGAAGTGACCTGAGCAATCCTGAATTTTTAAAACACCCAGATGATGCTTAGAGCAAACAGTTAAACTCAGCGTGCTGGAGCTGATCTCCGGCAGCAGACTGCAGAATGGACTCTTTCTGCTTTTTCCACATCTCCCAGCTTGGATGGTGAGACTGTTGTATGACACTGTTTAGACTGGAAAACTTGCAGCACCTCTGCTATCCAGTGCTGCACCCAATATAAGTTCATTTACCAGCAAAGACTAATTCCTCTCAAAAACCACATGATTACATAAACCAGGATGGATCTACAGGGAGAACAAAAAGATGTGCAACACCTATTAGCATTGACACTGCACTGTGCAGTTTCTCCAGTCACATAAGTCCCCACACTGCAGGCTCTACCACTGACCAAAATGGTGTTCTGATGAAGTTGTGCAAAAAAAGATTTTTTCAAAGCAATCTATGAACAACACCAAAAAAAAAAAAAAAAAAAAGAAAGAAAAAAGAAAATTAAAGGTATTGCTTCAATCTAAACCCAGGTTTGTTTGCTTTTTAGAATTTTCCACTTATCAAACTCAGTCATTCAACATACACAAAAAAATCATGTTCTTTACCAGACACGAACAATAAAAATGATGGAAATTTGGATCGAAACACACATCTGCAGAGACACGTCAATACTCACTAGCAACGAAGTACCAGTTAAAAAAATCTAAAAAAAAAAATAAAATCCTAGTCCCAAAGGCTAGACCTTCCTCATGAGAGGTGACAGAGACTGCAGTTTAAGTCTCCATTCTGAGTCAGGCAGAAGTTATTTGAATATAGTTTTCCCACTGCCTAGTAGTCTGTCCTCACTGTTTGCCTAACGAGGCTCTGGGTTCTGGGGGAAGATGCTGCCATTTTCTCCTCCACATCACCTTTGTGAATGGTATCTAAAGGCTTTTGTAAGTCTACATGAAAACACCAAGATGTCAGTTTTCATTTACAGCAATAAAACTTTCAAAATAAATCCTCCATATCTGGCCAAAATTAATTAATGTTTTCATTGATCCTGAACTATGTTTTTTCACAGACTCATTTGTTCCTCCCACCATTTGTTCTTCCACACATATGGAAATTTGTTCCATATTTCTGAGGCTTGGGCATCGTCATCTGGAAAGGGAAAGACACAGGCCTTATCACTGCTCTTATTTAATGATCCATGTCATTTTCCCCACAAACAGACTTTGTGGACAAAGTTGGCCAGAACCTAATTAAAAATTCTTCGCCTCCTTCTGTTTGAGACTCCTGTTCCTTACCTTACATGGCTGTGCAGCGCTATTTTGCATCATTAAACAGCCTAACCCCATTCCACCACTTGAGCGGCTGAATGTTACTCACAGTGAAATGTTGCCTCTATGTTAATTTCACAAAGCGCTTAGGATCCTTCTCGAAGGAAGGAACAATGGAAATGTAAGTCATTATCATGTACGGGAACTGAGGAAATAAACCTAAGGGAAACAAGCACCAGAAACTGTCACACAAAATGCAGACCGATTTGAAAGCTCAAACGGGAACAAGACAACGGCTGTCAAGCAGCCTTTCAGGCTTGGCATGGTGGGAGACATTGCAGCATGCAGCTAGCCCGGCAGAAGGAAATTAAAAAAGACTGTCAAACTGCTGACTCAGCAGAAGACAGCACAACTCCCAGCACGTTTTAGAATTAAGCCCAGGTCAGTAAATGCCAGGTCCTTTCACAAGGAAGAAAGGCCAAAGGATGGTCACAGAAACTCAGACACCACTGCAAGGCAACGAAAGAATCAGTGCCAGGATCTGATGTTACCAAAGGCAGTCTGAAAAAATTATAGACTCGGGGAAAACAGTTCAGGCACAGGGAAAACAAATGATGCTGAACATATTGTATGCTCAAATCGATGAGACTGAGAACATGCCAGAGCTCACGAGCAGCAAGAGTAACTCAAGCACAGAGTAGCTCCAGTGATAACCACACTTTTAACACTGAAATACCTTTGAAAAACAGCAGAGAAGTTAACACATAACAGTGCAGAGAAGACCACAAGGGAAAAGACTGTCCTGGTCTAGTAAAAAATACTGTCAAGATGCAGTTCAGCATCAAGCCAAGTCAACCACATACAACCAGGGCTCAAACACAAAACAAGGAGCATGTGAGAACAAGCACGGGAACACCAGCCAGAACCAACACCAGAGGAGAAAAACAAACCGAGCCAGATACAACAAACAAGCTATTTCTTACTGAAAAAAAAGTCTGAGCCATTTCATATTAAGAAAACCTTATTTCAAATTCATTCCGAAGCAAATGTGGCCAGCCTTTTACTGAAGGAAAAGCAAACTGCCAAAATCTTACCAAAAACAAATAGAGAAGAGAAGGAGAAGGAAGAGAAAGAAAAAGGCAAAAGAAAGAAAAACATAGGGTCCTATGAATATGCAGCGCTTCCCTTCTCTCAAGCCCCATGGAAGGAAAACAGAGCCTCCAGTTAATAACATTCAGATAATGTAAAAATAGAAAAAGCAAAGGATTCACAGGCCAAGCAAAGATGTCGTTGACATGAGACAGTCTCAAGCAAATGCAACTGAACAGATGAAAACACACCCTCAGGCACTGGGGGCACATTCACTCACTGTGAGTCTCCTTCAGCTGAAGCTCTGCTAGTGCTTTCTCCAGACTCAGTTTGGTTGGCTGCAAGCTTTCTGTGCCCTCATCTCTTCATGCATTTCAAATCTTAAAGCTGCCTCAATTCCCATGCTTCCTTCATCTGCCTTTTCACGGCACAGTCTGGCCACCAAAAGCAATAGGAAATAAACTTCCTCTTCCAATGGCACCTGTGTGGTTCCTCGCTGCTACAGACTCCCTGAAGTGATTTCCAGTATGTGACTGGGCACAAAGCAAGGGGAAGTGGAAGTGGCTATGCTGTGTATCTATCCAGTACTGAAGGATACATAACCTCTTCATGTCACTCCTGAGTGGAGTACAGATGAAGCAAGTACTGTTGGGCTCATAAACAGTCACAGAATTACAGAATCTTAGAATATTCTCAGTTGGAAAGGATCTACAAGGACCACTGAAGTCCAACTTCTGGCCCTGGACAGGACCATCCCAAGAATCACATCACGTGCCTGAGTGTTGTCCAAACGCTTCTTGAGCTATGGCAGCCTTGATTCTATGACCACTGCCCTGGGGAGCCTGTTCCAGTGCCCAACCACCCTCTGGGTGAAGAAACTTTTCCTAATATTTAGCTTAAACCTCCCCTGGCTTCATGCCATATCCTTGTGTCCTGTCACTAGTCACAGAGAAAAGAGATCAGTGTCTGCCTCTCTGCTTCCCCTCGTGAGGAAGAGTTGGACTTGATCCTTGTGCGTCTCTTACAACTCAGAATGTTCTGTGATTCTGTGAAGCTGTAGATTGCTATGACATCTCTGCTCAGTCTCCTCTTCTCCAGGTTGAACAAGCCAAGTGACCTCAGCCATTTCAGTCAGTTCACTCGTACATGGAATTTGGGGAGTAAGTTCATTCTTGTGCTCAGATTGAAATTAGGGACCAAATCAAACCACCTTCCTGGTTTTGGGGTTTTTTTGGGTTTTGGGTTTCTTTGAGGACGTTGTGGACTGATCAGGGATGACGATAGGATGGATCCCTGATACTGTGCTGTGATAGGAATATGTAATTACTGTACCCATGCCTGAAAGCTCATCTTCCCATAGCAAATCAGCTATCTCCTGCATTAAAATATGGATTCTTATACTCCCCAACATGCTGGGATGAAACATTCCCACAATCAATGAAATGCTCATGATTAAAGGAACACAGATACACAGCAGCATCTGAGATGCCATGGAAACCTCCAAGCTGCTGGTAAGCAGAAGGGGTTTCAACCAGAAGCAGTGTGGCTCTGGCACTAGCACACCAGCTCTGCACTGGGAGTTTGTGCTGCATTCCAAGATGTGGCCTTAGCAGGGTTTTTTTGGTTCTCTGTAAAGTTAGGATTATCCCCTCAGATGTTAAGAAGACTGGAAATTTTCCAGCAGCACTGGGTATTTTTGAGCTGTTGCACCTTCTGAGCTGCAGTTCTCCAAGCACCTTTACTGCTTTTCCCTGTCTGCCCTTCACGCTCTCGATGAGGCTCCCATAAGCCTGCACAAAGCCGGTTATAATTCTCCACTGCCTATCAAAGCCTTCACAAGAGTTAGGCAGTTGGTGTGTAAAGCCTGCTGCCTACCATGCTGACTAATGTTGTCTGATTGTTCCCTTGTACTCCCCCGTTGGTCCATCTGTACCCATCTGCTACCTTTTGTCTTCTAATTAAAGTGTAACCACTTTGGGGTAGGAGCCACCTTTTTTGTTAGCGTTCACTCAGCTCCCTGCAGAGCAGAGTCCCAAGTCCATAACTGGGTGCTGGGGACAGCAATGATGACGTTCAAGAGATGACTGCATACACATGTGGCAAAGGGTTACAGTGGCACCTCTCACTGTGTGGCATGAGCAAGTCAGCTGAGAGAAAGCTCCAGACAAGAGTTCTCATCCAGAATACAACGAAGGTGAGAGCAGTCTTCTCTTGTGGCTGGGTGTTGTTATCACATTAGTACACTGAGCACAATCCTCTGGGATCCCCTGTCCAAAGAGTTAGCTTGGCAACCCTAGTAAAGGTCAGATGGCTGCTATCACCCTCATCAGCCACACCAGCTCAGAAAATGGTAGGAAGCATTCTAACTACAGCCTGGGCTTAATAAAGATCTCCAGATATTCCACTATCTGATTTGCATAAGAGGACAAGGTCTCTCCAAGAAGCTGTCATTGTTTCAATGTAAGAATTCCCTCCAGTGGCAAGGGAGTAGGGTCTGGTGGAGAAGAGCCAGAATATTTTTCTGCAGGCTCATGAATCATACAAATGCACTCCAAAATTCAAGCAAAGTCAGGAACTGCTTCAGCAAGAAGCAAAGAGAGTGAACAGCTTATAAGGACATAACATACAGTGGTTAGGAAGAGACACCCAGTATGTTCTCTTTGGTCAGAGCTAGACTAGCTTATGCATGTCCACAAGATTTATGTAGAAGGCTCTTTCATAAAGATTGTTCCGTTTATCCTCTGATAATGAAGGCTTTGTGTGGCACTTGAATCTGCCCTTCTCCTTAGGAGTCAGTGTAAGATTAACATGTCCATAATTAGCCACAAATACATACTGTTAGATCCTGGACAACTGTGAGAAGTCAGGCCAAATCCTGGCCCTGGGTGCAGCATAGGTGCACAAATAAAGCCATCTGGTTGTCTGATTGAATCAGGGTCATAAACAGACCCATCAGATATGACCTAGATCAGGTATCTAAGGGACATTCACTTGGGAGTGGGATATCCATAAAATATGTATTCTTTGATGCAAGTCTGCTGTCTAATGAGAAGTAAGGCATTCAGCAAATTATGGTCTCTTAGAGACATGTCCAAAAAGAACACTTTAAAAATAAGAGGGAAAATGTACGTACAGACTCCCGTTCTAATTTCAGCCATGTGTGCTTGAATCCAGAACAGTCCCTCTTCCCTAAGAGAAGCTATATTATTCTAAAAACTGGTTCTATGGGAACAGAATCAGTCACTTACTCTGAGTAGGTTTAAACAAACTTCTATGCCATTTCTCCCCAGGGACAATGAGTCATAAATCCCCATGTACACAGCAAAATTAGCAAAACAAGACTGATTGGCAAAAACAATCCAATCTTGTCTCACTGTAAAAAGAGTCGGTGGAATAAAAAGTCATTTCCTCCCTGGACACACAGGCAAGATGCCAGAACTCCACACACAGAGCAGAACCTAACCAAAGGCAGTAGCTTCTACCCCATGGAGGCCAGCATACATGTGCATGCATGTGTAAGTGATCAGAAAGGCTTGCTTAGGTGGGCACCAGACAACACGAGGAAGAAACTGTCTCAAACAATCTAGTCATCTTTCCAAAGGCAGGGGAGGTCCTTCAGAAAAGGCTTGGGTTTGTACAGCTGCAGTTTGCACCTCACAACCCTATATTCTTGTTCCTCTCCTATTTTTAAAGAGCCTTCTTTAAGGAGGTTTTTATTCTCTAAGATAGTGAAATTAAAAAAATCAAAGTCCTTCCTTCTGCTAAGCAATATAGCAGATAGGATAACATGATTCACATTGATTCTTCATGGGGTGGTCAGTACCACATGAAACGTTACTAAAAGCCAAGAATACTGATCAGTATTTTCAGTCCTCTTCTTCCTCTCCCCTGTTCTTTCTGCCACTGGGACGTTGAAGCACACAGAGACGACAGTGAATATTTCTTTTAATGCACAGAAAGACTTGAGATCAGGCCTGAAGGCTGCATCATCATCAAATGCTACAGCCTCTTCAGCATCTCTGTGGTGCTCATCAGCTCTCCAAAGGTGCAGACTTCGGAGGTGACAACTTCCTCCGTAAGAGCTTTTGTTCGCAGCCATCCACAACAGCCCTCACATGCCAACTGCCTGCTCGTACAAAAGGTTCATGGTAGAAGCTTGCGGAAATTATGTCCTCACTGGGCCAGGCTTGAAGTTTTTGCTGATCAGCTTGTCCATAACCTGGGTTTTCTCTCCTATGAAATAAGTGGCTTTTTGTGAAACACTCTTCAGGTTCGTCTTGCTCATCTAGTCACAGAAATGTAGGCTGGCAGAGCACCACAAGAGATCACTTACTGCATCCACCAGCTCGGAGGCAGGACAAGATAGATTGAGATCCTGCACTGTTGGTTATTTTTCTCTGTGTCCTCCAGCAAATGAACCTCTACCAGCAAATGAGCCTCACCATGTCTCACCATGCCAATAATCAGACAGCTCCCTACATATCTAACTGAAATCTTTCTGCTTGAAAATTTAGCAAGACAACTTCTTCTTTCTCCCTACTGGGGCATGAAAAGCAGCTGACCACTATGTCCTTTTTTCAATAATCATTTAGGTGTCCAAAGATTTATCTTGCTCTCTTTCATAATTTTTTCAGATAAGGGAAATCTTCACTTTTAATTTTTCTCTTCTAAATCATTCTTTCCTTCCTGTATCTCCCTCCCACATCCCAGGGGAATGCTTGCCAGGCATGCATGGGCATAATGGTGCCCTGTCCCAAGCTGGAGACAGGGTCACAGAAGTTCACAAACTCATCTTATGCAGACTGTGATCAAGGCGGAACACATCTCTGGAAAGCCCATGTGGCAGAGAGTAGTGGCACTATTTTCCACCCTGTTGCAGCATTAGGAAGTCCTGGAAGTCCACAGTCACTGAGGCAGCTGACAGGATGTCACAGCAAATGGCCCCATTCTCAGGGAGCGCTAATGTGTGCAATGCTGTAAGGGTACAGGCAAAGAGCAGCCTGCCCGAGAATTTGTAATCATGGCCACACTGATGGCTAGAGGAAGCAGAACAGACCCTGCTAGAGTTGAAGAGTTCAAAAGTCAATGCTGATAATTATAGCACCAGCAGCAGACAAACATTTTATCTCCTAAGGTGGGTGAAGGTTGATAGGGGCAGAGGATTAGTACATGCTGCAGGGAGAATGAATCTTTCAACGTAAGTTTCCCATCTGTCCTCTAAGATGGCTTGTAGTGGCACCCCGACCAAAACCATCACCTGGGGCTTTGCTTGTCCAGACAGGAAGAGGAGTTAATGGGGCGTGCCTGGTAAGAGATGGAGGGAGCTCGCAAATCAAAGGGCTCTGTGGGGTGGCACAAGATGTTGGTGTCAAGAGCCTCATGGCAAGGTGCTCTGAATCCCCAGTGACATGCCTAAGAGAAGAGGCAGAGAAGCATCAGCAAAATGGAGAGGCTGAGCACAACCTAGTGATAGAAGTGATGCAAAACTCACTAGTAATTAAAGTAGAGAAAGAATCTGAAAGAGGGCCTCAGAGTTCATAACATTTGTGTCATGCCCAGGTTTGCTGGGGGAAAGTGAGGAAGCAGATGGGAGGAGCTGGGAGCTAAAGGGACAGGACTGCTGGGGGTGGGGCTAGTGGGGTAGGACTCAGTAGAGAAGGAGGATGTGAGCAAGAGGTGGAGATAGCAGCACTTGCTAGCTCTCACAAAGGGATCATGAACCCAGAATTGAGTCCTCATCATATGTGGGATCATAGGAGAGCAGAAGAGAAAGGCAAATAGTGAAGAAAAATACTGGGTGAAAACTCTTCCCACACAAAATATCACAACCCAATGATACAAAACCTAGTGTAGTACTGAGCCTCCGGCTCACTTTGCAAGAATCTGGCTCCCACTCATCACTGCACTGAGGCATGGCCCTTCATGGAGCATAAGAGCAGACCTCCTTCACCACCTCCATATGCATGCCTGCACCTCTATGATAAATACAACAGGGGCATCTAGGCATCAAAACACAGCTAGGCTATCTGGCCAGTGAAGCAAAGAGCTTTACTAACCAGCGGATGAAAAGGTAGTGAGGAAAGGCATGCAGCCTTCTGCCCCCAAGTAGCAGAGTACAGAGAAGTGAATGAAATTCAGCACATTTGCTTATCATGATGAATCATCCCTCATGGTTAAGACAAACAGGAGAGCTCAAGCTACTGCCCCCTTGTAGAAAGTGGTTTCTCTTCTTGTTCTTTCATGATTGTCAGCCCTACAAGGCTTCAGTTTGTCTGAAGCACTCATGAGAAGATTTATCATCATCAGAGTCTGGGGGCAGCTGCAGCTTCTCTGGAAAATTAATTCCTGTTCTGAAGTAACGGGTGAGGTTGTGAAGATATTTATTCCCAAATTGGGACAAAAAATCAAAATCGCAAAAGATTTCACAGACCTGAAATCCTGAAACAGTTCAGTCACTGTCTGGATCTTTGCTGCTCAGAAAATGGAAGACTTCACACCTATTTTAAAACATATCTTTTTATATATCTCTACTCCATGAGACATACCCTCAAAATCCATTTGCCATCTTTCAAGAATTGAATGCACCAAGCTGTACAGAGATGCAAACCGTGTTACTAAATCCAGAGGAGGCTAACAGAAATGATCAGAAGACTAGAAAACATGACCTACCAAGAGGAACTGAACAAATTCTTGTTAACCTACACCGGAGATGACTGGGAGACAACATGATAGAAGCCTTCAAACCCACATAGGGAAGATAAGAAGTGGTAGAGAATAAACAATTCCCTATGTCCATTAGGGAGACACGAAGTATTAATGGGCTTAAACTGCAGCCAGGGAAATCTAGGTTAGACATTAGAAAAACTTAGCAGGGTAAGGAGAAAGAAGCCATAGAAGAGATTGACTCAGGTTTTCATGGGATTTCTAGCATTGAAGGTCTCCCAGAACAGGTGAGACAAACATCTGTCAGGAATAATTTCAGTCTAGCTGAACCCTCTCTTGGGGACAGGGAGGGACTAGATGACCTCTCGATGTTCCTTCCAGGCATAGCATCTGATTATGGATAAAGTTGTGTAGTTAAAGACTGAGCTATAGTGAATGCAACTGGACCAAATCAGTGTTTCGCATGCAGCCCTTCATCTCATGTCTCCTACTGCCTGAGTGTTTGCCTAAAAGTTGCCAGGATGAAGCACCTTGCTATTTACATAAAATTAGTGTGAGAATTCGGATGA
This sequence comes from Corvus moneduloides, assembly GCF_009650955.1. NCBI lineage: Eukaryota > Metazoa > Chordata > Aves > Passeriformes > Corvidae > Corvus > Corvus moneduloides. The sequence goes on along the minus strand of NC_045479.1, from coordinate 26,361,879 downwards.
TGTTCCAAAGCAATGCACTTATAAAGGTACTGGAATTATGTGCTAAAAATGTATTAATAATTTCTTGTATTGTGGCTTGTATTGTGGCATTGCCTGGGAGCTGTTGTTAAGGGCCAACACTGTTTTGCCTGACTCTCTGCAAACATGGAACAAAACTATCATCTTTGTTACAAAGATCTCTGCTTCACATTTATATTTTAATGTTTGCATTTCTGCTGAATGGAAAAAAAATTAAGAAAAAGAACATGAGATTCCAAGTACGAAAGGTTTTGGTCTGTGATCAGAACATGTTGGAGATTACCTTGGTGTCTTCCAGGAAGAACCTGCCAGTGTAAAATTCAATCAGTTCAGAGTTTGATTGTAATAATCTGATCTCTCTGAGCAAGACATCCACTTCAAGATAAAACATATGTGTCCAGGAAGCACTACATGCTTTTCTTAGCACTAATACCACAGTTCATCGTAGCCTCATTTCAGTTCACCCCCAGTTCCTATGAAATGAAGGGTTGTTTTGGTTTAATGGATACCAAATAGTCCCCACAGACAGCAAGGTTCAGGCAGGTCCCAGGTCTAATCCCAACAGCCATGATCACCAGGATCCCTTCCACTAATCGTCTGGCTCATCTGAGAGACCACAAATACACTCTCAGAGGCTGAACAACCCTTCTTACCACTGACGGAAGCCACCGAGCCTTCACTGAGGGTGCGACGTGAAGCATGTGACAGGCAAGATAAAAACAGGACTGTATTTAGCTGTGCCTCCCCAGGGACTGCAAAGCATTCCAGCAACAGATTCCCACAGCCAGCTCAGCTAATAATCCCTAGGAGGATTCATGCTGCTACCGCCTCATTTTCCTTCTCTGACAATGGAATTTTCCCCCGTGAGAACAAATTTGGTGCCACCTAGGAACAAATCCTCCTGGACTTTTCCTGGTAAGCATAAATGAAGTTGAGCGACGGACCGAGCCTGACGTGAGGTCTCTGCAGCCTGAGCTTTGCATGTCCACACCCTGTGCAGTATCTAGACAGCCTGCCTTCAACTATGTCCAAGAGCTGTCCACACATGCTATGCCACGCCATGCCATTTGTTTCCTCACACTCCTGACCCACTGAGACCTCCTCCAGCTCTAACAGACCATACACCCTCATCTGGTCTTCAAAGTGCCAAGACCATGAGGTAGACAGGTCCTTCTGGAAACCAGGCACAAGCTGGGGCCTTTTACCTTCTTCCCAAACTCCTGCAACTACTGGGAGACCCTAGTGCCTGCCAAGCACTAATGTGATTGCTCTTCTGTCTCATCCACAAGTTGTTCCTACAGCTCTCTCCTGAATACACTTCTCCTGACAGCTCCCCATTTCATTCTCATTTCCCCATTAATTTCTTCCCCGCTTTCACCAAGCAGGCCACTTGCAAGTCCATGCGGGGAACAAGCAAGGCAAGGAGAGAAAGCTTTCTGTGCATGGTGGGACAAAGGGCATTTTTCTAAGCCATACACATGATCACATCCAGACCAACTTCTGCTTCAAATCTATTGAGTGTTCTGATGAATTCTCCTTCCTTTGCTCTGACTTCTCACCCCCACAACTTTTTTATACATTTTCTTAGCCCTTAAACTACCCCCTCTGCTTCAATTGAAACCGTTTGGGAATGCTTGTTCTGAGCCTGGACCACTGACATTTGTGTGGGAGATGAAATGAACCAAAACTTCCCACTAACTCAGAAATTCACACCATTTCTAAAATGGTGCTTTGGGTTACATGCAAATTATTCCAAAATATGCAAATTTGGATCTTTGAACAACTCAATATGATCTCACGTTCACATCCTGCTTAATGCACCATCCAATTGCAAGGGACCCTGGCCAGATATATCAGGCACAATTAACTCTGGCATAAATTACTAAGTGTGGCTGTAGCTCAATCACAGCCACTTAGCATACAGAACTTCACTGCCACCAAGCCATACAGAGAAATATTTTTGTCTCAGCCATTGAAACTCATGGCACAGAGGAGGTCTCTTCCCTGAAAGGCTGGAAAACTTACATTCAGAGTTGCAGAAAGGAAGCTGATGAATTTTTTATGCATGCTAATGGAAGACTGTAATGGCATCCTGCATGGAGAAGACAGCAGCCTGGGCATTGGAGATACCAGTGGTCTGGGATACAAGAAGCAGATTGCCAGCCCTTGACAAGAAGTACAGAAAGGTGGGGGGGATCGTTTGCCTGGAGCCTTCCCCCATCTTCTTCCCTCATGCAGTTTGAGAATTACCAAACATATCCTACCCTCTCCCACTTCCTCTCCTTGGTCAAAAGGATGATCACCAGCTTGGGATGCATCTGGTATCCGTCCTCACTGAACGACAGATTCCTGCCTTCAAAGGTGACATTGATCAGGTACCTGCAGGAGAGAGAAGAGAGCAAGGAGAACATTAATGCTTGGAAACCAAATCCAAAACGAGAGCCTGCCTTCCCTCTTCAGTTCACATCAGGAGGGTAGGAGCACAGTGCAAACAATGGAAAATCTAAGAGGAAAGGAGTTAGAAAAACAGGACAATTACTCCAGGAATGGGGACAATCAGGCAAGGCAGGGCAATTGCCCCCATTTTGTGACTGAGATAGGGAAGGATGTACTGGGTTGACTCTCAATGAAATCCTGAAAGCACGTCTGAGAGTCACACACATATATGCCCACAGTCCCTGGTTTTCCCCTACCTCAAAGGGCAGAGGGATCCATAGCAATCAGCTGTGTAAACACGCTCCACAGCCTACACTTTGCTCAGTCTCCAAAGGAGATTTTGCATGCCATTGGAGAACAGTGATGACCTACAGGTGAAGCAAAGGAGACAGCCTCCCCCCAGCCCAAATATTGAGGCAATGACTAGGGAAGCAGTGGAGAGAAGAGGCAGGAGAAGCACGCCTGCAAGAAGCTGTATCCCTATCAGAGCCAGCGCACCTCATGGGACCCAGAATGATCTCATGAAGGAGTTTAGGAACCGGAATAATGATGTGGAAAGAGCCCAGTGAAAGTCCTTTTTCTTAGGGACAGAGTCGAGCCTTACACCCAGTAAGATCAAACTAAAGGGTGATCAGCCCTGCAGCCAACATCAGCGATTCTCTTTGTCTGGAAAGGCCCCATCACTTCTGCAGAAGGCACTCCCTGCTGGGGCATCTCATGTCAGCTGTACAAATGGACAGTTAAACAGTCCGGGCTTCAACCTCATTTATCCTAAAGCCTCCTTACTCAGCTCTGGAAAAGGAAAGAGCTTTAAGTGGACTGAGATTACAGCTACACTCAATTTCAAGGCCTTGCTGCATTGTGAGAACATGTTAAAACGGTGTTGCTCTAAATAAGAATCAGGTCTATTGTTTTCTTAACTGTCAGACCATCTAGAAATACACTGTAGGGAAGAGGAGGTAAATACACATTTCACAGTTCAGTGGTTTATATGACATCTCTGTGGCATTCTGACAGTTTCCCCTGTTCATATATTTCACTTCAATTCACAATCCTGTTGCATGAAGTAGATTTTACCTTTGTAAATCCGCTCTGGCACCAGTAGCGTCGCATCACCATGAGAGGCAGAGGTGACCAAGCTGCCTGCAGGGCTAGCCCCTGGACTCTGCACTCCCCTACTTTGCACAGTTCTATAAATTACACAAGCAACATTTCTATTACAGACATGAGCGGTTCTTCTGCTCTATTACACCATGACATCAGGAAACGTTTCCTAATATTCAGCTTCAATTTATCCCTTCTGAACTCAATTTGAACCAATTTCAAGAAAATAAATAAGAGGAAAAAAAATGTTCTTTCAGTGGGTTCACGCTTTCCTACTATCTGCACAAAGAGACCTCCCTGCCAATCTAATGAAAGCATTGTATCAGGGAAACTTCTTCAACAAATGAAAAAGCAAGTCATGATTTTAGTTTCTTCCTTTTTCAAACTTTTTTGTTCTAACTTCATTAATCAACCAAATTATCTCCTAACTCCCCATTGCCAAGTGCAATCAGCAATTATGTTTATTTCTAAAGGAAATTCCACACTTGCGCCATGTTGTGACCTTCAAGGGACATGTTCAGCGTTGGAAACACAGCCATAAGGGAACCCAGCATGAAACATCTGCAACAGGACAATTTTCAAAGGCAGACTATTGGTTATTTTCCAAAAACCAAAGCCATTTGGAACCCAAACATTGAGAGAACCCCAAAACATCCTCCACCTGGAAAATCTTAGCCACGCTATTGATTGTAATGGCATAAACATCCCATGTCAGGACCACACATGATCTTTTTCTGGCACTTTTTTCCCAGCTGTGTGAATTTTTCTGGTACTGAAGAATGTCAGGCAAGGACCACTGCCAGGTATGTGCACCCTATAAGACTTAGTTAAGGCTCTGGTGGTGGGAGGGATCTTCCAGTGGACCAAGATCACAAGTTCATGACTTCTCTGCACTGGCCACCTGAGGAAAGACAAAGAAAGGCTCCAAGAAGATGAGGATGCCATTAGCGTGATGGGAGTTGCAGCTTTATATGTCAGTAATGAGTAAGTAATGCCAACATCTAATTAAACGAACACCAATATTGAACATTTCTCAACCCTTTCCTCTCACACCCAAGAATGATTCCACTAAAGGAATCTCCCTTGCACAGCCTGACAAGAAGAGTTCACATGAATCAGCAACAGATATGGGACAAGAGGGTGTCATTTATGTTCATTTTCACTGGAAAGATTAGAACCTCTAATAATAATCAAGGCAGGATCATCAACGACTCCGATCCTTGGAGATGCCTTGAGATTTACACTTAAAGTAGCACTAAAATCCCTTGCTTCACACCTTAATGACTGAAATTAGTCTCCAAATTTGGCGAAATAACTCTTCAGAGTGTTTTCTCTCCAACCCATTAGCAATATGTTTACAAAAGTTTTCAGGAGAAGCGCAGAAGAAGTGGCATCCCCCCCAGCTTTCCCTGTTCTCCCATACCTCACTGGATCCTGCCACCTAACACAGAGATGCAGGGTGAGAGCAGCTCACAGGGAGCTGCGGGGCTTGCTCGGGTGCACTGAGCCTATGTGACAAAGCATCAGGGCTTGAAGGACTCCCCGGCAGGCCGAGTCAGCAGCATGCTGCAAGGCAGCCACACTCGAGTGGCTCTGCCCTCCATCATTACTGCAGCAGCAGTCATCCCCTTCAGCAGCACTGCTGCCCTGGTACACCAGCACCACTGCTGCCTGCTCTGGGCAGGGGGATTTGTTTCCTCCCTGCAGCCTACACACACTCCAGAGTCCCTAAACAGGCAAGCAGGGGGCTGAGAGGCTCCCTGACATGGCTGAGCTGAGCCACCAGCTGTAACAGGGGCACAACACGAGGGCAGCAGGTTGTGCATGCAGGTGAGGTAAACCAGGAGGAAACTGTGCCTGTAAAAATCTTAATCCCTGCATGTTTGGGACTCCAAGATGGAGAGAGTTAGGGAAAGAGAAAGGGGGCACAGTGGGGGCAGACACAGGCAATTTAATTTAAGTTGCTAGAAGCACCTTTCAGCAAAAGATTTTGCTTATGTGGGAATTTCTGGAACTACTTGATGCAAGCACAGAAGGGTTGAGCCCTTCGCCAGCCAGATGCAATGCCCAAACTCAGAGGGGTGAGAGCAAAACATACACAGCCTGTGGAAACAGGCTGACATCGTGAGCCCTGTGGTATGGACAAGCAGTCAGGAACAAAGGGACGTGCCCTTGGGCACAAAGCAAATTAGACCCAGGGGGACCTAAGTCCCCATCCTGGGCTCTGAGGTAACATCACCCATCCTAGATGTAAGGCTGTCAGCCCTGCAAGTTAAAGGAGAGTGTTTTAAAGGCTGGTTGGCATAGCAAACAGAGCATTAAAAACACATCAGATGGCCAATTTAGGACCAGCAGAGAGATGATGACATTTTAAATGGTTTCAGCCAGTGATGGAGAGAGCCTGGAGACGCAAATGTGGTGGGCTCAAGGAGCTTGAGGGAACACAGAAAGGGCTAACCAAATTTTTTCTACCCCAGAGACAGACGTGAAGGAGATGCATTTGAAATCAGCACTAGCCACTCCTACTTCTGCCTCCAGTGCCTTGCTTGGAATCAGCTCCTCCTGAGCCTGCTGACCGGATGGGCAAATTTGGACATGGCATCGGTTCACTCCATCACACTCCCTGCCTCACATGTGTGCAGCACACACACACAAACACACACACTCCCTGTGTCCTGTCAGTGTTTATTATGCTTCAGTGAGACAAGCAGCCTGTCTGAAATGGTGTGATTATCCTTACATCGATTGCTTCCCTGAATAAGACAGGCCATATAAATAAAACAGCCTCTCCACAGTCAGCACTGGGGAGTCATCTCAGCAGCCCAGCACACAAGGGAAAAACAGGGTGTAGGTGGAGAGTGGGAGAAGAAAAGCTGTGAGATACCTTTTACCTTTGCAGGGTAAAAGGCAGGTGGAATGTGATGCAGGATAAAGAGATGGGGATGCAAACCACCATCATCCTGTCTGGAATCTCACTGTAATGGGAAACACTGAGGCCACTTATAACAGCAGTGAGATGAAAGTAGTGAAAGGCCTTTACCCCACAGAATCTGCATGGTGAAATAGCCTTTTTTCACCCCTAGAGACAGTGTTAAAAATCCACCAGTCTGAGGTATCAGGGAACAGACCCGCTTCATGCCCAAGAAGGAGCAAAAAATAAAGCATGTTACTGCATTTCAGTAGAAGTGCCCACAGCTCCAAACCATGTTCCCTCTCTCAGCACCAGCAAGACCTACCCAGCCTCACCTGATGCAAACAACAGTGCCAGAGTACATCAATCCAGCCCTGCAGCAGGGTCCTGCCCATCCCTCACACCTGCTCCTGGACAAGGATGGACAGACAAAAAAATGGGTGGACTCAAAGGACAGGGAAAAGGGAGTCTAGGACCAGTACACTTATCTACAAATGGGAATTCTGACCTTCAAGGGGCAAGTGATTGACAGATGAAAGACTTAACCAGCACTAACTATGCTGTTAATACCTTCATCTGAGTGACTGAAATAGTGTTGATTTTTCTAATGAGGAAACCACAATAGATCCCTTTCATTTCTTACACCTCCATTCTCCAAACCCATGGAAAGCTTAAAATAATACAGATATTATTTCTCCATACCACTGTTCAAAATATCTGTGGCTGCCTCTGACTCAGAGCACAGCCAACTCGCACACAAGAGCCATCCAGACCCAGATGTGTGTGCATGAGGTCTCTTGAGGTAACACAGGCTCCACAGGATTTCAAACCCAATTGCTTACCCCCCAAAATGGTGAGCCTTTGATCAAATCAATCTGCCTGGGCCTTTGATCAAATTTCACTATGGCTGGTCCTGATCCCAGCTGAGGTTCTTTCAGAGGTTCTCCCATTGCTCACTGCCCTGCGCTGTCCCTCGCATTGCTGTGCTGCCAGTGGCTTGTGGAGCTGTGAAAGGCAGGCACATCTGGCTGTATCTGTAACATCTGTTCGGTGTCAGGTACAATTTAGAGCAAAAGGATTCCATGCAAGGGGCATGACTGCAGCTGATTTTATGTAACAAGAAGCTATAATGAAGAACAAAACCAAAACAAGTTAGAAAAAAAAAAAATAGAAGCAATCACTGACTAGGAAAATTAAATCTTAAAGGAATGGTATCTCACTCTTTTGCATTTGTTTCTTTCTCTTTCACTGTCAGTGGTACCACTGAATATGGGAAGATGCACCACAAGAAAGAAAGTGTAGAAAAGAGTGCTACCAAATTCCAAATTGTGCAGGCATCCTCCACTAGAAAATCTTCCCAGACTACAGCCTAAATTACTTCTAGGAATCAATCTTACCAGTAGCCTTAGAGAAATGCCCAGAGCTCAAGATTGTTTTCATTAAGCAAAAAGGTTAGGAGATCATCTAGATTAGGAAATATCCCTCAGGCTAAAAGACAACAGAGATATAAGCGATTAATTTGGTTTGTCTCTGCCGTCCATACCTTTTTAGAAAACAAGAGGGCAGCTACTGGGCTGGAATAAATCAGAGATATTCATGTGACATCAACAGAGTGATACCGTTCAATCCACTGAGATTGGCCCCTCACCTCCAGGAAGATGAATTTTTTTGGTGTTTGACCCTGACCTCTTGAAATAACCATTTCTGGTGGAAAACAAATTTCTACTGAACTGTCCTTGCTGTTCCTCCAACATATTTAGCAGAGTTGCTCTGAAAACAATGTGTATGTGTGCTGAGACTTCCAAGGGAAAGCGTCTATGTACAGTGGAAGGATGAATATTTTCCATCAATCCCTCTCTTAATCTTAAAAAAAATGGTACTTCCACTTTGTTTCCCATTTCTTCTATTTATCTACCATGAATTTGTAATTTCAGAAAGACTGAGCTGACAGTTCCTAGGGACTGAGGATATATCTATCCTTGGAGGACGCAGGGAGCCACAGCAATGGCAGGGCTGCTCTCCTACACACATTGCTTGATCCTAATGAGACGGGACCATTCCTGAGAACGAGAAGCAAAGCTCACTTTCCACAGTGTGTGCAGCCCCAAGCCTCCCTCCTGAGAATGTAAGAGGAGACTCATCACCGCAGTACAGGGTTTTGCCTCACAGGTATCCATCAGGAAGCAGACAGGGTGGGGGAGTCATTGTGCAGGGTCACCAAATTACCTCTCAAAAGAGAACATGGGGTCAGCTCCAATCTGGGGCAGACATGACGGTAATGACACCTAGGTGGAAGGTTGCTTGTCCAGTGAGCTTCAGAGTTTTCACAATAAATTTTTCCTCCATGTACATAATGTCATCCAGGACCTTATCTCCCATTTGCTTTTCATCCTACACAGTCACTGCCTTCTGTACAAATGGGGAAAGATGAGCCATTCAGGCCTAGTGGCATCTCACACTCACTCTGCCAGGGTGCTGCTGATAGTACCAAAGCCAGACTGCATGTGACTTGTAGGATACACAAATATACAATAGGGTGAGGTAACCTGTTAATGGGAAAAAGAGCAAGATAAATCTTCATTTTGTCCCGTGTGCTATGCTGGTCACAGCATTATCTTGAAAACTCAACCAAAGACAATTTTTTCTCACAGACATCCTGACTAACCTATTTTCACAAATGCCAGAGCCATGAAAAATTATCTGGCAAAACCACTTTTTAAATGGGAAAGAGGGATAAGAATGTGGCCACAACATTTTCTCATGAAGAGGTCAACATTTTGTTAGAAAGAAAAAGAAACATAAGATCTGAAAACTGTAGTAACTTTGGACAGAAGATGAAGCTTCTGGTAGCATCATACTCCCACAGAGTCAGGTCTGTTGTGTGACACCTCCCGCCCTTTCTTTTGTGGACAAGAGTTCCAATTAAAACATATCTGTGATGTGCCACATGGAAAGAATCCTACAAGGAACAGCATCACCTCAAAAGGGGAAGGAATATCACAGAAGATTTAGTTCAAGTTTCGTGAAGGAGAAATAGGAATATAAAATTCCCATGCTCCTAATCACAAGAGACAGCATATAGGATTTCCATGTCAAAATATTCCTTTTTAAACCCAAAATACTTGATTTACAAATACTGATTTCTTCTAAATTCATATCTTTTTTGTCCTTTTTTTTTTCCCCTGGGAAAATGACACAGTCCTAAGTAGCTAGGGAATATACCTCTACATCTTCTGGCCCCACTGGAAATAAAACAGAAATAAGGAGAAGTGTTTTAAGAGCATACTCTAGTTAAAGCTGGAAATATCTATTAATGTCATAGGAAATCAGTCTATTCTCAGAAAGGTTTTTTTAGCCAGAAAAGTTTTGATAAAAACAAATATACTTCTGAACTGACTCACCAAACCTTTAAGTAACAGAACATAGCTAATAGAAAATTAGCTTTAAGGTCAGAATTGTTACAGTCACTGGATAAAATAAAAACTAAATGTTCAGTCCAAAATTGGATCAAGCTGGGAAGCTTTACAGAGTTATTATATTCCTGCCAATTACTTTTTTAAGGTATTGTTTTTTTATTGCTACACCTTTACATCCTTCCTTATTCATTAGGTACAGATACCATATCACTATTCTCCAAAGCAAAACTGGTTTTCAAGGTATTTCTCCCATTTGAAAGGACTAAAAATCAGCTTACATGGGGCTGTAAAAGCATGGAAAATTACATTTGTCTGAACAGCCTACAATGGGTCATAATTATGTCTTGGCACCAACTAACAGGTCACTGATGAAAGCCATACCACTAGAATAAGGCAAATACTGAAAGGTTAGGAGATGTCCTTCAGATCTGTTTATCTGTCTTAAGGCATAGTCATACAATCATTGATAGCAGAAGCAGTCACAGAACAGAAGTCAAATGAGGCTCTTCAGTGATTTTTCACTCAGGATGATGTCTTTCAAGCTCTGTCAATTTGAAGAGCTGTAAAAAAATATTCCAGTTGAACTCCTGTCCCTATGCAGTGAATTTAATCCTGCTGACAGCAGCCCTATTTTTCTTAATAATTTTTGTACATCCCCTTGAAATCTCTCATGTGGCTGTGGACCACAGCTTAAAAAAACTGGCCAAGCAGATGTGCATATCAACAACCTCTTTGGTCTTCTGAAGGTGGCTGGTATGCTGGTGCCGAGTCAGCCATCAGGGCATCTTGCTATTTACCCAGAGTTCAATCCAGTTTCTGTCCTGAGAGTCAAGACCAGCAAACAAGTGAACACATCAGTTTTCCTATAGAGCTTTCAGAATATTTTTGCTTGTGGAAAACCACTCAAATCTGCCAGAAGGGTCCCTCTCACTGACAAAAGCCAGGCAAGGCTAAACCAGTTGGAGAGACTGAAATAAATCCTTTTATTATATTCTCAGAAACAGCAAACTAACTCAACTTTTTTGACCCAAGGTGAAACCACTAGCAATTTTGGGGTTATTCAAGTTTATCAAGCATTGAAAGCATTCACACATTTGTAAGGGGCAATGAATTCACAGTGTTGGCAGGAGCAGAGTCACGCCTGCAAGGAGACTCACTCCAAAAAGTGTGACTGCATTTTCTTGGGTCTGTAGCCATTCGGCCAAGCTGGCACCCTATCACTTTCTTCCCTATCACATCTCCAAGGGGAATTCAATTCAAAAAGTAAACAAATAATCACTCCTGTCTGTAACTGGGAAGGGAAGGTCTGGAGGTTGCTCTTCCTTTGCCAGAGGAGCCACTCTCCCTCTGCTGCTGTTCCCTCTCCTTTCTCCCTCTTTCTCTCCCTCTGTGGGTTGATGTTTCCATGGAAACGTGTTCTTCAGTGCCGCTGAAATTACATTGCATTTAAAGCATTAACCCTTCCTTGGGCTGAGGTAAGTCTCAGAATGATTAGGGTTCATTTTTTTTATTTCTCCCTTTTCTTTAAGCTTTCTTGTGTTTTTTTTTTCCTTGCAGCATTAGGAAAACCTCTTTCTTTCCAAGAAGGCCTCCCATCTAGCATTTGTCTGACAAGGGGCATAGGATGCATCACCAGTGGGGTAGTGTCTAAATTAAGATTTCTTAATTCCTTTTTTTTTTTCTACATGAAACCCTTAACGCATTTCTCTCCACAGTACATGCAAAGAGGGAAAATGCTGCAGTAGCAAATAAAATGAAGAGTAAGATAGAAGGAGAGGAGTAAGATAGAAGGAGAAGCAAGAAAGCCACAAGCTGGCACATGCGAAAAACACGGCTTTGGTTAATACCAGAGCTGAAACCCTTGTAGTCACGCACTGATCAGCATCTTCTTCATTGCAAAGTGCCATAATCACAGACCTCACCACTCCTCCTCGAGCCTGCCTCCTCTTCCTCTTCACAATCCGGTCCGTAATTAGTCATCCTTGTCCTCACTTGTAGCTAGCACTCCAACAACACTCGGTGCAATTAGTAGCCTCCTCACCAGCAGCACCTTCCCCGTGTGGCTGCTTCTCCACCCAATCTGCCATCTCTGCCATCCTTCCCTTTGGCTCTCTGTTGGCATCCGCCACTTTCACCAGTACTTCCAGCACAGCCACTGCTGTTACACTGCTGCCCTCACTGCAGACAGCTCAACTGCACGACTGACCCTTTCTCTGCTCTGACTGTGACAACAAGGCTCTGAAAGTCAAGATGTCCCCATTTGGGTGCACCCTGGACCTCAGGTCCTAGCTCAAAAATGACCCTGCAAATCCTCAGCCTTTGCTTATACCCACCCAAGTCACAGCAATAACACCTCTGTGCTCTTCTTTCACTGACATCATCCCTTTTTCAAACAGTGGGAAAATATAAAAGAGATAAACACCAAGAATTTCATTCTAGTTTTTCACATGGATTCCTACCCTCAGGCATGCCTCCTTTCTGCCCCAAAATCCCATGTCCTGACAGCTTGCAAACTGCTTCCATTAATTCCACCTGTATAGCTACAGAGTCCATATTCCCTTGCACCATCTATTTTGGGTTTCCCAACACACACTTCAAGCCTATCTCACCATTCTCAACTCTTGCCCCAAAGCCAGGGTGTGAAGAATCCTGCTTTGAGCTGGGTGCACACGTAGTGCCTTGAGGATGGATCAGTGTGGGAGGAAGATGCTATTCTGAAATGAATGATAAATATGGATAATAAACCCAACCTAAGTCTTTTATGCCTGTCTCTAGTGGGTTCCCAATATGGGAGATAGAAATATCATGGGTACATTTTGAACACGGCTGGGAACACTGCCAAAGTCCTACTCAGAGTTCACACATTTACATCATTTATTTCATATCCGACTTGTGCCTTGTATTATTAACTTTGTAGAGTGTTTTGCGATGTAGTTTGTAGTCCAGGCTCTGTTAAATCAACTCACATGCCTCTCTCTCTCTCTTCCTTTTGGTAAAAGAGAGCGAGGGATCTGGGGCTACACAAAGTCTTGCTAAGCACAAGAAGGGTGACTGTGTTTGCTGATATGATCAGTGCACTCCTACATTCTCATATAGTGTTCTGGAAAATCTTTTGGGATCCATCCCTGAGGCCTGACAGGTGCAAAAAGAAGGGAAATATTTGCATTCTGGTCAATAATTCAACTCCTAGACCAGATTGGTAGTGAATAAATAATTTTCCCAATTGCTGCTAAATGTTCAGAAGCCTCTGTGAAACACAGAGATGGGGTCCACCTCACAGATGCCCAACATGCCACTGCAACTTCTCAGGCTTCTTCCTCAGCTGTGTTGGAAAAGAGGTTGAAGATGGAAGTAAACAAACAACCCAGGGCATGGGACTGAAGAAATTATGTTTGTCTAGAACAGGGTAAAGGCATATTGCCAAGGAAAAAGGGAGAGTTCTGCTGACAGATCAGGCTTTTTGCAAGCACTGCTGAGAGATCAGGCCTTTTGCTTTCTGTGCAGCAGACACATTCTGTGGCAGCTGGAAATCCATCACCTTCCAAGGATTCATCCAAAAGAAGAGGCTCTACAATGACCTAGCACTGTGACTTTATGGTTTTGTAAACCAGTAGTTTTTCCAACAGTCTGAAAAGACTCAATGTTATACTCCATCCCCTGTTCCACATGTCCAGGTTAGACTCCATGACTACTATGGCATCTGAGGTCAGGCAAGAAGCAAGTGACTCAGACGCCTGGCACACACAGAAAATGGGGAGAGGTAACAACAATGAGTAGATAAGGAGACTGCAGCAGGCCACCTGAATGTAAGCATCTTATAAAAATGAACTAGAGCGTGCATCCTCAGTGTTTCCTGAGCAAGAAAAGAGTCAACTTCAGCCCATGTAGCTTCATCTCCAGTGAAATAAATGTGCCATTTTATTCTAGAGTTGCATTTGATCTTGAATTACTTCTCTTCTTCTCTGAGAAAAGGTCACTTTAAAGAAGCCTCAGGCATGATACTAACATTGCATCCAATAAAAGACTCTCAGGAGGTCTGAAATAAGTACAAGGTCCAAATTTGGGATATATTATCTGAACCTTTTTCCTTCTCCCTTCTGAAAGTCAGAGTGGGAAATCTGACAAGAATATTTCTTTGCTCAGGAGACTTGCAGGACTCCTTGGTCCTAGAAATACTGTGAACATGGTTTTCCAGCAAGCATCTGAGCACTCCAGCCCACAGTGGCCACTGTGGGAAGTCTGAACACAGAATGGATGGAAACAAGTGTCCCAGGAGTGAGACCAGAACAGTTCCATGGAAAGTGCATCAGAGGGTCAATCTCCACATCTATTACCATACCACAGCTCCCTTCAGTTCAACCAGCTCTCAGATATTTAACTATTTTCACCTTTAATTGGTAATAAAGCTAACGAACTAAAACATAACCCACAAATCTCATACACAAGTCCTGATAGATTGTGAACATACCCTGAAAGCTTGGGAATTAGCATAAGTACCAGGTGGAATAACGTGGGCTCTAGTTCTGGTCTCATTCAGTACCTTCAGCTGCATCATTCCCACAGCTCTTGCTATGCACATATTGTGGCAGCATATGAGTTGTCTGCACCCTTTTCTGTTGGCAGCAGTCACTAAAATCACTTCAGAAAAAGCTGCCTCAAAAGGAGGCACCTTTCAGAAATCTCTCACTCCTCCTTTTTCTCCAATGTGTCTTGGGTGCTTATACATCATTGATTCAGACTCCAGATGCTAAACAACACAGTTGCTTCAAAAAACTGGTCACAAACTCCAATGTCACGTAAGCACTTCTCAAAGCCATAACCTTGATGGGGTGCCCAGTAGCTGGAGGTCCCATCCAGAGCTTCACACCACCCTCCCTCCAGGAGGACTTCCAGTTCCAAGATAACGACCTCCTTCTTGCCCAAGCACAAGCATTCAAAGAGGCAGGTGCAGCCTTCCCTACCCACACATTAAACTGAAGAGCAAACGTTGAAAAAAAACCATGAAAAAAAAACCAAACCAGAAACCCGAACCCCAATGGGTGTGGGGGGATCTGAAATTCTTTGTGGATTATGACTTTTCCATGGCAACAGGCTTGAGAAACAGGAGGGCTGGGGAGGGGGATGAGGAGAGGGAGAGGGAGGGAATGGGAGGCAGAGTGCTGAGGAGGGAGCAAGCAGCACTGGTATATTGCCATGGAAACCCTCTTCCATCAGCAGCCAACTGCCAAAGTCAGTCAGGATCCTAGAAATGGACTTGGAGTGGGGCCTGGGAGGTGCTGGGGGAGTCACCTTGCCAGCCCTGAGGCTACCTCAACCCCAAGAACCTTGGTCCCACTCTTCTCCCCCTTCCCCAACAGCCTTGACACTGCTTCTGCCCTTGCCTCCACCAGACAGAGCCAAATTTGGCCCAGCTGAAGAGTGGGAGGAAATACAAATCAGCAAATGAAACAACCAGAGCAGGAGAAAAGCAGCGAGGCAAAGAGGGATTAATTTTTCTGATAGCCCTTGGTTTTCTTTCCACCTTTCTGGATTGATTTGGACCACGCAGATGTATTTGTTTTCACACCCCAGATGGCTGTAGAAAGAGGATGCCACTCCTAATCACTGAAATCAAGATGGAAATGTTACTTCCCTGCAAACTTAGCTACCAAGGAAAGAGAAGGGCTGTTGTCGGGTTCACATTTGCACAAGGCCAGGTCCCTCTCAACTGTGTCTGTCCCACTCAGTACAGCGTATGTCCCAACCTATCTCTAAAACATGACAGATGCCACAAGTGAAAAATTAGAGGAGATTCTGTTAATGGAAACGAAGTACACAGTGAAAATAAGTTAATTCTGCCTTCTAACCCTCATCTGTAACACTTGGAGGGCAGGCAACTCGGTGGAATGAACAACCATTCACACCCCTTTGCACACTGTGTTTTATCAGAAGCCTTTTAGTGCCATAAGAAATGGTCAAACACAGAGTTTGGAGAAAGAACTTAAAAGGGGCTGGCAAATTCTATGAACCTGTGCTAGTATTTATAGCTGTACCCCTAGCATGGCAAGGGATGGATGAGTCGTTTTAGGCTGCAGACGGCTGCAGACGGCAGGAAGGAATTGACTCCTACTCCAACCACACAACTGGCTAAGCAAATTGTGGAGGAAGATTCCCTTCTCCTGAAGCATCTGTTATCATCCATCTGATTGCACAATGAATCAGTAGTATGAGGACAGGCTGCTGTGAGGGTGGGGGAAGAGGGAAAGAGAGATTGCAAATCAGGCAGTTATAAAGCAAGGAGATGCCAGTTTCCACCTCATCACAGAAAAGGACATGGACCAAACAGAAAGGGCCTGGTTTGTATGCTTTTAAGTTATGTGTTTGGATTACTACTGATAGTATAGCACCAAAGAAGTAGCTTTTTTATTGTAACAGCAGCTTGGTTTTCCCACATTTATTCCAGAGCTGGGGATCCCAAAGTGCTCTATGCTCTGATCATTCATCTCTCTAAATGATCTGCACTGATGAAATAAAACAACCAGCCTGCAGACAATGCTCCAGCAGAAGAAAAAATCCTTGTCCTAGTGCTCTGAGCCCAGTCACAGCTCTGCTGGAGCACCAAGTGATTCATCTGCACTGCTCTGCTTATTATTGAGATTGGAGCCCAAGCCAAGGCCTCCAGACCACTTCTAAGATTATCTAGTCACATTATATGGGACAAAGAAAATGAGCATGTACAGTAGCAGAACTTTTCCCAACTTTCCTGATGAGGGAAGAATAGATGACCGACTCTTCTCAGATTCATTACTTCCTGTGTGTCTGATACAAATATACTACAATAAGGCCTTCATAATCTCAGCATCAGGCTGAAAATTACTGAAAAATCACTAATGGGTCAGACTCTTACTTCAACTGTTGCTGGGACCTAAAACCAGTTGGAGGAAGAAAAAGGAAATTACAAAAATGACCTGTTACAGGCTTAAGCAGTAAAGAAGTCAATGCAGAAAAGAGACAGCACAGGATTAGTTTTTCACATGGACTTCGATTGTGAAACAACCAATAAATCAAATCCAACTCAGTGCTGATTTCCAGATCTGACAAGATTTGACGAGAAGCTCAACATGACCTGGCAATGTGCATTTCCAGCACAGAAAGCCAACCATATCCTGGGCTGCTTCAAAAGCAGTGTGGCCAGCAGGGTGAGGGAGTTGATTCTCTCCCTCTGCTCTGCTCTGCTTTGCTCTGGTGGGACCCCACCTGGAGTGCTGCATCCAGCTCTGGGGTCCCCAGCACAACGAGGGCATAGATCTGTTGGAGCAAGTCCAGAGGAGAGCCACCAAGATGATCAGAAGGGAAGAGCACCACTCTTATGAAGACAGCTTGAGTTTGGGTTGTTCAGACTGGGGAAGAGAAGACTCCAGTGTGACCTTACAGCACCTTCCAGTACCTAAAGGGACTACAAGAGAGCTGGAGAGGGATTTTTTATAAGGGCATGGAACGATAGTACAAGAGGGAATGGCTTCAAACTGAAAGAGAGTAGGTTTAAATTAGATATAAGGAAGAAATTCTTCACTGTGAGGGAGGTGAGGCACTGTAATGGGTTGCCCAGAGAAGTTGTGAGATGCTCCATCCCTGCAAGTGTTCAAGGCCAGGCTGGATGGGACTTTGAGAACCTGGTCTAAAGGAAGGTGTCCCTGCTCATAGCAGGTGGGTTAGAACTAGGTAATTTTTAAGATCCCTTTGAATACAAACCATTCTATGATTCTATGGTCTGTATCGAGAAGTCCCTGGCAAGTCTGTTCAGTTGGGACCAATTTCAAGCAGGTGACCTCGCAAGAGGAGTTTCTATTCAGGCAGGGCCCCTTTGAAATCTTGAAGTAAGGTGTTGGGAGTCATTCCGTAGGCCAGTATGGGGATGCTATTGGGGAAAGCTAGTAGGCCCAGATGAGTTCAAGTCTGGGTCATTTTTGTGAGATGTAGTCTGATTTGGAGCCTGGACAAAGTACCATGCCCTATGGGCAGGAGAAAGGCATGGGGGGGTCCCACTAGATGAGAAAACACTGTGATCCCTACTCAAAGGGCAGCAAAGCTGCATCTTAGCCTCAGACAAGGTGAAGAGAGGACAGTGCACAGCCCAGAGCCCACTGTGCATACAACAATAACCGTGTACCAATAAAAGGAACCAATATCAAGTATTTTCTTTCTGACTTCACTGCTGCAATTACTCTTCAGGAATGCTCTGCAACACTGGATGCACAAGTCCAAACGGGACAGATTTATTTCTTGTGGCCTGAAGTCTGTTTCAGAGACCTTCTACTTCTGAGCTCAGCGAGGGCTCCCAGCCAGCTCACCCCCACTTATTGACTCATCAGTGGCAGTACCAAACAGGAGCCTGCCCCTGGAAGCCAGACTCCTATCGGCTACTTTGTGCCTGGCACTGAACTTTTTATCACTGTATCCCTTGCACCTGCACCTGCCTCCAGGGAAATGGACAGGCTATTAAATATGGACTCGTATCACTTACAGCAGCTTTGCTGGCCCATCTGTGAAATTGCTCTGTGTGTCTTGAAGGCGTGCGCAAGAGATGTTCTCTTCCCCCCTCCCTCATCCTCCACTGATGGATTGGGTCTGTCAGCTTGTCAGCTCTCATTGGGCACTGTTTGACATCAGTCCACATTGGGGCAGTGAAAATCTGTTTGCAGTCAGCTCTTCCAATAGCTCCTGTGAAAGAGGGGAGGCTGACCCACTCCAAAACATGCTGCCTCAGCTGGCTACCAAAGAGCCACAGATGATAAGAGTGATAGAAAACAGCTTGAGAGAGGGTGGCAAAGCTGCAGGTTTCTTTGGGGTCTGTTGGGCAGGTCATGGAGAACCCTGAGAGCTGGGGTAGGGACCTCATGACTCTTGGATCCCACGCACAAACATTGCCACCAAGACCAGTAGTCAGTGACTGAAAAAGAGGAAGTTTACACAGCTGAGGTTGTGCAGGGACACAGCTTAGTGGAGTGGGCCCTGGAATAATGTTCTGAGCATCCCTGGCCTCTCAACTTGCAAATGTCATCTGTCAATCCCAGACTCAGTCCTTCCGGAGCAGTTCTGACAGGGGTAGATGAGAAGGGACATCAGAGGCAAGCTAGGCTTGCAGAGCCTCCAGAGGGTCAACTGCCATGGCACATCAAGTAGCCAGTCATTCAAAATAGGGTTTCTTAACCCTGCTTTC
The DNA here is from genome assembly GCF_009650955.1 of Corvus moneduloides. Taxonomy (NCBI): domain Eukaryota; kingdom Metazoa; phylum Chordata; class Aves; order Passeriformes; family Corvidae; genus Corvus; species Corvus moneduloides. Next base: position 26,342,795 of record NC_045479.1, on the reverse strand, counting down.
TTAATGTCTAAAAAATTCAAACTGTTTGATATCCCTGAAAATCCTTCTCAGAGTTTTTATAGAAAGCCAGAATTGAAGCTCTTGTGGCTAATCACAGTGTCTTGGAATGAGAACATTAAATTATTAGGAACACTGAAGTTGCCTTCTTGTCCCCCTTCAATTCATTTTATTCTGACATGGGAAAAGTCATGTGAGAAATATGAGTTTCTAGGAAGAAGCTGAGGTGCTATGATGGGCAGTTCAGAGACTAAGAAGACCTAATGCAGCCTACAGAGATTTGCAAAGGGAGCCATTTGGACAGGAAAAAGGGGAACTGTACTTCAAAATTCACATATAGGTCCAGTTTCAGCTTTGTAGTTCCACTTCCAGCTGCAAGCCTTCATTTAGCTCTCTGAAATTGTAAAGGCTTTGACCCTCTTTGTTATTGCAGCCCTTGATTGGCAAAACAGTTCTACAGATGAGCTCTTCAAATTGCCATTTTTTGCTCTCCTGCAAAATAAGATTTGTTTAGGCCATGAAAGAAGAAACACTTGATTGGATTTCTGTGCCTAGACAACAATATTCCAGATACTGTCCAGTCCCACCATGCCATGCCCTGTGAGAGAAGCAAATAAAAACACACCTCAGGATGCAAATATCACGACAGCAAACAAGATTTTAACAGTCACAGAGAAATTCAGGTTAGAAAGCAACTCTGCAGGTGACCTGGCACAGCCCTCCACTCAAAAGAGGGCCAGCTTAGGTAATCTTTCCCCATCCATTTTACAATGAAGCAACCAAACATCAAACTATGATCATTACCTTACTTGTCACCTATTGTTTCATGTCACAGTCACCCACTCTTACACAGCCAAATGACAGACACAAAGAGTTTTTTAGCTCCATCTTCAAAAAAGAAGCAATAGGTCTTTTCAGTTACTCTAACAAATAGCATACTAAAAAACAACTGAACAAAAACACTAAAGCATCCTGCAGTTAGGCTTGATGGGTTAAGAGTAGGAAGAAGGTTCAAGCAAGAGAGGAAAGAGTAAAGGGCAAAAAATGTGACTGTAGAATGGTTGGATAGAGAGGTGGAGTGTTGTGGCATGGGGAACCTTTGGATCTGGGATAGAAGTATAGTGAAATATAAAACACTTCATGAGCAAGGATTAGTTTTTCTAAGTTTTCTAGCTCAGCACTTTGGAGCCAATGTGCCTGGGCAGTTGAGCTAAGCAGACATGTTTTAGGTACTGAAGGGAACTTCCCTGCTTTTGGAGTCTCCTTTCCACAGAGCCTCAATGGGTGACAGCTCCCTGCTGGGGTCCCTGACCACTGTATCTGCTCTCCCACCACTTCTGGGAAGAGGTAGCCCTAGGCGTAGGCAGAGGGACCCATGGCAGAAGCAGCTCAAGTGCACAGCTGTAAGAATGAAGGAACACCGATGAAGACATTGGAAAGGGAGCTGCGGTTCCTTTCCTTGCACCAGGACACACGGTAGAAAACAGAGGGATGAAAGGGTGAGTGGTAAGCACGGGGCCAGGCTGAGTCGTTTAAAGATGAGCCTTTCTCCACCTCAGAGCCCTGCCCTGTGCATCAGTTTCATCAGTAGCGATGACAATGGTGACTGAGGATTCCCAACCTGGAACGGAGCTATGAAAGCATCTGCAATTCCCTCCTATCCCTGCGCAAATGAACTTCCTGTCTCTGCAGAACTGATACATGAGCTTTTATTGCTCCTGTAAAGCCCTGTGTAATAGCCGGGGTTAGTCCTATTCAGAAAGCTAGCTAATCCATTCTGGTTTCTTTTTAAGCTATTTGTCATAATATTCCAGCTATTCCATATTTTAATTAGGCACTGTCTTCTCCTTTTAGTCTTTTGCCTTTCACATATTTTACCTCAGGAAACACTATTTGCTCTTGTAATATTGAAGAAGGCATGGTAGGGTCAAGCAAGGAAGTCTCAAGAAATTAGTACTGAGATGGAAGAAATATCAACAAACTCTCAAATATAAAGGTGGAGGCAGCTGACGGACTAGGAAATACATGTGAATACATGAGCACCCTGCAAAAGGTATCACCATGGAGTGGGGGGCACATAGGTGAGAGAAAGGATGCACCTCTTGGTGTGGGCTCAGATCAGTGCCACTTGACAGGGACACATTTTCCCACTACGCTCATGGCAGTCCTGAGTGAAGCTTAGCAGAGGTCTCCTTGACAATTTCCTTTAATAACAGGGTCCTCTTACCCATGATTTTTTGTGAGGTTCTTCCAGAGTTGTCAGTATGGCAGCTGACTCCCTGAAGAAATTTATTATAAACCACAACCCAGGAGAGTTTGCTTTTTACTCCTATCTCCCAGTCATTGCTGATGATATGGAATAGAAGGAGTGGAGGTGGGGTGGGAGAGGGCTGTGAGTCCCCATGCACAACGCAGGGTAGCTCAGATAGGGCTGGCTCTTCAGGGGTGTGCAGCATGCCAGAACATCCAGTTAGATATTTCAGATGAGACCTTTAGGCAACAGTAAGCCTTGCAGCAAAGGGCTCGGCACTCACTTAAGACTGAAAACAGAGCACTTCTTATTAAGGAGGCTGATGTAAAGCCCAAAGCAGGGGGAGGGATGGGGGGATGATGCAGGAAGGAAGGACATGTGATATTCATTCAGTAAAAGAAAACCAACAGCTAAAGAATGCACAAGGTTAGTATCATCGCTTTTCCTGCCCCAGAGCCTTTTGCTGCTCAGAAGCCAATTTGGGTGCGGTGTTTTCTTCACATACACACAGCAGAAACACGCACCACACACCCCATCAGCCTCCCACAGTTTGAAAGAGGAGCAGATACCCAAGCCATAGACTAAAGAGAAGAGCTCTGCACAGAGGAGTGCTTAACTGAGAACAAAACTGGTCCTAGCCCAGAAATCATCAACCTCTCCAGCTTCAGGGATGAGGGCAGCTTTCTTGATGCCAGCCATCTCCAGCCCCTGAGCAAGCACACAGCCAGTCACTGCAAACTGAAGAGAAGACACAATTCATGTAGGAAGCACATGCAGGGTGGGAACACCCACATCTTCCCCGTATATATTTCTCTTCATTACTCCCTAAGCTTTCAGCTTTCCTCGCCTTGGTGCTAGAGGCTCTCCCCCTACAACCTCTGTGATTCAAGAGACTGAGGGTGGCACAGCCTTTAGCTCCCATGGTCCAGCACAGCAGCCTCAGACACAGCAGGGGGCAAAAGGAGAATCCCCTACAGGTGAGGAGAGGACCCTAATCCCCAGACTCCCCTCTGTGTAGCTCTGAGTCTGGTCACCACCAGTCCTTTGGGCATGCATGCTCAGAGCTATCCCCACTGCTTTCTGACTGGTTTATACCCTGGTTTCTAGGTGCTTCTCATCATATACTGGCTAGCCCTGCCTTCCCTCTCCCCAAGGCACAGTGCAGCTTCTTTGCACAGTCGTACATGGCCCAGAATCCAGGATCACTGCTAACCATATCTGAAAGGAAGAACCAATGGGGGAAACCAGAAAGTTGGTTTTAGCTTCAAGTGACAGCCAGGGAGAGCTAACGAAGACAAAGCAGAAAGGATGGCAAAGTAAGACAGATGGATGGACAAGAAAGATGGCACAAAATTTATATTTTCTATTACCCAGATGTAAATGGATTTGTTGCCTTGCAGCAATTTACAATAGCTGAAAACTGGTCCGCAAAGCCCAAGAGGGAATTAGGATGCTGTCATGTCCCAGGGAGCTGAAAAGGTGGATTCAGTGCTAAGCTGCTGCTCACTGGGAGTCTAGTTCTAGATTCACAGTCCAATCAAAATACTGACTTCAGTATTTTCTTCGCACCATGACCAGAAGGACAGGAGAAGTCTGCTCCACTGACCACCTTCCTACCCCCAACTGCCTCAGCCACATGCATAACAAACTAATAATTCAATCATGCATCTTCACCACACTTTCACTGCAGCCCACACACTCACCCACCTGCTGCCAGAATAGGCACCCCCTACCGTTGCCAGAGTCAGTCAGGCATGTTTTTCTCCCACTCGTGCAGTCCCACTCAGCTCCATCCACACCCCGACTCTGTCTGCCTTTAACAATTATCTCCAGCTCTGGGAAGGAGCACTGCAGATTTCCATCCCAGCCTTCCCTCTAAGTGCTTATTCGTTGCATCACAGAACATGCCCTGAGCTGGAATGAAATTTCGCCCTTTGCATATCCTTACTTATTTATACTTGCTGCCCATGCTGGTTGCCTAAGGGATGGCAAGGAGGTAGGAGGGTATTAACAAGCTCTTTAACATGATACCTCTTAGAAATAGAGTAACTACTGCTATCTGCATCAATATCTTTCGCTTGAGTGAAAACCAGGCAATGCACTCCAGTGCTGGCTGTTTTTCTATGCCCACATGGTACTATAAGGCACACGAGGAATTTGGGCTCAGCTGCTGACCATTTCTAAAAGATAATGGTCACACACTAGGCTCAAATTTTACAAGGTGTGAGATGGCAAGTGTTTTCAGACACTTCTCAGAGCTCAAGAGAAGGCGATGCTTTTTGGAGACAGAGCCTTTTACAATTCATGTCCATTCTTCTACATCATTATTCACAGTCTTTTGGATGCATATATCCTCTGCTCTCTTCACTGCCCTCCTCTGTTCAGTCACCAAGGTCTTCTTTTCCTCTCGAGAAAAGCCCACTAGTTAAACCCAGTAGTTAAAGCACTGGGTCCTCAAATCCTAAATGCCTGACTTCAGATAAGGATGTCAACCAAAGTCTCCCTAGGAAGGTGCCCTAAATTTGAAGATGTCATATATACTGATATAGAAGAAATTCTCTAAATCCCTTTTCCAGAAGTAATTTTATATCATAAAAAAATACTCTGCGTGGGCAGAACACTCAGACCTTCAACCACACACACCCCCAGCTGATGATCTGGATCTGCTGGGGGCACAGGCATGGAGTCAGAGGAAGAATGTTTTTACCAAATTAAAGAAGATGTGAAGAGAGGCTTAAGGGAAACTGAGTCCATCAGGGGGGCCACTTGCTGGGAGGACAGCTTGCTGGCATGGGACTTGCACTGAGGGTTTGCAATGCAAGCCCTCACCTACAGCTGTCCCCATGCAACGGCCCTCTTCAGGAGGTGGCTCAGGGCTCAGCACAGGACATTCCGGCACCCTTGCATCACACCCCACTGCCTGCACCAGGTTGGGCCCCAGGACAGCAACTGGCCCTGAACCCGCACAGCATCCCCATAGCCCCTGGCTGTGGAACCAGTCACGGATTGTTAGTAACAACACGGCATGGGAAAGAACAGGAGTGGCTGGAGAAGGAGCCCTGTGGAAGTAGGGCAGCACTTGGGAGACAAACATCCTTGTGCTTCCTGGAGATAATACAACACAGTACAGAGTAAGAGCAGGAATGAGGCCAAGAAGCAGCTATGGACTGTAGGGGGGATCAAGACCACCCAAGCCCTCCAAAGCCCTCCAACCCATTTTCAAAATGCGGGAAAAATGATCTGCACATGATAGCCAATTTGCATAGAGAGTGAGAAACCTGTCTTCAGGGCAGGGAAACGTAGCTATAAAAAGGTACCTCCACCAAGCCCAGGCAGCACCTCCAGGATCCTGGACATCCCATCATCCAGATCACCATGCTGGAACTAGGACTCACATCCCATCAGCCAGATGACACTGGAACCAGGAACAGTGATCCCTTTCTTTCTTCCTTTCTTTTTTGTTCTTCCTTTCTCTCTATAAATCCCCTCCCTCCCCCACCTCAATTAATTTCTTCCTTTCTCTCTTCCTTTTTACTCTACCCCTTTATTCAAAACTCACTGTCATGTGCTTATATGGTAGGTCAGGGACTAACATACCAATTTCTATGCCAAGTGTGTAATTTACTAATAAAACTTTGTGAGTTTTTGTGGACCCTCTGACTTTTGTTAACCGGCAGAGTCAGAGAGCAGGAAAAGAAATATGCTCCAATGTTTTTCCCCTGGATGCTGGTTCACAACTATCACGCTGAGGAACCAGAACTACAACCTTTCACTTTCACACCCAGATCACTGAGTTCCCCTCTCTGCTGCAAAGCCATAGAGCCAAATCTTATCTCAGCTATGCAGGTAAATCCCTGCGACTGTTTAGTTTTCCTCTGCTGCCCAGTTCTTCCGTGGCCCTCTTCAACACACTGATATTACAGATTTATACCATGATAATTAAGGTTAGGGGTTTGTATTGGGTCTGGCTGAGATGGAGTTCATTTTCCCACAGAAGCCCTCACACTGCTGTGCTTTGCAGTGGTACCTAGAAAGGGGTTGATAACACACCAGTGTTTTGGCTACTGCTGAGCAGCGCTGGCACAGCATCAGCACTGTACCTCAACATCCCCGCCCCATCAGTGAGCTGGGGGTGGGCAAGATCCTGGGAAGGGACACAACTAGGCCAGCTGACTCAAACTGACCCAAGGGGTATTCCATACTGTCTTGGGGTGACTTTATGATGTGTATCCCATATTGCTGCCCTATGCCCAGAAATTAACTTTGTGCCTTTCTATGCCTCTAAACTGAGCTGATATTGTATCAGCTCAGACACAGAAGCTAAGGGACGGAAGAGGAACGGAGAGCATTCATTATTTACAATGTTTGCCTTGCTTCCCGGGAAGTGGCTGAACATTGCTTGCTGATGGGAAGTAGAGAATAAACCTATTTTTTCCTCTTTGTTTGTGCTTGCCCAAACTTTCACTTCTGCTTTAGTGAACTGCTTTATCTCAACCTATGAGTCATTTTCCATCCTATTTTCTCTTCTCTGTCCAGCTGAGAAGGGGAGTGACAGAGCAGCTTGGTGGGCACCCAGAGCCCAGCCACAGTGAAACCACCACAAGCTTGAATCTGTCTCCACTAAGAAAGGTTTGCTGTAAAAGTTTACAGGCAATCATACTTCAAGGGGCAAACAGATTCTGTGTGCCTAAAGGATCCCACCTGAGACTGAAACTGTGCTTCCAATTCCTATGATTGCTAAAGTTAAATGTTCATACCACGCCATTACACACATCTTAATTAATCCACTGATTGTTCCCATACTCTCCCAGATTAGGATACCCTCTCCTAAAAAACATTAGCTTATTAACCCCAGTCACTCCTTCTAAAGCAGTCCCAGAACAGATAATTGCCTACCCCCTAAATGCCAAAGTATTCATAATGTTCTGATTTACCAAGAGGCATTGCAAAGTCTCTCTGAATATTTGAGTGGAGGAATAACACACAAGCTCTTTCAGAAGCGTCATTAAAACCAGACAAACCTTTCAATCCATTTAGTGAAGTGCCTGGAGGTTGTCTTTTCAGAAGGAAAACAGAAGTAAATACAGCACACTGAAATTGAATACACGCAGTGCCACAGGCACCAACCCTCTTGCACATCATTTGAGATGCTGGTGTTTTTTCCAGCTCTTTTTCTTCAATTTATAATCAGCACATTTCAGGCTCATGTGAGGAGGAATCATAATAACCCTGGAGATTTTTATTTATCCCTGAGAAACGTATAAAGTGGGCATCAGCCAGGGAAGTTACTCCACTGTCTGCTGAATGTCAGCCAGGAAGTATCACTTCCCTGCCATGAGAAGGCAGCTCATAATTCAGCCCCACTCAAATCTCCACTCCTTCTGCTGTGGACAATTCACAAGAACTATCTGAGAAGAGCATCAGGAGAGGGATATTATCAGCTCTGATCCAGAACTGAGATACCTTGTTCTCACAACTCCCACACCATTGCTGTTAAGTGGCCACGATAGGATGAGAGAAAATGGTCTCAGGATGTGCCAGGGAAGGTTTAGATTGTATATAAGGAAAAATTTCTTCAGTGAAAGGGTTGTCAAGCACTGGAACTGACTGCCCAGGGAAATGGCATGGCCACTCTCCCTGGAAGTATTTAAAAGATGTGTAGATGTGGCACTTACGGACATGGTTTACTGGTGGACTCGGCAGTGCTGGATTAGTGATTGGACTCAATGATCTCTGAGGTCTTTCCCAACCTAAATAATATTTTGATTCTATGAATATTCAGCTAATGCTAGTGGTGAGGTTCAAGGCTGCACCACCTTGCTCTGAAATCTCTTCCCAGAACACAGAATGCCTGTCATGAAGTCCAGAGAAGTAGCATTTTTTACTATGTTTTCTCCAAGAAGAGACCAAGGGAGGATGCATCAAGTGTCAGAAGATGTTTGGCCAAATCTTTGCCAAATCTCTCCCAGCATCCTGACCCCAAACTTGCCCCCTCTTCCAGTCTGCCATACTCTGTAGCTCTCGGCTAGAGCTCTCATCTGGAGCCTGTAACCTCAACATGCCACTTGGCTCCAAGAAGCATTTTACAAAAAATTGAGAAAAAACAGTATCTCTGGCAGTGCTTCCTTATCACTAAGTCTTCCCATGTTTGGGGATGATTCATGAGCTGCATGAGTTAATCTGTTTTGGTGAAGGTAGGACTGCAAAATATAGCCTTGTAGCTGAACACCCATGGCTGAAGAAAGGAGAAAGGGAGAGAATGAGGAGAAAGAAAAGGACAGCCTGTGGAGGATTGGATTTTTTTCTACTCTTTCACTTGTTTTTCTAACTGCTTGGATGGTTGGTTTTAGTTCCATGCTGGGGACTGGCACCGATTTTCTTTCATTGTGTGACATACGTTTTTAAATGAACATTAAAGGTGCTGAAAGCCTGGGGTAGACACTTTCTCTTTTTTTTAAGAAACATCATTTTCAATTCAAACTGAAATAAAACAGTTAGCGTCTCTGCTTGCTGACTGAGGCCCAGGTTTAAGACCCTACAAGAACATATTCAGCCAGTAAGCAGATCTGTCTTGACCTCCCAAAAATGTTCCAGGAAGCCCACAGACAGAGGAGAGATCTACACTGCTAGAGCTGGTACCACCATCTCTTCAAACTGTCCTCTTCTTCCCAAGGTAAAGCCTTCGTTATAGATTCCTCTAGCTATGCCAAATTTTATCTTTAAGATTGACATTTTCCACATCAGATGTTCATGTCATGTCTGATATTTGACAAAGATTGAAGTTAAAATGGTCTGTTCTTTTCCAAAAACAGGCAAGAGGAAAAAAGCTATTTTACCAACATTAAGAAAAAGATAGTGACCTTTATAAAAAGCTCCAGTAGTTCTCTGCTTTCAAGGGACATGAATTTTGATGAGAGAGGAAAGCAAATGTTCATTTCATGCTGATTTTTCCCATACTTGTGAAAACCTAGACAGGCTATAAGCTTTTGGAAAAACTGCAATTTACAGTTGTTCAAGAAAAATTAAAAGAGCTTTCAAAAAAAGACCCAGCCTTTTTTAAATCCTCTCCTCACTGGACCTTCTATAGTCTAAGGAACTACACATAACTGGACTGGGGAAGCAGAAGAAGGAGGAATACACCTCTTGGGTTTGTATTTCCCATGATTGTGCCTGCTCCCTGCACATAGCAATCACTGGAAAAGGAGGCTGGCTAATTCCAAAGCAGTAGGAAAGAGCTAGGAAGATGATCAGGATACACTGACTTGGGACACTGTGAGAAGTATGGGGCTAAAATGCTACATGGGAAAAGAGAACTGGGAGCTGTGACACCTGTACTATTTGGACAAAAGACTGTGACTTGTTGGAGCTGAGGGGAGGGGAAGACAGATTGGACGAGGAGTCAGAATAGGAGATAAGTGGAAATAGATGAAAACAAGTGACACAGTCCACCACTGAAGGCTGGATTTTTCTAGATCCAGGTTCTGGACCCAAGATTAATTGTCTGTAAGGTAGATTCTAACTTTGCTTGGTGAGAACCAGACTGGGACAAGAAGCCAGAAGGGCAGAACAGACAAGGCAAGCTGGTGGAGACAAGACAAAAGAGGTCAGCAGTGGGAGAGGAAATCTAAACCACGGAGGTTGGCAAAGTGTTGGCTTATTCATTACACAAAATCGAACACTGCAGAACAGCAAAAACATCAGCATTATAGTTATTCAACCAAATTGAATGCATTTTGCATCCATTTTGCATAACTACTAAGAATCGGTCCCGAATCAACAATTTTTCTTGCAGGACCCCGGTCTCATTGAATGCACTAGATAGATTAATTGGGGAATCAAACTTAGCTGTTTGGAAAGTGGGCAGTAATCAAGTGAGAGGTTGAGAATGGAAAAAAAAACCAGGAAAATCATATGGCTAAGCCAGCTGAAAGTTGTACTGCAAAGCTGGATTTGTCCCTGCCTCTGCAGGGTGGTGGTACGAAAAGAATAGAATAGAATAGAATAGAATAGAATAGAATAGAATAGAATGTTTCAGTTGAAAGGGACCAGCAACAATCATCTAGTGCAAATGCCTCCTAAACACTGACAGGCTTGGAGCATTGACCACCTCTCTGAGAAGCCTGTTCCAGTGTTTGACCATCCTCTCAGCAAAGAAAACCTTCCTAATGTCCAGTCTAAACCTCATATGGCACAGCTTCAAACCATTCACATGCATCCTATTACTGGATACCAGGGCGAAGAGATCAGTAAAATCTTATAAACCATACTTTTTCACAAGCAGTCTCTAAATCTGTGCACCCTACTTTCTGGATGTTTAACAAAAGCTGGACAAATCCTCTGGCCCCTCTTTTTGGTCTGGTGGCAATTCCAAACAAAAATAAGTACTGTACTGAGACCCCAATTTTGGCAAATCAGTAAATATAAAGTTTTGACTTTGTTGAAAGAAGATATACATATATTCAGCCTGTCTTCTTTTGAATCTGAACATCATTTTTTCAAATGAAAGGAAGATGCATATTGAAGTCATAAACTAATTTGAATTCGAAATTCAGTGTTTCATCTCAAATATATTGAAAGAAATAATTCAAATTAAAATTAAAAAAAGGAAATGGTTTGGAGGCTGTTTTGCTTTTCTCCTGGGTTCAAGACGATTTCTGCAAAACAAACAATTTTACAGCGTATAAACAAACAGCCCATATAACTTGTATGTCACCAAATTTGTATTTCTACATTAATAAAAAATCAATGAAAACCGGTGCTCAGTCCTAGGTAAGACTTGGCAGGGGGCAATTGAAGAATTGCTGAGTTGAAGACAAAGAGAAATTTGCTTTGAACACTGAAAGCATTCTGTAATGATCAGTACTTTGAATAATGAGATGCTAGGTGTCTCAGATGGGCCATGAAAAATTAATAGACATTTTTGACCTTAATCTTGCTGCACCTCAGTTCCCCGCCTATACACTGGATTTACATAAAGCAGCTCGTGTCCTCTCATCTCGTAGGAGTAGGGTGAAAATCCATGAACTTCATGAGATACTGGCCTAACATGCCACAGATTTGCCTTGAGACAAAGAATCCTCAATTCTCAGCAGCCTGTGAAAGCGGACACAATACAAAGCTTAAAGATACACATTAGGCAAGGCAAAGGAAACAAAATACTGAATCACTGCTCAGTCAGGAAATGTCACCCATCCTGCATACAGAGGCAGGCGGGGGTCCTACCTGTACTGAAACCACTGCTCTGTAATGCATAGACACAAGAATGCCAAATTAAGATTGCAGCCTTAATTCTGGCATTTTCTTCTGTTTGAAGTGCTTGCATTTGCAACCTAAATAATATTCTTCTGACACATTTGTGTGTACATAATATATGAAAGGCTCTTGGCTCGGGGGCCTTGGGCTTCACAGAACATTGCAGCAGTCCCCCTGAGTTTTCCTCCCCAGTTATTTTGCTTCCAGCTCATACCAGTTTTGCAGCACTGTATCAGAGCTTGTCTTTTCCTGTGTCCCTCCTTTACCACATGCCCTTCCTCAGAACTGCTTCCTCACCTCCAGCCACCCACCCTGCCAGCTCCCCAGCACTGGCTTTCATTGCTGCATTGTTAATTATTTGCTTGGGCAATCACGATCCTAGGACTACGAGCACAGACAGAGGTCTCGCTTCATTAGATATAAAACAGCAAATACAATAGCTAGAGGTTTCCTAATTTCAGGGCAAAATTGCAATAGTGTTGGTTTCTGCATCCTTCCCAGATCTGGTGCATGATGCAGAGGTGCCTGCCTCTACCTCTTCTTTCTTTGCAACCTTCCACCCAGTAACTGTACTGGTGGGAGGCAGAAAGGAAAACCTTGACTCATCACACCTGTCTCTAATGGCAGTTGTCATGCTCCTTCTAACCCCAGGTTCCCTAACATTTTCACTGCTGTATAACTTCTGTAGTATTATAGTCCTTATTCGTACCTCTTTACCTGAACAGCAGCTTAAACATTCCCAACTTCTCACCTGAAAGCTTCTTTTGGGGTAAAACTCCCTTCAGGGAATTTCTGGTATGGTTTTGTTCAGCCTGCAAAATATGCCCAAAGCCTTATGCAAAGACCATACAGACAATAAGTTTGCATCAAATGAAACAAAGAAACCATATTAGGGTTTAGGAGTGGGAGTAGGAGCTGATGTTTAAAAAACTTCTGTGCAGAAGGAAAGATAATTTAGAAATTGCCAAAAAGGCACTACTTGAAAAAAAGAGTTCAGAGATTCTTTAGTTTTCAACTTTTTTTTTCCTACTAATACTAAGCTTCAGAAGTTGAAAATGTCAAAACAACAGACAAAGACCAATCCAGTCCAAACTGTGGATAATCCTCTTCTCCCTGGCATCATGACACCAGTCAGTGCAAGATTCTCCTTTGCTAACACCCCTTGTCCTGTCCTGTTGTAAGTTACTGACTTACTCCTTTTTCTTGTTCTTTCTCTCCCTTTTCTCTCTGTCTCCTGGCTCTCTCCTCTGGCTCTCCCTGGTGAACAGTGAGCTGCAAGAAGCATTCCTGGGCTAGAAATTAACATATTAATGAAGAAACAGCCTTGAAGAAGGGTTGAGAGATGGGGAGAAAACAGAGAGAGGAGGAAGACAGAACAAAATAACAAAGGGAAGATATAATGAAGAAGGGACACAGAGCCAAAGCACAAAGGGAGGGGAAAAAAAGGCCTTTCTCCGGAACTTCTGCTATTTCAAATACTTCCATGGGAAGAAAAGATGAAAGAGAGGAAAAGAAAGGGGTTAGGAAAAATGGGGTGGCTCTTCCGTTTTAAGCTAAGATTTAATATTTCTATAGAAAATAATCACCTATTGAGGGAAGGATAAGAAAATGGAAGATGGCAGTGATGGAAGGACACAGAGACACACAAAGGGGACATGACTGATAACAAGAGCAATGGGTTCATCCCTAGCTGTTTGCAAAACACCACGAGCATGGAATCATGGAAATACCAGTGCAATAAGCTTTGCCTATGGGCTATTGCCTCCCCTGCAACCTCCTGTTCTCTTCTTCCACAATGTGAACCTGCAAGCCTACCCCAAAAATTATGCTGAAAAAGAAGGATAAAAGGTCAATTAGCAAGGACTACTGTTGATCTGGCAAGCTCACAGGCCTCCCACTCCCAACCCCTCTCAGCGGTCTCTCAGGCAAACAGTGGGAAACCCATTAGGATCAGTGGGTTGAGGAGGAAGCAAAAAAATTGTTAGTTCAAACATCTAAGTACTTGTTCCATCCTCCCTGTTCCTCTGTTTGGCTACCCACCATTTACATCCTTCTATAGAAGCACTGCAGAAGAACAGATTCTGAATAATGCCAAAGAATATATTCTAAATTTCCTCTTGCACCCACTGGCCAGAACAAGCCCACCGTTCTTATGCCTGCTGACAAGACAAAAGGGGGGGAAAAAAAGGGATTCCTGGCGTGAAGAAGGAACATAAAGAAATAGCGTTTTTAGTGGTGAAATACGTGGCAGACATGGCAAAACCAAGGCATAAGGACTTGACTAGGAAAACAAGCTTTTTGGCATAGGTAAACATCATCAGTAAAGGTGTGAGCTGTTACCAGAGAGCCATTCTTGTAAAACAGACCTGTCTCAGTTTATCCCCATCTTTCACAGTCCCACCAGCATTTGCCACCAGAGAAAAACTTGTTCCACAGCTCCCTGGTGGTACCAAGCCTTGACACCTCACCAGACTACAGCAACACTGAGAACACCCTCAATACCCTCAGTGCTGAGGCCCACGGTCTTGTGCAGCAGCCTCCTAGAGGTGTAATGATTAAGTAAATAGCCTGAGGCACAACAGTGCTTGTCTCCTTAACCAGCCCAACACCTCCCTTCTGCTGTGATGGTGAGGGGAGCAGACCAAGGACCGTTTGTCACTGAGCCATCTCCAGAGGAGACCCCTAGGTGCTACCACACAGCTTGCTTTGATACTTAAAGAAACTTTCAGCATGAACCTCTGTCACAAATGTGACAAATTTATATGGCTGCTTTCCCTTGACTTCTCAGGTGACAAGAGGAAGTTCAGGGATTTCCTGGCATAGGAGTTCCCACTGCTCAGCTTCAGCAGAATAGCCACAGCCAAAGTCACAGCATCCAAGCAACTGCCTGGTTTTGGGTACTTCTGCTGCTCTGACCTGTGGCATCTGAAAAGGCAAGGCAAGCTCCAAACCACACAGAGGAATAAAAGTCAGTGTCACGACAGCCCTCCACTTAGAGAACCAGCTGCATGTCCTTCACAGTGAGTGCTCTAAAACCAAGCCCAGTGATGCTTTATATTTCCCCAAGTGGTCCTCCAGCTGCACCACATCCCCACACTCCCTTTCTGTCAGTGCCTTCCTCTGGGGACCTGCTTCCACACTGACAACTGATGGCTGCAACAAATGTTTCTGAGCTGCTCCAGCTGAGCACCAAGAGGCAGAATCCCTTCTGCAGGCTTTGTGAGGATTCAGAAGTGGGTGACAAAAAGGGACGAAATCAGCAACAATGCAAACCAGCCTGATCTGCAATGCAAGTTGGTGGATGCCTCTCACTTCGGCAGCTCTCCTCTCCCCTGTGGCTAATCCTACCCCTGAATGCCTACATACCCTCCTTACTGGCTTACATGGTACTCCCAGTGCCACCCACTGTTGGAAGTGCCATGCTTTTCTCATCTGGCTCCCTCACTCTGCCAAACTTTCTTGTTAAGCAATTTCATGGAACTATAATAAACTATTCCGAATCAATTTCACAGCATTGCAAAGCTTGTGCCTTCGTCAATTCAAACTTGAGCCTTCCATGCAAAATTGCTTGGAGAAAAAAATACAAATCAGTAAATTAAGTAAACTTCTCACTCTAGACAGTCAAACTGGGGCCTTTTCCAGAACTATCATCTTTCCACAGCCACCAGAGAAACTGTGGCTTGGTGCCACCTCCAGGGCATTTCCTGGAGCACCTCTCCTGTGAAGTAAGGATGAGAGAATTGGGTTTGCTCAATCTGGAAAAGAGAAGCCTTTGGGATGACCTAATTGTGGCCTTTCAGTACCTGAAGGAAACTTACAGGAAAGATGAGGCAAGACGATATAAAAGAGCGTGCAGTGACAGGATGAGGGGGAATGGGTTCAAACTGAAAGAGCCTAAGTTTAGATTATGTATTAGGAAAAAATTCTTTACTGTGAGGGGGGTGAGGCACTGGAACAAGTTGCCCAGAGAAGCTGAGGATGCCTCATCCCTGTGGATGTTCAAAGCCAGGTCAGATGGGACTCTGAACGATCTGGCCTAGCTGAAGATGTCCCTCCCATGGCAGGGGGCTTGGAACTAGATGATCTTCAAGGTCCCTTCCAACTCAAACCATTCTGTTATTCTATGATTCATCTGACCTCTAGTCTCACATTTGCAAAAAGCAAGACCTTCTCCTTCTCAAAGCTACATTAAAACCAAAACAGATCTCCAAGTAAAGCCCCCTAATATCTCAGCTACGTGCCTGAAAGGAAAGGAAAAGGAAACTGAGACAAAGGCAGCAGAGCATGCAGAATTCTGAAATAATGGTTCTGCTGCACTTCCTGGATTCTGGGCAAGTCAAATGCTGGAAAGCCTAATATCTCACGCTGCCCTGCAGAACAGCTTTTTGACATGAATACATACTAGGCATACTGAAGAGCAGCTGCTCGATGTTCAGATTTATTCAGAGGCTGTAAGCATCTGTATTTTGCACCTCAAAGTCTTCACAGTCCCTTGGTGACGCTGAAGAGCATTTTGTCATGGCTTACGCATCAGCTCTTGTATGGTCTCACCATGCCCTACGTCACCACTCAGATGCAGAAGGACAACATCAGCATCTTTGCGAAGAAGGTGGAAAGCATTGCTTGCAGCAATCTGTTTGAGGTATCTCATGTCATTCACAGGGCCTAATCTGTCAGTGACACATTAAGAGGGAAGAAGGCAATGAAAGCTTTTGGGAGGACCATATTTTATATATGACATCTATTACCCATGTGGCTGCATCCTCTCAGAGTTTCATTGCCATCAACCCTTTTGCTCCCCATCCAGTTCTGGATATCGCTCATCTGTAACCAGTGGCAGGTATGCAGCAGCCTTGTTGGACATCTCCCTCTGCCCAGGGCTGTCTCCAGGGCAAATATGCAGATAATCAATGTAGAATCTAGATAAATCAGCTCAAAACATGTCATGCTCTTGGAATGAAGGAGGTCACTGAAATTAGATATCATTTGCTCTTGAAGTCTGCACGCTGGAAAAGCTGCTAACCTCCTTCCTGAAACCACCTCTGGAGCTGCTGGCTGCCTGCTTTGCACAGCCACACGAGAGGCATGTATGGCACTGCTGCTAATATCTTGTGCTCATTAAACACCCCCAATGTCTTGGCGAAAATCCACCTCTAGTAAATTCATTCTGCCAGCTGAAATTCCTCGTGCAGCTCCAGCAAAGGTGCAGTATTCATCTCTACTTCATACTCTATTCTGTTAAACAGTTGCTCTATTTCGCCCCAGAGATGGCTGAATTTTTGTGGTGAATTAAGCCATCCCTTTCTACTTTGTAAAGTGCTTTGGAACTGCAGATAAAAGATGCTACGGCCTGTCATAAATAAATGCAAGATGCTGACGCTGCTACTGGAGGTAGCCATCTTGCTGAAAAATTATTTCATTTGTGACACTAATAATACAGGGAAGAACACTGGGCAAGACACTGAAAACTCATTTCCATCTTGTTTTAATACAGCTTCCAAAACCAGAAAAAAAGCCAGCATTGAGTCAGCATTTGTGCATTTTTAGCCACTGTCACGCTCCAGAGATTCATGGGTTTTCAGTCCATTGTGGCAGCTCTCTTCCACCATGACCACACCATCAAGAGGGTGACCTCTTCGTCTGATTATCTGCTGTCTCTCCAGATCCTTAACAAAGACCATCACTAAGTTCACCACAGCTGGTTTTCCACCATTTCTCATGGTACACTACGGCAAAGGGGAGGCCTAATCACCTTAGCATCTTTATTCAATCAAGACAGGTATAGAGACCTGTTTGGTGTGATATAACAAGCTCAGAAATCTCTCCACAGGGGTGGAAAAGAGCTTTCTTTGCATGAAGATGGCTGGCAGCATTCAGCCTGATTGATCATTTCAAGGGCAACTATGGTTAGATTTTAATATTCATCTTATATTAAGGTGCTTGCAGGCTTGAGTAGGGACATTTTTATTACTTAAATCAGGAGAGAACATGCTGCAGAAATGATAGAGCAGGGTGTACTGAGCAAGCTGACAGGTCTCTGCTATTTCTATTTTCTTTGTTATTATTTCACTCACATTCAAGCTTTTTAAATACCACATTTCTAGATTATATTTCATTCAAATACTTCAAGAAATATAGTGCACAGTGAATGTCCAATACAAAAAAAATTACACTAAGGTAACATACATCACCCTCAAATGTTTATATTCAAAATCACATTTTCTAACCTTAGCAAAGCAGGAATCCCATGTCCAACAGTGCAAGCCTGAAGTTTGAAGTGAAGCTAGCTTTGAGTTATTTGTCCACACCAACAGAAATCCCACTGCTGGCTAATTATTTGAAAGCAGAACAAATTCATAAATTTCACACTCTCTTAACTCAAAATTGGATGAACAGGGATTTTTTGCTCAGATTTTTCAAAAAATGCTCACCTTTGGACTGTGAGTGAAAATAAAATTTGCAAAGTAAAACAAAATGTACTTTAAAAATTATTGCTACTTGAAAATAGGCCAGTGAAGAGGTCTGTGCACTGCAGAGGGAGGTCTGGATTCTGCACAGGTAACAGGTATTCAAAACCTGTTACCTGTGCAAAATTTGGTTGGGTCCCTTTCAGATAAGTATTCAGCTGCCCCACAGGTATGCAGATCCACATTTTCCCAAAATGTGGGTACAAGACTCAAGTAACCCTTTAAGCAATTAAGCAATGATTTTGAAAGGAATTTCATCGGCAGCATCTAGTCAGGAGTGCTCTAAGCCTCAATTCAGAAAAGCACTTGACCACGCACAATCTCTTGGACAAAGCATAGATGGCAAAAGCCACTGAACAGCAGGTGCTTCTGCAGGGGAGCAGGCAGCTGTTTGACAGGGCTCAGCTCCATCACACAAGCATGTAGGACAGAAAGGGGAAAAGAACACCCCATTGAAAGTTAAACCACAGGAACAGTGTTAAAACTGCAGAACGTTAAAAAATCTCATCCCAGACATACCAGGGTTAATACCTCCACTCTTTTCCAAGAAAGGTCACCTAAATTAATTTTTTTCCTTTTTTTTTAGTGAATTTCTAACAACACAAAGGCTGTCATGCCTCCCCCACCCCCGCCTTCCAGGAGGGAGCACTAGGTGCAAGCAGCAATGGTGTCTTGTGTCTTGTCAAACCGAATTGTGAACCCAAATTGCATCAAAGAGAAGAAAAAGCTGCTCCAGAGTTGCACAGGGAGCCATAGCAACATGGCAGTTCCTATTTTTAAAAACTTGAAAGATAGTAAGAACATTAAGTCTGAGGGGAGGAGAGGGGGGGGAAGAAAAAAAAACCAAAAAAAAAACCCTACGTTTCTATCAGAAAGGAAAAAAAAATGCACATGTTCCTGATAGGTGCCAGTGATGAAGCCACATATGGCCAGCCATCAGTGTGCAGGTGTGCAAGCCAGAAAATATCCATTGCCCCATCAAGCCAGTTCTTGAAGGAAAGAGGGTATTTCTCACCTTCCCTCTGCTGCTCTGCTAAAGCAGGATTTCAAATTCCCTGAGGCGCTTTAAAGCCCACAGCGCCCTAACTGCATTTTGTGATCAGAGCAGGATCAGCAATGGCGTAGCTGGTGCTAAACTGTAGCCAGAGCTGGGTTTGTGGTTTCAAAGCTCCACCACAGAGGGGAGGATTTTGACTCATTTTCCATGAGGAGTGGAGAGAGTCTGAAGGCACACGTTAAACATATTGTCACCAGCAAGTGAAGTTGCCACGGTATTAGCACTAATTGGACTTGGCTGCAGAGCAGAAGATGTCTCAGAGGGCTGGAAGCAGAACATGGACATTTTCCCATCTGGAAACTGATGGTGCATACCAAAATTCATTCCCAGCTGGTGGATTTTGGAGGCGTTTATGAAAGGGTATGTCCTTTAATCAAAAGATAACTCTTGCCAAAAACCCACCACTTTATGTGAACCCTTCTATTAGCTCAGTTGGTTAGAGCAAGGTGCTAACAAGATCAAGGTTGCAGGTTCAATCCCTGCACAGGCCATTTACTTAAGAGTTAGACTCAATGGCCCTTGTGGGTCCCTTCCACTCAGAATATTTTGTGATTCTGTGATCCTATTTTAATTGCAAAGAGGGTGAAACACCCAACCGTCCACTCAGAACAAGTGCCTCCTCTCCCTTGCTGACAAATCCCAGCTATGCAGGACTAAGGCACCCTGTGGTGCCTGCTGAGGAACAAACATTTTTGCTGTGCCATCATATACTCCCACCGAGAAGCCAGCGATCTCCAGTATCCTACTAGCATACAAGTTAGTTTGACATTTGACCTTCCACTGCAGGACAGCTGTGCTTCCCACTGCCCAAGCAGTACTGCTTAAGAGCTGGGCAGAGCAAGGACAGCCAGATGCAGGCTGCCCTTCTGTATCAGGCACCCTCAGCAGCCCGCCTGTATGGGGGAGGTTTGGATCAAGAGCATGTTACAAACTGCCCTCAGCATTCCCCTCCAGTGACAGAAAAACAAGGAGTCAGAGGAAGTCAACACTTCCTCCAAGATGTGGCGGTACACAACTGTTCACCTCCTGACCAGGTATCATGAATAACCAGTAGCCCCAAACCAACGAACCCAGCACCTTTCACCAGCACTGCACCACTGCAATGCACACAGGGCAAATGAAATGCAATAGGACATGCAAGACCGGGGCAGAAAAAAGAGATGGCAGTATGCACGAACAGAGACTTGAATGACGTACAACAAGGGATGCAGGGAGGCAGAGAGACCCTGACAGAGGCAGGAGGTACAGGCCAGCCCCAGCCTCCAGCTGCTGCTGGAGCAGTGACAGGAACAAGCAGATTTCAGCAGCAGGGATCTCTAATCTGTCACCAGCGCTCAGGCCACATGTTGCCAGTCTGCACCAGCCTGATGGCAGCAGGACACACCAACCAGAGGGAACATAATCAGCTGCTAACAAGACATGGGCTTAAAGGCTCCAAAAGGTCAAAAGTTACATACGCCTCCTCACCCTCCAAATTTCTGAAAAGGGCAATTTCTGCATCCTTGGGAACATGCCACTTACACCTTCTCTCACCACCTCCCCAGCATAAGAAGCAAGTCCCAGCACTGTGCCTCCCACAACTGGAGCACCACAGGATTCAAGGGCTGGAGCAGGGCTTCCCAGCCAGCTGCCATGCAGGGAGATGTAGCCCTGCCAAACTGAGTGAGACAGGGCTCCTGTCTCTTAGTATGAGGGTAACTCGACAAACCTGTGAATTAAGAAAGAGTGATGCAAATGGCCCATTGTCCATTCCTGCCCTCAGCTCCCCAGCTGCACCATGTGAAGGTGCATGGCCCACTCAACTAGGACACAACACAGAGTGGCTCCATGGCAGTACCTGCAAATGACATATGATGACCCCTGTGTCTGACTTGGAAGGCGATGGCTGCCATGATTGGAGAGGAGAGGGCAGGAGGGTGGGTTGAGAGAGACCAGAGAAACAAGGAAAGGTGTTTCCTGGGCACTGTCCTTGGCACTGACCTGGAGAAAGCAGGTCCAGGGTGCTATGGGCATGGTGCTGCTGACAGGTATCAGGGTGACGCAATACCCTGAAGGAGCACTGCACTTTTTTAGGGATATGTACAGCCCATATGGTCTTGAGTTTCCAGGGAAGCAATTTGTTTGTACAACCCAATTGCAAGAACTTTCTCTGCTCACTGACTCGCTGTTCAGGTATCTAAGCCCAGAAAATCCTAGTTTCTATTAGGGAAGTGCAGCCATGTGAGAACAGAGCTTGCCTTGGTTGTTTCAGGGAAAACAGTTTCCAAGCACTCATCAAAGGTTCTTCTGCATTTCTTATCTGTTTGGCAAGGTAAAGCTACAGATGAATGTTACTTCCCCCAGAGTGGAAGTGTCAAGTCCAAACAATGCACTGAGCAAGCTTGCCAGCTGTTTGCCTATTTGAAGAATCTGAGGTACAGAATTGACCTTAACTTTGTTTCCCTCTAAAAGTATTTCTTTGCAAAGGTGGTATAATTCCACATTTGTATTTTAATTCCAAAGCAAATGCTCCACTGCACTTTTTATTAAAATGAAATCTGGTGTGTGCAGCCTGGTGTTAAATGAGAGACTATTAAAGCCAATCAGTGGAGAACTCATTAGTAACCCTACAACAACAAACTAGTAGTTATGGCCCAACATTCACAAGCAGCCATGACAACAAGTAGAAAGAACCCAGGTCTCATTGAAGGCTACAATAAAACCACAGCTTATGTAGCCCAAAGACTGTGAATATCCATACAAACAGCTGAGCTTCCATTCCTCAAATACGTGCCAGAAATTATATTCCTTTCTTATGACTCATCTCTGAATTCCACTCCTAAGAATACTCCTGTCATTTAGTTATTTCTTCCCATTTCGAAACTGTAATGAGAAGCACCAATCCAGAGCTCAAGGAAATCTGTCCCATCAATTAAAATAACGAAATAAGCAGAAGGCTGCCTATAAACACATCCACCTCTGCCCACTCACTTCTCAGCAGCCATGGTGAAGGAAGAAAAGATGAGCTTTGCAGGATGCCTAGAAGCCTAGCAACTCTCCTAGGAAGGGCCAAGAGTTAAGAACTCCTTATCTGAGCATTTCTTTCCCAACCTTTGAGATCTTCTCATTCAGTAGAAAAGAGGAGAGCACACAGTAGTTTTGCTGGGTGCCCAGAAGACCAGATATTGGGATAACTATAAACTTGGTAGACTGAAATATTCATACCAGATTTCTTTCTGGGACAATGAAAGAATAAATGAATAGGTAATTATGACAAATAGAACAAAGAATTAAAGACTGTAACTGAACTGGGAAACAGCATTTGGATATCTGGACTCCAAATTACCACCTAAGCCTATTATCAGCATAAATTGAGATAAATCCCTCACTAGAGGAAAAAATCCTCAAAAATCATTCAAAAAGATAACTAACAAACCTTGTAGAACAAACCTCTCTCAAAGTATCATTTTACTACTCTTTAGTGGAGTTATCTCATCAGCAGGTTCACTTATTGGACAAAATCCAAAATGTTCAATGGTCGTGATCATACTTCTGCAGTTCCAGTCTAACACAAAAGAGAACCAGTTTCAAAACAGACAGAAACAGTTGCTATGAGACCATTAGTGCTACAAGAAGATGCAGACCAAACACCTACCTTGTCAAGAAATGGCATTTAGATAACAGTCTGTCTTGTTTCTTTTTGTGCTTGCAGCCATACTTCAAATAAAACTTTGTTTGCACAAGTTCTTGCAAAAATGAACAAGTGTCAGTGTAAAAAGGAGGAAAGATATGGAGAATCTGAACAACATTCAGCTCATTTTCTCCTTACTCCATTATACACCCAGATCAAACACTGATACCTTGTTGAGCAATACCATTTGATTTTAGCTGCATTCAGAACAACTGCTCTTTTAGAAAGACAAGGAAAAAAAGTAAGAAATGGTCAGAGTTCAAAGGCAGATCTTGGGAAATGACTAATTCACAGTCTTAGTGTATAGTGTGCCACAGCTGAACTAAATTACACATTTTTTTAGTTGGATGTGTCACTCTCCAAAGAATAAAATGGAAAAATTCCTTTACTGCATTGCCTCCCAGCTATGGATTTGAAGTAAATTGGACCACTTTGGGTTAGCTTCAAGAGTTTCTGAAACAGTAGCTACAGGGTGATGCCTTATCTGAGGTCACATACACATACACTTTGTCTCCCCAGACATCAAGCCCACGTACATGCATTTCTCTGTTCTGTGTAGGCATGTGGAGGGGGAACTGTAAGTTGCAGGTTGCTGAATATAGTATTGCTGGATCCAGAGCAAGGCTGAAATTAGCTTTCCAGAACCTGCAGTCCAGTCCAAAATGAGCCAAACCGTGTTCCAGACAGGCAGGTATTGCTGCTACCTGGTGTGCACAGTGCACAAGTACTGTGGGATCCTAAGAGGTGGAAGGGGCTAGGGAAAGTATGGAGTAGCCAGGTCTGCAGAATCTGTAATATCCCAGACAGAAAAAAGCATAGCAGGAGAGGTTTAAATCTTAGTACATAGTAAATTCCAGCAAATTCAATGGAACTTGAAGGTATGAACACAGATTACAGCTATTAATCTCTGTGGGTTTTGGCTCAGTAAGGTGAACTCACATCTTCATGACTGCCTCTTTCCACATCTTGTGCTTCTCCTCTACCTCTCCTCCTGCACAGACTTCTGGCATGAGGCTGAGCTTGAAGTCTTCTGATTTCTATTGAACCCTTGGATTTGTAAAAGCAATGGCTTATTTCAGACACCACTAGCTTCTAAACGTCAAAAGGTGCCTGAAAGTAATTTGACTTAAATAAAAAACTAAGCACCTAACTCACTGAAGTCAAACTTTTTAACCATCTCACTTGGAAATACAGAGAGGGTGGAAACATGGGCAGGTGGTGGGGAGAAGAAGGCAGGGTCAGAACCCCCTCACAGGCCAGCACCATGTGGGAAAAAGCGAATATTTGCACTGTGTTCACAAGTAACTGCAAAAGTATAATTATTTCTGAGTTAGCTCAGGTGCCTGCAGCCATCTACACAGTGGCAGAGCAGAGCTTGGCACAGACTGACTGACTCTGCTTCTCAGTGAGACTGGTGTCAGTACCCAAACTAAGCTGGGTGTATCTACACGTACTGGCACTCATTCCTGTGAATGCTGTAGCCAAAGCAGACAAAGGAGCAGAAACAGCATGGTTTGGGCCATGAAGGTGAGAAGAAAGCTAGGATCTTCAAAAGTGACAAGAACTGCTTTCATGTGGGGTGCCCAGGCTTCAGGGCATATCTACACGGCACAACAGTACTGTCACATCTACACTCAAGAGTCTCTGAGCTGGCGACTTCTAAACAATGCAAAAAGGTGCTGTGCAGAGAGATTGTGTTGGGTCCTTGAAGCAGCGTAGTTATATGGGTATGATGTTATGCATAGGCTAATACAGTGTCAACAGAACTCATTAGCAGAAGGTCTCTGCAGAATGCTGCATCACATAGCAGGGAGTGTTTTGTTTTCTAGATAACTGCTGAAAAGACACAATAGAGCTCCCCCCAAAATCCCTCTTCATTTGGGTAGAACAAAAGCCTGCCTTGATGTTACTTCTCATTACTTTGTATACTCTAAATATATTTTCCCTGCTTAATCATTCCAGTGATGACTCAAAAGAGCAGCAGAAAAAACCCTTACCCCTAAGCCTAGCTGGAAAGGAAAGAGATAAAAGCTTTGGGCACCTTTGGTAGTTTCAAGGTCTACATAGAGAAAAAAAAACAGCATAGGGAGGAGGAAGTAAAAACAATAAGAGCTGGTAATATGCCAATGGATCACAGAGACAAAGAACAAATAGCAATATGGATAATCTATTGGGCCAAAGAATAAAGTTCTCTTACAGTCCCCAGCATTCGGGCAAAGCAATAATCTGCTTTCTTGTCCTCTAGTACCCCTATCTGCCTAGGACAGTTGACAGCAAGGGGTCACAGCATGCAGACCAATCCATCACATTTGCACTGCTCAGTGATTCAACATGACAAATGAACAAAGACACTGAGCTTGGTGTGGCCTGATGGCTACTGCCTGGATTGTCCTTGTCACACCACAAAGGATCTAACATATCCAAGGATTTTATGTGTAAAACATTGGACAATGACAGCTGAGCAGGTCAGGGGGCATCTGGATTCCATATCTAATTATCTGGGTTGCTTTGCTACATGCTAAAATTCCATGTGGGACAAAAAGGAACATTTAGTGATCAGAGCGCTGTTCTAGAGGTTGTTCCACCACAAGCTTCCTCTATGCCCTTAAACAGATGTCATAGCACTGTTTCTTAGGAAAATCTGACTTTGGATACAAAAAAGATGTTTATTCAAACAGGTTTTCTCAGTGTTTAAATACCCTTTTCAATTTTGAAAAACCTGCCGTTCCAACCGAGGTACTAGGCTTTCTGCATAAGGTACACAAGAGAGAATGGTGCCCAAAACACCCAACAGACAACAGCCAATGAAGTGCCAAAGAGCAGGGTGACAGCACAAGCCCTCCTCTGAGGTAAACCAGATTCTTAAGACATCCAAGGGCTCTAAAGGCTTCGAGGATGAAGGAGGATCTGAGCAGAGTTGATGGCTCTAACTCTTTTTGCATCTCTAGTTCTCCACATCTCTTTACACTTCCTTTTCTCCTGTAGTTCAGCAGAAGGACACTTGGTGTACAGACAACAGTTGCCATGAAACTATTCCAGATAGGTTACACTACCATCACCCATAAGGGACACCTGTTCACATAGTGCTAGTGCCTGGAACAGAAGCTGGTGCCTTCTAGACATCAACACAAACATTCCCACTGCTTGCAGCAAGAACCCACTTGAGAGTTGCAGACCTGCTCATGCAAAGACACTCCAAGAAGTTCAGTGCTGTTATGAAAGCAAAAATTTGTGCATTGAGGGGCACACTCAAATTTTTGCACTATGCCTTCATTATCCCTTTTCCTCATGCTCACGTGCCCCCTGTGTTGTATGAAGGCTTTCTAAGGGGGTGACAACACTGGCACTCATGATGCACAGCAACATGGGCCCCACCCTCAGCTCACCCCCCCTTGCCCAGGTTCTGGCCAACACCACCTGCTGCCCCAAAGCACCACATGCCCTAGCAGAAATACTCTGGTATCAGAGGTCATCTTTGACCGCCCTTTTGTAAGGCTGGCCTAGCTCTTTCCCTTACCTGTTGAGCATGTTGGACTGGTAAATCCTTTTCTCCTGGGTGTTGTAACAGCTGCTCTTGGGCTCAGGGATGAAGCTGTGTTCAGATAGCATATCAGAAGCAGCCGTGGTGATTATGGCTATTCCATCCCTTACTCTGGCAGGAAGACCATAGTCCCATTCATCATATGAGACAGAGATGAGCCCGGTGGGGAACTCAGATGGCACTGTGTCTGTATCCCCTGCCACCAGGCTGGGCACGATCCACGTGTAACCATAGCCTGTCAGACCCACTGAGTTGGCCACCTCAAAAATGTAGGTGGCCTCTTCCTTTGTGCAGTAGAGGAGGATAACAGGGCTTTGGAGCTTCTTGAGCTGGTTCTGGATCTTTGAGTCCCCATCGTCCAGGGACATGTCCAACAGAAGGACCTCTTCCAGTTCCCAACCCACAAAGCTGTGCTCAATGGTACTGCGGATCTTGTTCACAAAGTCCTGGTAACCAGGGAAGTAAGTAGTGACAATGGAGAAGATGTACCAGTCGTATTCTTCCATGATGTTGAGCATGACAGAAGCTTGCTGTTCTATTGATGGGCCAAACTGGAAGAACATGGATGACTCATCCTAGAATAGGAAGTCAAAGAGAGGAAGAGAGAGAAAAAGAAAACAAGAATAGGTCAAAGGAAATAAACAGCATTCCTAGTCAATCCATCAAGCATAAAGGGGTAGGCACACAGAATCTTACTTCCTATCTTGGCCAGAGCTTAAAGATTTTCAACTTTTTAAAATTTAAGCAAAGCAAGTGAGAAAGAAGTAAAACCCTTTTTATGACCAGCTGTCCTTACTTTATTTTTAAAGGCAGGCTGCCAAAATTACTTAAAGGTTTCAAATGTTAGGCCTGATTCTAACAGACAGAGAACAAGTGGTACACAAGTGAGGACAGAAAAACAAAATATGTACAAAATATTTCCATGAAATTAAGAGCTTTAATCACAGGATTATCATAACCTTATATGTAGCATAAACAGGATACACAGCAGCTTTGATACTGATTTTTGGGACAGTCACTCTAGTTTGAGTATCCAGACCAAAGTACAAATAGAGTAGGCAAAAGCATTGAATACAAATAGCTCTGACAATCTCTACTGCTAGCTCCTCTCAGAGAGAGCAACAGCACAGAGTTCTACAACTGTGAAGGCTCAGTCTCAGAATAACATAAAATACATTAAAATAAAAAAAGAGATTTCTAAACTATGATCAGGTTTGTTGACACCATGTTTTACAGAAATGTCAGCTCAGTATTTCTCCTGGTGTTGCTCTCAGATCCTTCTACCATGCTAAGTTCATCTTTGCAAAAATCAGAACATGTACCACTTTACAACCTCCAAGACTCCAAGGGAGTTTTATACAGATCTCAGCCCTCCAATGGCATGGTGTACATCTTCTTTGTCCTGGGATTTCACCAGATACCAGGCTTTCGATTTGTGACAGATCCAGAAAAATGCAAATCCCTGCTTTTGCCCAATTCATGAAGGAAAGGAATGGAAAAAAGTATTTGCCAATATGCTCTCTTAGGGATTTATCTTCTATCTTTTAAAATCAATTGCAAGCTCCTGCTGACTTTTGTGGAGTAGGATTAGATCATAAAAACCCAACCACATATTTTAAAATAAAAAAGAAAAAACCAAACCAAATCAAACAAAACAAAAAAAAAAAGCAGAATTAAATTGTATCTCTCTGTGTAGAGATTTCCATTATAATAAGAAAGTTCTCCAAATCCAAGCACCGCTTTTAGGAATGAGAACAGCCACACCTTCTTTTAATAACCCTGGAAAACTGGACCAGAAATACAAAAGGACGTACTCAGGAGTTTGAGACCTGGGAAAACTCATTGTGCCTCAAGACATTACCTCAAGATAGTCAGATTTAGAACAGCTCTCTACCAAATTAAGTCTCCTACAGCCTGGCAGGTAAAGCTGTTTTTCAGCAGGGATGCAGTTAATCAATCATCCATTCATGCTTTAATCTTGGTTTTGATTACCTATAGCCATTTTCTATATTGACAAAATATGCTATAGCTCAGCAATTACCAAAAAAAAAAAGGTCTGATCCCATACCCAGTCTTAAGCTGTTTGTTTCTCTTCCCTGAGCTCCCTACAGGTCACATCCTATACGAAAGAGTCCTTGCTCCCAGATCCCCATGCCTTTATTACGAGGTTTGGTGATTAAACTTCCTCCATACAGCTCACCACCCACAATGTGAAAGTTCTCTTAAGGCTGCTCTTTGCTTAGTGGAAAAATAAGTGTATGCAAAAAGAAAAAGGAAAAGACGACAGCAACAAACTGAAGACAAGTTAAGTTAAAAAAAAAAAACAGGAGCAGCAACTGGAGCCACTTAATACATGGAAAACATCTCACACTTTTTATCACTGGAATTCAGCCCCTTCTCTCAGAACTGTGCTCACGTGAAAGAACCCTTAAAAACAGGCAGAGAAATATTCTCGGCACTCTGGGTTCCTACACTCATGAAAAGAACTTACTCTTCTAATAAAGAGATACTTTGTGTCTTTGAAGCTTATGCAGAAAATTAGAAAAGACAGAGGAAAAAAATCAAACTATTGTCACAGAATCTGCCAGAATTCAAAAAAAAGCCTGAACAAGCATCTCCAACACCCTTCATTGCACAGTGCCTTTGAAAGCCACTTGTAGCAAACTGAATGGTAGAGTGCGAAGACTCAGCCTTACTGCAACATGAAAAGGCAAGACAGTGACACCGATGACTAGTATTTATTTTTATATTAAGTTCAGCAGGAGCCTTTCTATACTTATGCATAACAGCCTCTGAACTGACTGCAATTTTTCACCATTTCTAGCAGACAGTCCAAGATCTGAAGGGCCTGGTTATTGAATTACAGGAACATTTGACACACAGCGTCTGGAAGTCTTGTCCGGTTACTTCCTCAGTGACAAATAGGGGACACTAGATGGTAAATCCACTAGTGTTTTGAGGCTGCATACATACACTCTCAGGAGTTAGTAGGCATGACAGTGAGGTGCAGGAAGTAATGCCCTCTTGGTGATTTAAACAGGGTCAAGCTAAAATGCCTGCTGACAGTTCGTTCCACATGAGTGCACCGCCTAACTGTTGAAGGGAATTCAGCCCCAAAAGACTCGGGGAGAAAATTCGGAGCTCTTCACTAACAAGAGTGTATCAGAACATCAAAAATCAATACACCAAATAGACAGCTTTATCACAACCCAGCAAAACAATTCCGCTCCACTGAGAAATGTAAGCACCCCACCTTAAATCAAACAGCACAGGCCACTTGGCTGTGCATGCAATAATTGCTCTTGAGCAACTGTTGGCACTTCTATTACAGAAGCAGCAAGAAGAGGCAACTTATATTCAAAATGAGAGCATTAAGGAGGTGCAAGCCAGTCCAGATTTTGGTTTGCCAAGATGTCTCTTGGCACTTAATCACCCCAATAGTTGGGCTAGCCAAATGTTCTTCATTCCCTAACCAACTCAGCACTCAGAGAGGGGTGAAGAAGGAAGGACAGACAACAGTATAGAAGAAAGTGTCCCTCTCATAATAAATCAGGAGAAATTGCTGATAGAGCAGGATAGAAATCTCAGCCACCACCTTTTTGGGGGGACAAAAAGCGAACTAAGAAAAATGTCCAAAAGCCACAATTTTCTTCCCAACCTTGTTTTTGGGCATGCCTAATGGAAAGTCAAGGAAAAAGAGAAGGAGCTGAACAGATACAGAACAGCGGGGCTATCAGACAGAGCATGAATTTGACTTCACTGTGGTGTCACAGTGAAAGTTTTTAAATTAGGAGCTAAATCTAAGAAGGTTTTACCATTTTTACACACATATACCCTATAGAATCATTATTGCTTTATTATAGTCTAAAACCAAAAGGAGTATTTTACCCTTCCAGACATTACAGGTTTTTACAGAACACTGTAAGTTCCTATTTTTCTCCTGACGAAATTTCACACTCTCCACCTTTTTTACCTTGAAACAGCCAAAACATGGTTCAACATTGCCACTGAGAGACAGATTTAAGTTTGGGATAGGGATAGGTCGAGTTTTAATCAGAAGTCCCTTACATTGCACATCATCCAGGTGAAATACAATCCCCTGGCTACAGGAAAAAGCTTGTCTTTCTCCTACAGCCCTTTCACCTGCAAGCTCAGGCTTTCCATAGTTACCTGCTGCAAGAGACAGCAAGATGCTGCCTTGTCTGAAAAGAGTCTGAAAGAGCAGAGGCTCCATTACAGGATCTCAGTATTTCCAGAGATCCCAGTACTCCCCCAGTGTCACCCTACAAGGTCAGGGATCTGTAGTTTGCAGAGCTGAACTGGAGGTGGAGCTGATCAATTGACACAGCACCACTCCCCAGCTGACAGATGGCTTCCCACAGAAAATCTGCTCTGAGTTTACCGATGCTGGGACAAGTATTGCCTCCTCCTCCTGCACGTTTAACCCCTCAAATAAGAAGGCTGGATTGCACATGGTGAAGGTGCAAACACACTCACCATGAAGCCTCCTCTTGGAGACCGGTGGCTAGTGAGTTCCTAGGTGGATGGAAGAGGGTTTGCAGAGGCAGGACAAAGTTCAGAGAACAACCAAGTACTATCACCAACCCTTCTAAGTTCTTCAGACTTGCAGCCAAGCCAGGTCTGACCCACACCTCACCCAAGATGTGAACCCTTGGAAAGGCTGCAGGTGACTCCCCCAGGAGCTCTCCTGCAGCTGCACCATTTGAAACCAAACACGGCCATTTAACAAGCCATTTACCTCAGATGTGGCAGGAGAGGTCCCCAGGGAGCTTTTCTCACAAGTTCCTTCCTAACAGGCACTCTAGATTCCCCAGGCAAGCAAATGCAGTTACTGCCTTACAAACAGCATCTTACTATCCAGAGCAAAACTGCTTCTCGGGGCAGACTGGGAAATATCCACAAAGCAGGGGAATGCAAGATCCCCAAAAACAGTTGCAGTGGTCTGCTCATGTTGAGGAACTGGCCAGCCTTCCACTGAGCCATGGTATTGACTGCTGACTTGGCGAGTGAGGAGATGATCATGCTATGTTTCCTCTGTGCAGCCTGAATGTAATCTGGTTCTGTAGCTCCATGATCTGCTGGCTGGTCCATGAACACATTTCTGCTACTGGTGGCAAGCTCCTTTAGCTTCAAAGTGCCAGACCCCACAAAGGCCAGGTGTGTCAAGTTATGCACAAGGAATTTGAGAAAGGAGCAAGTCCAGAGCACTTGTTTGCTTCTCAGATTTTGAGAAATATACCATGTCATTGCAAAATGGCCTAGTCTGCTGTCTCCAGACGTGCAGGACAAATACAGTTTGTGCTGCCAGGGTAGTAGCCCTTTTTTTATTAGGCTTTTGGGAACATCTGTGTATTTAACCCCATTTGCTGCTTCATTAAGCTTCCTGTGCAGCCATAATTCAACAACTGGGGTCTGCCCTTCCTTTCCAGCTTGCAGAGGGGATCCTATCAGATCATAATGATTCAGGCCACTATCACTGTCCAAAGTCCTCTTCTCATTTTCCTGATTTAGAAGAAAAGCTGTTCATGTGTCTTTAGTCTTTGATTTGCAACCAACAGCCAGATTACACAGGGCTTCCTCTTGTTTGGATTTCAGTCCTGTTTACCACACAACTGGGGGGGCAAGGGGGGCAAAAAGGAGTGAGCTAGCAGCAAATAACTTCTGGGACAACACAGGCTTTCATTTCCCTACCTATGTATTTCTTTTCTTCAAAACTGAACCACCACTGTGTACCTATTTGTCACTGTCCTGGTGGGATACTTGATTCACTGGGAGTTTTACTGCTCATGATGGAAAATGCCACAACAGTTCAACGTCTTGTAATTAAGTTTTCTATATGTCTGAGTCCCGTTTGTTATAACATATCTGACAGGAAATCAGGATCTTTGTTGCTTAAGTGTTCATTTACTTCTGTTTATCTTACCACAAATCCATTACTGCCTCGGGCTAGCCTACAGTCAGGATCTTCTGTCTGTTTGGTTTTTTCTCTCCAAATTTAATTTTTTTATTTAGTTTTCAACAACTCAATACAATAAAACTCTGGCTTTTATATTACGTGCTGTATCATGCTGTGTGAGTCCTTTCTTGAATGCTCGCACTAGGGACTATGAGAACATGGTGACACTACAGACCTAATATTACGTCCTCCTGGTGGAATTGGCATCTAAAACAGAATCTCTGTATCTCACACACACATATACACTCATATTTGGCATCTAGAACAGCATCTCTGCTTCTTACACACATACACACTCACATTTCCACAAATACATTCACAGCAAAACCTACTCAACATACAGTTGGAGCACGTTGGATTGTGTCATTTCCTAATGACTCTCCTAGTTGATACTATTTAATAGGATTTCAAAAACTTTCGTGTTTTACTGAAATAGGTTCCCTGGGTTACTAATGATTTTGGCTTGCACAGCAGATGACCTCCTGCAATCCTTTTCCCATGTTCTGATTCACTGATGAGTGAATCGTTCTTAGTGAAAATCCTGCAAGCTGCCCTGGAAATGTACTATCAGTGGGAAGTTCAAATTTGTTAGATGCACAAATGTGGTTTATATAACCATATCATTTATCAGTTCCCTCCCTTGTTCTTGCAATAATTACTGAACACACTAGACTTATTTGACAGAAGGATACATAGCTCAGACATGATGGTTACGGAAATTGGTGGATGAGTGGTAGCAAGAGACCCAGTTCGGTGTCTCTGCTGATAGAAGACAGGATATACTGTGATAAATTAATTAGGAGAATGGTTGTCAACTCTCTAGGTCTTCTCTGGAAGCCACAATTCCTGATGGCTACTAATTGCGACAAAGAATCTAGAGTTGTTAGCATAATTCAATTTTGTTACCCTGGTAAATGATAACAAATATACCAAATTCACATGTATAATGACAGTAACTACACATATAAATATCATTGTATACACAGATCCCAGTCATGGATTGGACATTAATCTCTCTGTAGCAGTGGAAACAGATCTGCTGCAGAGCCCTAACCCAGGGGCAACAGTCCAAGTGCTCCAGCACCAAGGAGTTCTTGAGAGCTGCAATAAAAAAGTCTCCAATTAAAGATGACTCAAGGGCTGAAAACAACTAAGTGATTTCCACTTTCCACTTAAGGTTCTGCAGAAATAATTCATTCAAAAGACTTTGCAACAGAGGAAACACAAGATAACCTAGATTCTGTAATCTTGATCTTGGGTATTGTTTCCCTCCATACCACATGCAGTTAATAAAAAAGATGAAAGAGTCAGACATACCAAGGCCATTGTCTGACATATACAATCCAGAGAAATTCAGTTGTTTGGCTAAAGAGAGGGTGACATTTGTGAGTTTTATAAACAATGACAGGTAAAAGCAGGCTAATATATGATGGTATGCTGTACCAGCTTCTTAGGGCATCATACATAGACGACAGCATTTTTCCACAGAGGAGAAACAGCAGTTAGCAAGCTGCCAGGATAAACAGTTTTCCCACCAGGATTGTTACATTTCCATTTTCACCTCTGTAGGTGTGTATTTCCTTGTTTGATGAGAGTACATGGATGGATTAGACCACTGGCCACGCTGGGTAGATTCCGCCCACCAGGTGACATTATGCCATGCTGGCAATTCAGACAGCCCAGGACCAGTTTCCCTGTCCCAACTCAGAGAAGCCCACTAGGTTGGCTTAGTATCTTGACATTGCCAGCCCAAAACAGATGAAAGTCAGACTGCCCCATTACTCATCCTTCCAATTACATCATGGTGTTTGCCTGGCTCTTCTTTCCTGGCTGTCTTACCCTCCAGACTAAGGACTGAATTTTGACTGTAAGCTGAATGGGATGTCATTGGTATAGCCTTATTAATCAATAGCAGCCATAAAACTATCCAGCACTTTTTAAAAAGTCCAGTCACAGTGTTTGGCAAGATGTCATTGAATAAATTTCTCAAATCAACTATCCTGGGTGAAATACTATTTCTTTTAATCATTTCTAAATTAACTGATCTTCCATTTCATCAAGTATACCTTTGATTTCTTATTATGAGCAAACCTTAATATAAGCTGCACCTCCAAAGGTTCACAGAGTCAATTTAGATAACTCCTCGAAGTTCAGCATTGCATCCAATGTCCCCTGAGCCTCTCAGGAGCTTAAGATATCTTCTCACCATGGTCCAGCTGTGGACAGGTCAGAGCATGTCTGTTAAGTGCCTCTATTCCTCTTCTGTCTCATAAAGTAGTGATACCCCTTTTCTCCCAAATTCTGTCTTGCTTATTTAATCATTAACCTTCTGCAGGCTAAGCTGTTAGTTGTTTTCCCTGTCCTAACAGATGGCACCTCCAGTCCTGATGATGCCAAGGTCTAGTCAGCCTTTATGGGCAGAGAGAAGTTGGCTCTGCCTATGCTCTAAGACGGACTGACCACAGCTGAAGTAAGGTAGTCAGTTTAAAGTAATACTGTGCCAGGGCTTCATCTGTTCTCATAGGCTGGCATTATTAACCAGTTTAGATAATTTGTAATGCATTGATATAACTTTCATACCCTTTGGATCAGAGTTGGCTTGCCTTAGAGTACAAATGAGCAAGCAGCTGAAGGCAAAGTCTGTGTAGATGTGCCCTCTGCTTTCCTTAAGGCAAGGAGCAATAAAAGGCTTCAGCCTCATCCATCCTGGACAGCAGTAAATAGGCGATTCTGTTACTCGAAGGAAAAGCAAAACACTCACTTAAAACAGGAGAGCTCTAGCAAGTGGACAAAACCAAGAGCTGAGTTCTAACTAGATTGCACGGACTCCACATTTCCCACTACCTCATACCTGGCTGCCTCTTCTCTAAGAGAGTCATTATTGATGTTCTGAGTATACCCCAAAGGAAAAATAAATTAAAAAAAAAAAAAAAGAGAGAGAGAGAGAGGTGGAAACCTGTTCTGCCCCACCGCTCTGGTCCCAGTTCGGCAGAGCAGTTTCCCTGGCAACAGCGCACACGAAATGCCGCCGCGGCCGCAAGCTCCGATCGCCGGCATGCCGCCGGGAGGCACCGCACCGCGCCCGCCAGCGCTGCGGCCCGGCACGGCACCGCACGGCACGGCACGGCACGGCACGGCACGGCACGGCACGGCACGGCACGGCACCGCACAGCACGGCACGGCACCGCACAGCACGGCACGGCCCGGCACGGCACGGCACCGCACGGCACGGCACGGCACGGCACGGCACGGCACCGCACCGCACGGCACGGCACCGCACAGCACGGCACGGCACCGCACCGCACGGCACGGCACGGCACGGCACGGCACGGCACCGCACGGCACGGCACCGCACAGCACGGCACCGCACAGCACGGCACCGCACAGCACGGCACCGCACGGCACGGCACCGCACAGCACGGCACCGCACGGCACGGCACGGCACGGCACCGCACAGCACGGCACGGCACCGCACGGCACGGCACGGCACGGCACCGCACAGCACGGCACGGCACGGCACCGCACGGCACCGCACGGCACGGCACGGCCTGGCCCGTCGGTATAGGAGCTGCGAAAACTGGGGCTGGACGCCACTACCCAAATCACAGCGCGGGGCTCATCCCCCGACAGCGTGCTGGGACTGCGAAGATGCTCGGGAAGGGGAGAGGGACTGAGGGGCCACTCAGAAAGAAGTGAGCCCACGTTTTCTCCTCCTGAGCCTCGGAGTAAGCATTCAGCCATTTCATACTCACAGCTTTCTGAGTCCGTCAATATCCACAATTCCCTCCATCACACCCTCCTGATCAGATTCCATCACTTTGGAAAGGAGGTGCTACTTGTTCAGAGTACAATTCCTTCTTGCCTTGAGCTCTCCCAAACCTGACTCACCTCAGCTCACTCCAACCTGTGTTTTACAGCAAGGGCTGGAACAGGAGGAATGTCAAATCATTGCTCTGTATACCGGGCAAGAAGGCAGCTCTGTGTGGTTTTACTTTAAGAGGGATTTTACCCCCTGCCTTATACTTTCAGAACAGGATGAAATAATCTGGGCATAAAATGAAGAAACAGTACTCTGGTCCATTTTTGTTTGGACATGTTGCTGACATGCAGCTGTCTCAGTAGCACAGAATGTGTATGTCTGCAC
This sequence comes from Corvus moneduloides, assembly GCF_009650955.1. NCBI lineage: Eukaryota > Metazoa > Chordata > Aves > Passeriformes > Corvidae > Corvus > Corvus moneduloides. The sequence goes on along the minus strand of NC_045479.1, from coordinate 26,306,439 downwards.
CAGGCAACAGGAGGCACAGAAACCATGCACTGGCCCTAAGGCATCTGTTCATCAGCACTGTGTGGAAACTCCAGCTCGTGTCCAGTAGAGTTGCCAAATCAGGAGAGCTAACTAGTTCAAATCCCAGCCTGCACCATCCTGGTGACCCTTATTCTGGTATTAGATCTAGCTGGGAACTCTGCAGGTCTGAGGAGAAGATGGGTTCCTGACCTAATGGACCAGGCCTCTGGATTAAGCCCCTGCTCTGGAAAGCTACTGGTATCACTGAAGCGTGTTGTGAGAGTCCTTGGCTGAAACAATCAATAGGGATTTCAAAATGCTTGAAAGACCTGATCCCCATTAGAGCTTGCATTGGCCATAGTTAGTTACTTCTTGTGCTCCAGGAGGAATGAAAACAGCACCTACCTTCTCTCTACCCACTCTCCTTCCTGATCAACCACTGAGGAGTGCCCCTGTTGGGAAGCTGCTGTCATGTCTGTCTTGCTTATCAAATTGATTCACAAAGTTTTAAACGACTATTGATTCTCCTCATCCCCACAGGAAACTCTGAGACCAATGGAGTTATTTACACAGATACTAGACTGAAAAGAAGCTCCCTTCTCAAATCTTCTTGAGCTCCCATCTATTAAGTCTCAAAAACTCAATAAGAGGTTTTCTACAGCTTTACAGATAAAAACACAAGTACATGAAGTCTCCTGCATGCACACATGCCCATCCAAACATATGCAGGATCTTCTGCCAAATCCACAGCTGCTGCATTTTTTTTTTTTTTCTATTATTTTTGTTTGGGATCAGAGCTCTTCCATTCCTTTTCTTTGCCCTGATGATTAATAGCTGTTTTTCAGGGCTCTTGTTGTTACGAGACTGAGACTGAAATTGTGGCAAACTCCCTATTGACAGAACAGCCATTTCTGAACTCCAAGGAACTGGAAGTTGTTCTTGGTAAAAGACTGGCCCACAGGAGACTTGCAGAAATCTTCTCCACAGTTCCTGAAGTACTTCGTATTCATGGTTGCAACAGTGATTGGTGCTGTAAGGACCATTCTATCCACTTCCATGATCTAAGCACATGAACATTTACACTCCTCAGGATTTGATGAAGAGGATCTGGAAGTGGGAATTGGTCCATCTGACTTTGCAATAAGGGTGATACAAGTTTCAGTTTTGTACTTTTTTTTGCTTGGACGATGAAAGTCAGGAAGCCCATTTCCAGTCAGCTTAACTCTGTGCCAAAGCACACGTAATTGAATTCAGGTTCTTTCTATACTTACCTGCACATTAATAGAAAGTGCCATCTATATACCTATATATTCAATATGCCCTTGACATAACTTGAAAGCAGCAGCATAATAAATAAGATACTTTTTGTACTTGAATTCAAATTTTTCTATCTATATTAGGCTTTGTACTTTTTTAAACAAAACCCGAGGCTGAGACTGAACTGCCATATCTTTTTCAAGATCACACACGCACATGAGACACTGAGATTTCTGTCAAGGATCAGCACAGCAGAGAAAGGGAACGATCGAGCAGCAAAAGAATTTGCCTCTGCTGGTCATTAATAATAAGAGTAACAAAAGCATCTAAGAGAATAAAAGCCAGAGTGAGATGTGTTAGGTATAGAAATAGCTCTTTGACTGACTCAAAGGCAAAGCTGATGCATCTTGTTTTCCTGCATCTCCTGTCTGTCCTCTTTCTTAATCACACACTCTGGCACAATGGGGGAGTGGGACGTAGATGGAAGCATCATCAGGGGCTAGAGCAAGCAGGGGAGAAATGAGCTATTCAGTCCGAACATCGCCTGGCCAGGGCCTGTGACAAACCATGAACAAAGGACCATATGAGGGCAGAAAACAAAAAGTCATGTCCAGCACTGCACTAGCTGCAAGGGAAGAACCACAGGCTGTGGTGTTTTGTCTTTCCTTCCACTTTGTATCACTCCAACTCATTTTCTGTCTTCCTGCACTCCAGGTTTCTCTCTGCATGCAGGTGTGTGTGTATATAGACATATACATGTCCATGTGTACAAAGGCAATCACATGCAGGATGTCTCAAGACAGGCAAACTGTCAGTATGCCAGCTACACTCCAGCTCAGGCTGGCAGCACCCAAAGTGGATTAGCATCTGACAATGATCCCTATGAAATCGGGTGATGGTGCAGCTCAGACCTACTGAAGAGCAGTGTCTGCATCACCACATATGCGTTCAGAGCTAATTAAGCCTCTGGTTAGTGTTCTCAGAGAGAAGCCAGGGTTTACACAGGCTGCTTCACTACACAGCCTTGGCCACAGCCCAGAGGAAGACAGCTTGCATGCCTTCAAACTGTGGGTGATAACACTCAAGACTTGGTTTTAAGAGACCTTATTCTTCCCGAAAAAATACAGTCCTTCAGGACTCACCTTCCATGAAGGCAAGTAGTCACATAATTAATATACACTGGGAAGATCTGGGTTAAAAAAAATAAAAAAATAAATGACCAAAAATGAAACAAAACCAAAATTGTCTTTTCTTTAGGTAGGTCGTAAGAGGGAATGTTTGTGGCAAGGGTTTAGCCACAGGAAGGTTTATTTCAGGGTACAGCTAAGCAATTCTGAAAGTCATCACTCTGGTCATCTAGCTTCCAGATAATTTTTTTTTGCTAGTAGGAAGTGCCTTTTCTCTTTTTCATATAAAACCTGAATATCTCCTCCTGAGAAGCACTGAGATGAAAAAAATTTCCTTCAAGAGTGGTGGCTAGTGCAAGGAGCTCAACCTTTTCATTATCTCACTGCCTTCAGGATGTGCGCATTCCTACACTAGGCATTGGTCTGGACTGTGTAGGAGCCTGCAGCAGTAGCTGTGCACCCTTTATCTCAGAGGATGTTCTCGTCTTCTATGTGCTAAGAGTAGAAGGAGCAGAGTTGAAGAACTATGTACATTTATTGTCTTGGTGTCAGTGCTCTTCAAGGCATGCAGCCTTGCAGACTGGGCAAGCTCAGTGAATGAAGCACACCACATGGAAAATATCAACCCAGTGTTCTACAGCTCATTTGGTGTCCAACTGCTCTTGTTATGCTACCCAGCAGTTTCTAAGGGCTGACAGTGAATCTCTGTGCTTTTGCTCCTCAGGCTAATCCCACTAACTTCATAGTGCCATCGTACTCTCTAAATGGAAGTGAAAATATGCTCAGGCTCCCTGTGTATTCAGCAGTGGGCTATGGACAAACCTCCATTCATCAGTGGAAAAACATGGCCTTTCCACATATCCCTCACTGGCCTTCCTACGGAATCTCTCTTTATACTGTAATTCTAGGAAGGAAGGAAGGAATATCCAAGGAAGGAAAAGTATGCAATATTTTTACATATTTGTATGTTTTACAATGTACATATTCCATCCCTATATAAACGGCTGAGGATCCTAAATCTTTTTTTAAAGGGAGCTTTCCATGGGCTGTGCATTCCCCTTCAGCTGTCTTCTGGGGGGCGGTCGCACAGCCCATTGGTAATTTCTGTGTTTCATTGCTATGCATCAATTGTTGGGTGCCCAGAAGATTTTCATTGCACTCCATAAGCAGCAGCATGTCTGCTTCAACAGAGATTAATAATACAAGCTCTCCCAGTCTTGGACTCAATCCTTCTCAGGGCAGTTTGCTTCCTTACACAAGGTCAGTTGTGTGTCTTGGACAAAGGAAGTCCTCAGCCCTCTGGGAACCCTGACAGCAGCAGTTTAACAGTGTACAGTGATGCTGTGCAAGTTTACAGTCTAAACTTAACATGAACAGCATTTCAGACAGACGCGTCAGGAGGACTTTAAGCAGGCTGGTCATAATCCTTCCTGCTGGGATATGGACAGCAGACATAAAACAGTTCCACTGATGGTGAAGCTTGGTAGGGGATTTTTTCAGGACTGCAAGTGGGAAACACCTTCGATCCTACTGCTTGCACCAAACCAACTCCTCAGAGTTTATCAGTTACCCTGCAGTCTTTATGGACTCAGAAGGCAGATTACTCTTGAGGTGTCAAGAGCTTTTGTTACAGCTTCTAGGTTTCCCTGAAATGCTCCCCTCTAGGTATTGAATGAGCTAGGTATTACAACTGAAAAGATTTTCATTTAGCAAATTTTTCTTCTCAACTGATACAGTGCAGAGGGAATACAGTAAGTGAGATCTCTTTGCTCACCCACTTTTGTATAAGCTCATTTTAAGTGCACTATGCAATTGCTTTAATTCCTCAGCAGCAGCCTCCTCACATTTTCAGACCTCTCAAAACCATGCCTATATTGTATAATGCCACATCCCTGCCTCAGAAATGCCAGAGCTAACCTGAACAACCTGGAAAGACCGTAAGGCACAGCAACAGCTTGCAGAAGTATTACCTTGGGTCATTGAAGCTGGAAAGTGGTTTGTGTGGTCCCTGAGTTAAGTTTGTGATGATACAGTTGTACCATTCTTCGAGCTAGACTGTTGGGTGCTACCTAAGGGTCCACACATCATGCCACGTAGCAATGACCTTCTCAAGACTCACTCCCTTCCTGCAGTGTCTCGGCACCCCAATATCTCAGAGTGCTTCCCACCACAGCTCCCATGGGAGACTTACCCTCGCTGCCTGCTCCTTAGGCTCCCTTTTGCCCCCACCACCTCAGCAGAGGTGTTTTCCACTACCAGGACCCAGGGAACAACTTTAGCGTTTTCTCCTTGGACCCTTCTCCTGCACCCTCAGCCCCACAGGGTCCCTCCGCACCAGCTCCCCTCCCACCCACTTGGCACAGGGCAGTCACAACCACGCTGGGACTGGGGCAGCAGGAGGTGAGGCCAAAAGGACAGCAGACGGTGGGTTCACGTCCACACGCATCCCGATTAAGGATCCAGCTTTGTTTCCATGGCAACGTGCAGAGCCGCGGCAGCACGGTCCCTTCCCGCAGCAGCCGTGCTCCGAGCTCGACACCGCTAAATCCTCCCGCCGCTGCCCTCTACGGCCGGGGCTGCCAGCAGTGACCCTTCGTGCACCTTCCAAAGCCCGGCAGATTAGGGCTCACAGATTTCCCACTCACGATATGCCTGCCGGAAAGAGGCAAATAAAGATGCGCCAACTAATAGCAGTGACAGAAATAACACCTCCCATCGCAGCTGAGCTGTAAACCCCTTAGAGAAGCATTACAGAGAAACACGTTTTCTTTCCTAGAAACTGGCAAGCATAAGCAATGGAGTGCAGTTCAGGGAATTAAAAGAAGGTATTTGTTTCTACATGCAGGTAGCTCCTTAGCATGCAGCCAAACAGCCCTCACTCCCCTTGATCTACTGCAAAATGCTACTTACAAAGCAAACCCAACTCCACCTTTCAGACCAGATTGTCCCAGAGCCCACCTTCCCGTGGGACAGCACTAACACTCCTTCCAAACAAGGATATCACCAGGCTGCTCTGCTTGGCCTCCAAGGTAGGGAAGGAAAACGCCAGAGAACAGTCGAGACACTAGGCCTGGGACCTTGCACCCTCCTCAGCACCTCTCCAAGGAGAGGCATGTTAGTCATGGCCAGATGTTTCTTCAGGCCTTCTGCAGCCAGAAAATCTACTTTCCAGCTTAGAACTGAATCACAAGTAGGACTGAAGTGCTCATGATTTCTTTGCCATTTCTACTATGTCTTAAGGGTTGTCTGCTGAGGAACAGTTGGGAAAATTAATCCAAATTAACTTAAATTGTGAGTTTAGCATGAATTCATTAAATCACATTAGCCTTGAATGGACACAGTTCTTCCAAATTAAAGCAACCCATAGAAGAAAATTGAGCTAAACTGAATAAAAGTCCTTTTAAATCTGAAGAACAGAGTGCCTACATGGGGTTTGATATAATTAAGGAACAGCAGTCTGGAAGGGATGTCCTAGCTCCGGTCTCCCAGAGAGTCTTTCCATATTACTCTTTTCAGGAACCAATAATGTTCTCAGTGGAGGGAAGTTACGTTTCTCACATTTCCTGTGATTTGGAAGTTGCTGTACTGATGACTTTCTGCTGAAGCCCCTTCCTAGCCAGTCATTACCTTTACCAGTAGCTCTTTACTTTGAAGACCACTATTGCTGCCAGGGTATTTTCATCTCACTCTTGTTTTAGTGGAGGGCAGCTTCTTCTGTTTTCTCAGACTGCATTTTGCCAGGTTTGATAAGCTACAATGTCTTACTCTCCTCTTGCAAAATGCGTTCTCCCCTCTCTCTACCAACCAGATACTTTTCTGGCTCCACTTTGCTTTAATTGGAATAACTGGAATTATACACAGAATTATACACAGAGGAAATTACAGTAGAGACTTTTACAATGATACTGACACTTCCATGCCTTGGCAGGGAATATCCTGCCTGGCACCTAGGAATATAATTGCCTTTTATGCTGATGTCTCATATTGAAAGCTCAGTTATCACATCAGTAAATAATACTCCCACTTTTTCTCTTTTTCATTTGCTTAAAACTGATAATCCCATTGTTTCTAGTATCAATTAGAAGGAATAACAAAGAATCTTTCCATACAGGCTAGCAGACTGTGCAAAGTCATCCAGACCAGTTAGAAGAAATAGAAATATGCTAGTGTTGCACTCTCCAAACAATTTCTGCTGCTCAAGTCCTTAAGATCTAGTGCGGGTTCTAGCCAGACCAAGGCTCCAAAACAGGCACTGTAGACACATGTCTAGTTGCATGTTCCCAGACTTCACACTGGTGCATTTCAGCCTACTTCTACATTGTAGTCCTCAAGAATGTCCCGTTCTTCCTGTTTGTTACCAATGCTACGTACTCCCAAGTGTCCACAAATGTCCTCATGAACATGATGTCTCACACTTCTACACCATAAACCACAGCCAAAGATTTGGAAACATTTACAATTCTGTCATTTAGAAAGTTTTGGTTTAGCCACATTACATTTCATTTCTGAGATGGAAAGAGGGAGCTAGGAAGACAGGTTAGAAACAGATAGTTAACGGAGGTGAGAAAATCAGGTCTCCCATTCAGACAAGCACTACCCATTGAAGGACACAAGCACATTTACAGCAAGTGTCCCATGAATACAGCCAGCTAAAGAAGAAAGTCTTCATACAATAAATGTCCAAGCTTTCCTTTTACTACAGGAAATCATTGCACTGATCAGCAGAAAGAGGCAAAGAGGAAAATTATTAGGTTCTGATTCAACATTCCATTATTGCCATTCAAGAGGATGTTTACCAAGGACTAGGTTACTTTGCTGTAAAATAAGACTTTTGTCCCAGTAATTTAGGCCCTTTAAAAATATTAATTCCTTTTTTGAATGCAAAATTACTTAAGCCTAGCTTGTCTGTGTTTGTTTGCTGTCAGTGCTACCATATAGGAGTTTTATCTGCATATTCATGTATGGAAATTTGCAAAAACTTGCAGAAGTGTACATCTACCATGTTCATATGCAAGTATTCAAGACAGAAGTGCTTGTGTGCTCATTCAACAAGGGAATAGAAACAATACCAAATAGATCTCTCTGACCAACCATAATTAAGTAAAGCAGCCTGTATCAATCCATAGAGTAAATATTTTCCAAGAAGTTCACTGAATAAATCCAAATAAATTTGAGGAAATTATGATCTGCACAATTGATATTCCATGAGCAGAAAAAGCAGCTAAATTCACTGAATAAATTATGTGTTGTGAATTAGTCCACCAGCTCAGCAATTACTATGGCTGGATTATTAGAATGGATGGATAATTTAGCATCAATAGTACTACTTTGTTTTCTGGGTATTGCTCAGCATCAATTAAAAGACAGGTTTTTGTTTCATTTTCTTTGTTCAGGGTTTTGGTTTGGTTTTTTTTTTTTTTTTTTGTGGGTTTGGGGGTTGTTGTTTGGTTTGGTTGGTTTGGTTAGGATTTGGGTTGGTTTACTTCTATTTTTTACAGAGGAAAAAATTAAGAAACAGCCTTTCTAGTGTCAATGTGTGTCAAAGTTCCCGGTGTGCACTAGCTTAGCAGACTGGGGGAAATACAACCCACATCTGTGAACAGCCAGCTGGATCCTCCTTCCAGCAACAGCAGAAGAACTAGTTAGGACACGCTCTCTCACACACATCCCTTGTCCCTCTGTATGAGAAGATGGCTGCATTTGAGATGCAGGAAGAGTAGGGATCCTGTTAGCTTAAACCAACAGGCAACAGCTCCTGTTTGAAAGTGCCTCACTACATTTATGGACTAGTGAGCACTAGATTTGCTCTTTTAGAACAGGTCCTTTGGGAAAATCCATTATTAATTGTGATCTCTTCTGTAGCGTCCCCAAACTATGATGCTCAACAAACAATACTCCAGTCTGAGGGGTAAATTAGTTAATTAGAGAACTAGAAATGATACTGAAATCAGTCTGTTACCATGAAATTATTTGGGAAGTAAGCTGCAGGGTCTCCCCCTGAAACACCTCCTTCAGCACCACACACACAACTGTTGAAAGAACAACAGCAAGCACTGTTGCAGGAAGACAAAGGATTTAGGAGGTCTGAGCTGTCCACTGCCTCGTGGGGTACTGGAGCAGGGTTAAGACACAGGCCCAAGCCAGGGAAAGTGGGAGGGCAGCTGCAGGGCAGCCTTCTTTTGTGATGTCCCTGGGATGGTAACTAAGAAAATAATTTTGTGCTGCAAAAACAATCAGTTTGGCACTTTGCACCAGCCTTAGAACTATTCTGGTTAAAATGAACAAGGCAATTTCCTGATAACTTCACTAAGCCCTCCCTGTTCTGATGTAAAGCCACGGGTTAGTGCTCGTCCATTCCTCCCTTCCCCAGGTGCTGTGCTGCTGCCACACACGAGATTAACAAGGAGGTTATATTTAAACTTCCAAGAGGAGCTGCTGCGCGATTATGGGTCTATTTAAAATCCTCCGGGCAGCTGCAGTACATAATAACAAGTCAGCGGGAGGGAGGGAGGGAGGGAGTGGAAGGAGAAGAGGGAAAGGAGGGGGGTCAGGAAAACATCACGGATTGTCCCCGAAAAATTGATTGCCAGAAGATGGCAGGGGGTACAGCCAAGTTAAAGATGCCCCCCACAGGGAGTGAAAGGGAGAGGGGGTCACGCAAGAGAGGTGGCAGCAGCGGAGGAGCGCGCTGACAGCGGCAGGGGGATTGGAGAGACTGGTGTGGAAAGCTGCCAGACCCGAAACCTCACTGCCTCGGGCAAGGACGTCATTCCCTTAAACCCACTCCGCTGGCTCCGGAGGGCTCTGTCACACGCCACTGGGTGCCTGTCCAGGCTTCCTCAGATCACAGGCGTTTGAATGAGTAAATAGCTATTATTAGACTTCTCCTGCCTGCCCACGCACACACCTCAGCCTTAGGCCAGCATAAAACTACCCCCAAGAAAAACACCAGTTTTACCTAATCCAAAGAACTTTACCCAGTCCTGAGTTCTGCTACACCACTCAGAAATGGGTTCCCCTGTCAAAATTGCAACTAAAGGAGGAGGGCTTCCTCATGACACCAGCACAGGGACTCAGCTCTTCCTGCCTCACCATAAATCACATTTTCTGGGATTTCTTCCCCAACCCTCTCACCAGCTGACTCCACTATCTTTTGTGATCAGGGAATGGACAAAATGGGCTGAGGCCCCCAGGTGATCCCTGACAAACATTCTTAGCTTGCAGTGATAGCAGAGCTCAGTGACATCATGTCTGGTGAGGTTCCACAGGTGGACCTGGGGCAGGTGAGAAGGCAGCAGCAGTGGCTTCTGAGGACCTGGGGCAGATGAGTGAGAACCATGTCACAGCTTCGTAAGAGGCTGTGATGGTGGCACCAGCCCTGAGCTGAGGAAAGGGGCCCTCAGGGCTCCATAGCACTGAAGGATGAAGACTAATTCATTCTTCATTGCAGGGGTGAGACCTTTGAGCCACAGGTGTGTTTCAGGTAAGTTCCACACCATCACACAGTTTCACATCTAATGATTTCCCTTTGGTGGTACCACAGCCTCCTGCCTGCCTGCCTTCTCCTAACCAGCTGAATTTCCATGTCCTTTCAAAGACTTGCTGCAATCCAGCCAAGATGACTGCATTTCAGTGCTGACTGGAGCCTTTGCAATGCAGTCTATAAAACATTTTGGGAGCTTTCCAGAGGAAAGATGCTCAAGAAACATCAGTCATAGCAGTCCACACACATTCACTGACACTGTCCTATGTGACCCTTTCCTGCTCTTCTTTCTTCCCTGTCCTCCCATCTCTACACAAGCATTCTCAGTACTGGAGGTTGATGGTATCAGGCAGGGAAAGAGTGTCTCTCCAGAATGAGTTCTGCCTCAATTTCCATCAGCAACACAGAAGAAGGGGAAAAAAATGTCCAAATTAAGCTGCTTGATTACTGAAATTAATCTTGTCACTTAGCATCCCTGTTCCACAGAATGGGGCCTTTGATTAGCCTCCTTGTTTCAGAATATTACAAGCAGACGTTTATTAAGCAGAAGGCAATTCCTCTGCAGGGGGAGAGGGGCAGCTGATCCCAAAGGGAAAGCTGCTCTCTGGATAAGAGATGCCCACAGCTTTGCCTGCATCCCTGGCAAGTGAGGGGATGCTGCTCTAACAACATAGCCAGGGCCCCCAAGGATTCTCCAAGATCGTCTCCCCAACATGTGACTAAGGACCATCCTGTTATTACTGTCACAGGCTTGGTATTTCGAAGGCTGACAGCTCGTGCAGCAAGTTACTGCTTGTTATTACCATCATCCTGAGAGCCCTCAAAGGTTGTGAGGTGCTATGCTAAGGAAACACAGAAGGATGGGGAGCATTCCCCAAGGCAACCGAAGAAGCAGTGGACCTGCGCGTGGGACCTTCAACACCCACACTTCCCTCCTTGCTTCCTCTCCACCTCCACGCGGCATCGCCAACCACACAGCTGTGACTTTGCATGACCGTGCTGTCACAGGCAGCTTTGTGCTTTTCCACTCCATAGAGCACATGCTCAGAAGCCAGTGCCTCACTGTAGGCATGGGCTGCTCTTGCTGACCTGACGCAGCTGGGATGTACTTGCTGGGATGGCAGAAGGGAGAGCTCAGAGAGAGCAGTGGGGTGACCCATGGATGCTCTTGCAGCTCCCAGAGAACTTGAGATTGATACATTTAATACAGGCTCCTAGGAGGTGACATCCAGGAGCTGCAGAGTCCAAGACTGGTACTGCTGGTACAGAAGTGGGATAGGAGAGGGTAGAAGGTTGCCTCTCGTGGCTTGTTCTGATTCTGCCTCCACCAACCAAAAGGCTTTTGGAAATTGTTACTGGCATAGGGACATAGCAGCATTCCAGGCAAATTACCGACAAATTTTAAGCAGGCTAAACTGATTGCTGGGTTTCAAGCTACACTGGTCAAAGTCAGCCAGCACTGAAAGGTTGTAAAATCAAAGATCAACCTTTATGCTATCTTCCTTTCCCTTTCTGTGCAAGGGATGTTTCTGGTATTGCAGACCTAATGATCCCAGTATCACTATTAAAATTACTGTATTGCAGTCTCCATGCACTGAACCACAGCACCAGTGCTCCATCCTGCAGGAGAAACACAGATCAGAGGGAACAAGAGGGTGAGGCCTGTATAAGCTTTACATAAAATTGGTTTACAGACTGTTGATCTGAAGGGTGGCAAAATTTGGCAGTTATCCAACCACTTTCACCAGAGGGCTTCCAACTACTTTCCAAACATTAGCTAAATAACGTTCACAGTAGCCCAAATCCTGCAAGGACTTGCTTGCACTGACCAGTGAAGTTAAACTTGCCCAGCCTATGGGACGGTATCATTATCTTCTCTCTTCTACAGATGGGGAAACTGAGGCATGGGGAACCAAAGTGATTCAGAGAACATCATGAAGATAAGCCAAGAGTGGAAGAGAGCTTTTCTTGTTTTGGATCTTCCTCAGTCCTCTGCATCCCCACTCTTTGCAACACGCTCAGAATCACAGAATCAATTAGGTTGGAAAAGGCCTCTCAGATCATCAAGTCCAAGTTATGAAACACCACCTTGTCAACCAGACCATGGCACTGAGTGCCACATCCAGTATCTCCTTAAACACCTCCTGGGACAGTGACTCCACCACCTCCCTGGGCAGCCCATTCCAAAGCTGAATCACCGTTTCTGTGAAGAAATTTCTCCTAACATCCAATCTTAACCTCCCCAGGACAACTGGAAACAATTTCTTCTCATCCTGTCACTGGATGCTTGGGAGAAGAGGCTGACCCCCAGCTGGCTACAGCCTCCTTTCAGACAGTTGTAGAGAGTGATAAGGTCCCCCTCGAGCCTCTTTTTCTCTGGGCTAAACAACCCCAATTCCCTCAGCCATGCTGCATAGGACTTACCCTCTCCCTCTTCACCAGCATCACCAAATGTCAAATGTCATTCCTGAACTGAGGGGCCCAGCACTGGACACAGCACCCAAGGTGCAGCCTCACCACTGCTGAGTACAGGGGAACAATCACGTCCCTAGTCCTGCTGGCCACATTATTCCTGACACAAGCCAGGATGCCATTGGCTTTCTTGGCCACCTGAGCACATGCTGGCTCACGTTCAACCTGCTGTTGACCAACACCCCCAGCTCCTCTTCTGCTGGGCTGCTTTCCAGCCATTCTGCCTCCAGACTGTAGCGCTGCCAGGGGCTTCCAAACTGTATTCAGAAGCTTACATATAACAGCAGATCAAAGATTCTAGAGTTGGTCAAATTTACTTGAACCTCCAAAACTATTCTGAGGGGCCCAGATGGAGGTGGGGGGGGACAAGTGTATAACAAGCTCTAATTTTAGCTGATTTGTGCTTGCTCGTCCTTTCCTCCCCCTGGGTGGCAGGTAGGGCGTACAGACTGAATGAGAAACCGTGCTCTAATGAGGCATCTACAGGTTTGGTGAGGTTTTGTTTGTGGGTTTGCTGTTTCCTGGGTACCAGGGCTGTGTGAAGCATTGAAATTCCACCCTGAGCAGGAGTGAGCAGGAGAACCTGGTTTCCATAGCACTGCCATGGAAACAGCACTCTGCGAATCTGTGCCTTCAGGCCCCTCTGCAGCTGAAGCATCTCACTGCTCCTCCCCAGCACCCACCTCCACACTACAAGCCCCCAGACCTCCTTGTGTGCCTCTGATGATTAAAGGGTGAAGTACATAGGAAAAGCATGACCCCCTGTTTGGCCTCTTACTGAATCATAATGTGAAAAAGTATCTTTTGAAGAAAAACATTAACAGCATACTTCTTTCCCCCTCTTCCATGCATAAAAGTAGAAAAGGCTACAGTTAAAATTCAAGTCGAATTGCACAAGTAAAATTTCACCTGGTAATATATTAAGGTGCAAACACAATAATCTCATGCAATGGGTTCTTTTATCTTCCTTTGTCTGCCAGGAACACCAGCTGCCAAAAGTGAAGGATTTAATTAACTGTTAGAATGTAGAACAGGCTCCCCTTAATCTTCTCCTCTGGTTTGGAGGGGTTTTTTTTGTTTCCTATCCCATGGTTCATACTGAAAAATACTCATGGCAAGGGCTCCATAAGATGGAGGGATAAGTCAAACAATAGGTATAAGCAAGAAACGTGGTTTTTCCTCCCTGCATCCACTGAGTGCCCGAGGAAGTGCACAGTGCAGCGCACATGTCGCTGGTATTTGAGCACCTCAAAGAGATACAGCCTATGAGTGTTAGAAGCCATCTCCACTGGCCGGAAGACCACGGGTCCACCTAGCACCTTGATAAGTCAGTCCTTAGCAGGCTTGGAAATCATGAGGAGTCTGAGGTGTAGTGCTTAGACCCTCTATCCCAGGAATGGATAAACAGTCTAAATTTCAGAGGGACACCACTAGAGAAGCAAGGGAGAGTCAGGATCAAACTGATAGGCAGCAAAATGCAAAAATTTCTTCTTACTAAACTCCATCATGGGACCTGAGGGAAGGATCATATCCAGAGCGAGAGAGAAATCTAGTCTCTCTGCTCTACCGACACCCTGGTCTCTGGTAGAGCTAGAGAAAAATGATATTGCATTACCAGGATAGCCCAGAAAATTTTGTTCCAAGTGAGTTGGAAATCACCCACAACCAATGATAAAGAGATGCTTTATATACTGTAAAAAATGGCACTTGTCATCTGACATGCATGGAGCAAAGTAATCCCCCAAATGGGAAAAGGACCAGCTCTAACTGGCTTAGGTCAGAGACCATCAAGGGCACAGACCATCACATCTTCCTTTCCCAAGCAAGTATCAGAATAACCGGAATCAACAAATATCAACATAATACCAAATTTTGCATATTTATAACCTGTCCACTGCCTACTCAAACAAGTACATTGAGTTACTCTCTGAGGCAACCTGTGCTATCACGTGAACCGGCTCCTCTCCATGTGCAGAGCACTGTTGAGTCTATCAGTCACATTGTGACCAGGGTCACATCTCTCACCTGCTGTGGCTGTAACTCATCTGAAGCCTTGCTGAGCAAAATGACTGATTTGCTGCATTCCCACGCGGAATGTGAAGATCGCCTGTCTTCCATCATATGTGTCCACCTGACCTGACAGTCTCCTACAACAGAGTACTTTCCTGTGTTGCCAAGCCCACCCCTAGTTCTTATTCTCCAGCACCTGTGTGTATAAAATCATTTCATGAAGAAAGGAAGCTTCTCAGACCACAAATGCTTTCAGATTTTTGGTTTGCCTTACTTGTCCCTTCATATAACTAACCACAAATCCCAAGTCACTTTGCCCCCAGTCCTTGGCTCCAGTTTTCTGTTGAACAAAAAGCCTGCAGGAAGCAAGTCTCACCCTGTTGATGCCATGCCATGATTTAAAAGAGCTTAATACAGATCAAACCAGAACCCACATCCCTTTCACTCTGTTTATTATTTTAATGAGGTTTTCAACCCATCTGTTAAATCATGGATGAAGAAAACTAGCAGTTACATGTCAAAATCCATGCAAACTACTTAAAATTCATGCCTACTAAGCTGGCCCATAGTCAGATGTTACTAAGTAAGTCAGGTGTACCATATCTGGAAAAACAAATTTGGTATGCATGATCACCTACTTAGCTGGAGTGTCTCCTAGTAAGGTTAACTCGAGGAAGTGAGAATAATAGCTTAGGACAAGTACATACTGAATTGTTTTATTTTTGTGTTCATTGTTTTGCTTCTTTTTCCAGGCAGCAAAGGGACACTTTTCCTTGTACCACTAACTCTTTCACTTGACGTGGCCTACATTTTACATTTTTGGTATGTGTGTGAAAAGCTTTGACAGCCTCTTCAATATCACCACTCTTCTGAGTTCAGGATAAAACCTCTCTGGCCCCTCTCAAGTTCCTTTTAAATCCCTAAATTGCCTTCACATAATCTTCAGTTTCTCATCTTGTATTCACTGGACATCCTGCACAGAAGTGCTCTCAAGACCTGGGTTGTTGGAACTAAATGAGGCACTGAAATTTCTTACAAAGTTGTGGTACTTTTTCCTTGTCTCTGGGGCAGTATTGGTGACACTGTGATCTACCTGCATTAACAAATCTTCACAGTATGTCATTTACACTACATTGGTACTGGTTCCTCACAAAGATCTGATAATGGCTTTACGGAGTTTAAATGCAGCTCAAAATTTCCACTACCTAAATGTTCATGCCCTCTGTATCAGAATTCTTCCCCTCACAGTAGCAGAAACTGATCTATTTTTAAACATTTATTTACTCGTTAAGATCGTATGTGTCCAGCTTTACACACTTCACTTCATCACCTGATGATTTCCAGAGGAATAAAATCTTTTATTTACTCTCCACTTACAATCAAAAGAGAATTTTCTAGAGTCATGAATCATGAACAGACTTGGTTCCTACCACTCTACCCTATAGCTAGGCAGCTTCCCTCACCCCTGGAAAACATCCTCAAATGGTTCCTGGAAGAGAAATGTTAGCTGATTTTGATCCTTACAGTTACGGACCATTCCTTCTTAAGTTTGTTGGGCTTTTAGCCATACTTTCAATTCAGCCACTTCCCTGCAAAAGACCAACACATTCCCATACATCTTAAACTTCCCTGCTTTATCACTTCTTCCCATTATTTTTACTTTCAAGGATAATGTCATTTTTTCTGGCATCAGACTAACATACTACTGTGCAAGTTCACTTCAAGAAGTATCCCACTTGCTTTGATGCTGACAACAAAATCATCTGCTATTGCAAAACTGTTCTTTGCAGCTACAAAGAAATGCCCAGTTTTACTGATGATGATGGCATCTTCATTACTATATTGGGACTGCCTTTGCAAGGAAAGCGCAGCACTGCAGTTCTTACACCCTTTTCTCAAATGTCGGCACTGTCTTGGTTATTGCTGTTTGCTGCAACATCAGTAGTTCTTTGTGTCATTTCTGGTGGACGCTGACTTTGAAAAGGGAAGGTAGCCAAATAGCTTTTTGCAGATTTCTTCTTTCACAGCATATCAGGTTCCTTACCAAACCCAGGCTTTCACTGGACTCAGTGGTTTCTCCTGTCAGGAAATTCAGGAGACTTTTCCAAGGGTTACCATAGAAAATCTTGTGCTCAGGTTTTCTCTCTGGTCACGCTCACTGAGTTTTGTCACCTTCTAGCACCATCCAGTCTTCCATCAGGGACTGGTTTAACATCTCAGAATTGCCAAACAGGAAGGACTTCATCCTTTCCATTTTCACAAGCCCCTCTTGAGTTTTTTGTCTTCTTTTATACTCTGGTTGAAAACCATAGGATGAATTTACACTAATTCCAGGATCATTCCATTTATGCACTCCCCTTCCAAATGAAAGCTCATATGGGACAAAAACCCCTGAGAAAAGCCCATGCTTCTAGCTACCCACACTTTTTATTTTGCTTTCAGGTTTAGGGTCAGTTACCATGCAAGTGTTCCCTAGCATCACCCGCACTCTCAAAGAGACTCAGCTATGGCAAGGCTTTTTTGTCTGCTCTGTTCTTTACTCAACATGTTTTCTTACCTCATTTTACTCCTGGTGCTATGTATTTTCCAGTATTCACTCAGAGTCAAGGAGCCAGCTTCATCCAGCATCCATTCACAGGTTGCCTCACAGGACTAACAGTAACACAAGAGCTGGCTACAGCTGGGTCATGCCAAAGCATCCTGGAGAATGTGTCCTCTGTGCAAGGGCTTGCTCAGGCAGCTCAGAAATGACTAGGCAAAAGTCTCCTAAAAGGAGGCACGCATTGCAAATCAACATTACTCTTATGTGTGGGATTTAACCATATACAGCCTGGTTTAGAATACATTTCTGGTGATGGACAAACCTTCCTTGGAACTGTCTGGTGATCACTCCATTTTTCAAGGGCTTCTGGTCATGCAGAAACAAAAAGAGATGCTATTGGGGAGTGACTGGCCATCCTCATTACAAACTAGAGGCAGATTTAGTCACCCCCACACAGCTTCAGGATGGACTCCCTTTAATAGGCATGTCTGGCTCAGTTATTTTATCAGCCATTCTCCTCATAGAGTTTTCACTTTTGCACCCCAATAATCCCCCAGTTATCTGTAGCAATGTATTTTGGACTGGCATTGCTTTGCAGGATGACCAAGAGGATCTGCAAAGGTCACCCTGCTCACAAATTGCAGATTAGCCAGATTGCAAAAGGTAAATTATAAGCATCCTGGTCAATCATCATATAGACTCCAAGCAAGGCACCTCTCCTGCCCACCGTGCTACCCACCAGGACTTGGAGAGAAGAACACAGGCCTATATGGGGAAAGGCTCCAACCGCCCTGAACAGCAGCATGTCATAGACGAGTCAGAAAGCTCCTTTTTTTATCTGGAGCCTCCTGGAGATATATTTGCAGGAACAAGTATGCAGACATGACATCTTGGACCTGCACAAGCTCCCACTTTACGCAACAGAATAGAATGTTACGCAAGAAGTCAGCACTGAGCACCAAGCACAGCCCCTCTCCACATAACATGTGCACGTCCTCAGAATGGAAACCTCTTGCTTCTCAGCCTGTCCTGCTCCCCCATCCCATCTGCCTTCCCCAGATTTCTGACAGCTTCGGCTTGATGTCCCCTCACTGTTCCTAGTAAACACAGCCTTTCCCTCCTCAGTATTGCTGTTACAGGCTGTATCACCCTGCTCTTACAAGTCCCCACTGCCACAACTCCCTTCTCCCCCTCTACAAACCCCACAGGCCACCATTGCCCCTCAGAAGGAGCAATGTGTGTCCTCAGCAAATGGGTGCAATGGAGATAGAGATGGCTCAGACGAGTCCCACACCACAGAGGAGACTCCCAGAGGAGAAAGAAGCACCACAGGAATCATATATAAAAATTTCTTGCCTCTCTCCTCCATCCTCTATGCTTTCTGTAGGGAGGTAGCTCTTCTCATTTGCCCCATCCCACCCTATACCATGGACCGAAATATGTCTTCAGGATGGGGAAGCATCTGTGCAGTGGGTGGTGATGCGGGGGTGCAGCCAATAAGGCTGCAGCCTAAAAGGACTGAAAGAGAGATTTGATAGCAATAGGCTATGCATGCTTTGGGCTTTCGCTGATAAGAAAGGCACAAGAGCAAGTTGAGGGGCATTCCGGAAGTGCATTTTGTCTGAAGGGGTGTATTGGGTCTGACTGAGATAGAGTCCATTTTTGCCTTAGCAGCCCTCACAGTGCTGTGCTTTGCTTTTGTAGCTGGAAAGGTGTTGATAACAGTGCTGCATATCTTGAGCTGGCAAGAACACAGAATTGCTGTTCTGTTAGGAGTCAGAGAGCAGAAAGTTCTCCCATTAACATGTATGAAAAATCAAATATTTGAGAAAACTTACAGAAGATAAATACTTAAAAAAATCCAGTTTGGGAGATCGCATTTTTTAGCTTGTCATCTACTCAGCTGGCAGGCAAGGGATCTGGAAGAGCTGCACAGACTCTCTGCAGACCAACCAACCTGCCTCATTTCCATCCACAGTTGTGACAGGCCTGACACATTCACAACAATTCATCAACAATTTCCAGCAGAAAATTGTTCCACAGGAAAACTTTCCAGGTAGTTCTACTACACATTTAGAAATGTTTTGTATATACCAGTATGTTGGGCATATATTAATATGCTATTTGCATTCTATAATCTCCAGATACTTTAAGTGCCTGTCTCAAAAGAAAAGGTAGAACATGCCCCTTAAAATGCCCATCACAGTTAAAATGACAAATGATCAGCACAAGCTTTTGCAAGAGAAACTCATAGGTGGACTCTAATTTTCATTCTTGCTCTGATCGTATGGCTGACTGCAAAGCAGCTTCTGCCATGCTTGTGAAGAGCCTCACTGGAGCTCACAAGGATCTGCTGACAAGCTGTAGACACATTTTATCAGCATTATATCAGCACACAGACCCCAAGAGTGCCATCCCTGCACACTTTCTGTCACACAGAAGAGTGTGGATATTGCACGTACATACTGGACTGCAGTCTCAACATCTTTTTTTGAAAGTTCCCCTCAACCCCATGAGCTCTCTCCTGTGGGACTCCATGGCTGGAAAAATTAAAAATTTGTTTCCTTCAAATGTTACATTTCTGCTTTTCCTAGAGGCAGCTACAATTCTTTCTCTGTGATCTGAAATTGCAGCAATAATTATATTTCCTACTTTGCTCACTGTAGTTGACTGTTTTGGCAGTCATCCTGTAGCAGTAATCCACACATAAAGTGTCATCTTGCATTTTTCAATCCAATTTAAAGGGAATTGTTTCTCAAGGAAAGCAAGAGGGTGAAAATGTTCCCCTCTGGCAAAAACTTCAAGTAGTTCGGTATTACATGTGAGAATTTTACCTACCTGTCTTACTCACTGTTGCATTTTACAAGCACTAATTTAAATTCCTTGCACTTCTAGGAAGGCCTGAGACTTTCTTCATACGGTTTTTTGCTTAGTCCTCCCCTACTTCTCCCAGACACTCAGAGAGAGAACTTCAGTTCCCTCTTTCCAGATGATGCTCAGAGTACCAAGTGCTCTTGTTTTGTTCTTATTTTGTTCTGGGGCTATTTGTTCATTCTAGAATAGGGGAAAGGATGCCACAGAAATTAAGGCGGGGTGCATTAGGAGGCAAGGGAATAAATATTCATTCTTGCCATCAGCTCATTCATTTGGTTTGATTTATAACAGTTGCCCCAAAGTTTTCATTCTAATTTTTCACTGAAATACCCAGAAGCCTTTAACAATGGCATTTACATGTATAATGTAGCATTATTAATGTTAAACAAAGCCTTTGAAATCTCCTCCATTCTGCAAGCCCCATACCATTTCAGAACAAATTGTTTTCCCAACAACCTCGGCCAGACACACACACACATACACACACACACACACACACACTGCTATTTTATTAATTTCAGATACTTTTTCCTTTTTGCCACTCATTTCAATCCTAATATTCTATAATATATAAGAGCAGCACAAGAGTGAAGGTGCTGTGACCAGAAGCAGTAGGGTCAGAGCAGACAAAGCAAGGTGACTAGAGATTCAACCTTTAAACCCAGCAGCATTTATCAGACAGGACAAGCACCTGAAATAACAGAATAGCATTACAAGAAAAAATGTTTCAGGATATCTTAGAACAACTAGAAGAAGAGAGTACTGAAAGTTTAGGAAGCAGAATTGTTGTTTAGGAAGCATCCTGCTTCCCATCCCAGCACATCTTGTTTTTAGCCAGCTTACACCACCAAAACCTGCACATCATCTGAGGAAGATTCAGATACATCTGTTGCAGTTACAGGAACTCTTAGGAGCTTTGTTCTGTTTTTTTTAATTGTTGTTTTAGTGGGCTTTTCCATCTCCCAGGTATGCAGTGATTCAGGCGTCAGTTGTTTCTACAAGACCTCTGCTGCATCCATCCCTGTGACCCAGCTGCTGCTCTGCTCAGCAAGCCAAACTCACACCAAGCCATGTCCCACACTTTGTTTGAGCATCCCCATGCAGCTGGGCAGGCAGGCTGACAGAAACCCCAGGGCACTCCTGCAGCAGTTACTCGGCATGCTGCAGCTTCCCAGGGATACAGTAACTGCTCCTGGGCACTCAGCATGACAGCCCAAAATCTTGCTGCATGCTTCCTAGAGGAATGCAGGAAAGGGACAAAAACCTAATAGATCAATGCCAATGTAAACTGAACTCAGAGGGCAAAAAAAAGAGTCACAAAGAGTTTTTGTACCATAAAGACAATTCTAGAAACCTTCTGCATTTTATCTCTGCCTGTATATCTGCATGTATCATCTCTGGGGGATCATAATGTCACTTCATGGCATCACACTGAAACATGGGCAGGACAGGGCTTGAAGGATCCCCTCACAACGAGGCCATCACCAGCAGTAGATCTGCTTAGCTGTGGGCTGGCCTCAAAGCCCTTGTTCCAACAATGTACTACCTTCCTACTGAATTTTTTTTCCTTTTGTCCAAGGACCTACCATGGCCTTCCATAATACTGTCTGGCACTACCAAGAACAGATTGGCTCCATCATCTTTGTAACTACCCTTCAATCAGGGATGGATACCTGCACCTCTTACCCACATCTCAAAGGCCAGAGCCAAAAACAGTCCCTCAAAACAGCACAGGGCATGTTGTGTCTCCGTTAGGGCCAGCTCAGTGAGACACTGCAGGTAAATCCCATGGCCTATAAATCTTCTCATTTCCAATGGAGAGTCTCTATGAAATATCTCCCACAGAGAGATGCAGAAAAGGCAAAAAAAAGGTATGTGGATGGATGACACTACTGGAAAAGTCCTCCTGATAGTCAACTGAATAAATTACAGTTTTCCTGAAGAAAAGTGACAGTAAGTAAGGACTTCTAAGGTTAGGGGCTGGATAGAGAAGGTGAAGAGGGAATAACTGTTAAGCTACTTCTTTTTCCTGTCAAAGAATGATATAAAAATAAGAATGCCAAGGAGCAAGTTTTCAACAAAGAACTTCTTCACCCTATGAGCAGTTAAGTGGTGAAACTCTTTGTCTCTTGGATGCTAAAAACATGCCCAGGTCCACAAATGCCAAGAATTTGCATGTTGGTAAGGGAATGGAAGAAAAACCCATCAAGCACTCCTAAATACAAAGACACACTGACAATCTTAGAGAGTTCCAAGTCATAACTCATGGGATGTTTGGAGAATATTCTGAGGAAGTATCTCTAATGGATCCTCTATCAATTGCTGTGCGATGCAAAATGCTGGACTAAATTACCTTGTGATATAAACAAGTTAACACATCATTACAAAAAAGTTTCTAAAACAATATTTAATATTACTGGACAACTTCTAAGTCTATTGGGACAGTGTAGCAAAGTTCCTACCACTATCGGTCAAACCAATATACAAGTTCACCCACCTCTTTTTATTTAAACACTGCATCATTAAACAGAAAGAAGGCTTTTGGCTTCCTGGAGAAAAGGCAGGACATTACCACCATCCCACGGCAGCCAAACATGCAGAGCACCTGGGTTTGAGCCCAAGGACTTCAGCCATGGAACATCACTCTGCTTTGCTCTTCACAGGCAACTGCCCCCAGCTTCAAAGCATCTTCTATGAAAAACCCCAATGCTCTACCATGGCCAGGACAGAACATGCTCTGAGGCCAATCATCTTCTCAACCAAAATTTATACCTTAATCTCCACTCCAAATACACACAACCCATTATTTTTATCCTCCTCTGATTTTCTACCCTCTGCTGTACATAAAACTCTCAAAATAATCCACAGGGTTAAAAACTGGTCCTGGGATAGTAGCCCGTTGGGCCAGTGGAAGAATGAGCAAGAAAACCTCATCTCATCACCTTTTCATTTCTGCCCTGATAGTTAGAAAATGCTGGACTGTACTGCTCTGCCACATATCACCTCTCACTGTCAGGATGACACTCCGCTGGGACAGCAGATCTGCTCCCAGCTCCTGACAGTACTCAGCCACTCAGACCTGCCCAACGTGGGCATGCCTCCATTTCTGCAAGTTTCTAGTGCTGCCTGTGCCGACTCTTTTCCTACTCCCTTGGGTCAGATGCATAGCCCAGGGAAGACAGTTTGGCTGGGGGCATCCATGTGTCACACTAATCCCAGCTGCCACAGGGGCCCTGGGAGCGTGTCAGCAGCCAGAATAAATTGAGGTGGGTCTGACTCATGCCAAATCCAAAGCCAGCAAGGGGAATATACAGGTGCAGAAGTGGTATAAAGCCAAGTGCCTGCTTCAGCACACTGACACGTACCAGGTACAGCTCAGAGTATCCAGGGGACAAGATCCAGCATTCACAATTTCCCAACGAGACAAATGACTCCTATGGTCCTCCAGCTGCAGGTGCCTGCCCCATAGAGGATGGGACCTTGTGGAGCCAAGGCTGTCCAACTGATTTGTGCATGCTAGCACATTTACATTCACTGCAGGTTTATTCCACTAGCTTTTCTAGTCCTAAGATATATTTTAAGCTAAGCAGCTCTCACCTCAGCACCCAGCTCCAGACAGCCCTGGCAGCACCCAGGCAGAGATGAGGCAATGGTGTACTAAGCAGGGAACAAGCACGCCGCGGTCACACGCTGCTGTCCCCTGCTAACCTCACCACCTTTACACCTCTCCTACCCCTCCTCGCCCTGATCCTGATCCCGCAGCAGCTTCATTGTGGAGCGCAAAGTTGGTCCACGCCAAGCTGGCACAGGCTTCAGAGGAATTAATTCAGACGGGCAAAGTCTGATCCCTTTCAGGGAGCGTGCAAAAGAGGAGGCAGCGCTCAGCACTTTAGACATCAAGGGAGAGTAAGAGAAAAAGAGATGAGAGAAAGCCTCGCATAGAAAAGGCAGCAGGAAAAATGTCCTAATTTGGAGAGACAGGGCTCATTGCCATGGCAACCCAGAATCGCCCCAGAGCAGCCAGATACGACTTTATATGTGGTGTTAAACGATTCAACCATTAAGAGAAAATACTAAGGGGAAAAAAGTACTGGGGCCGTGGAAGGGAAAGTATTTGGCAACAAAGAGCTTTCCTCTGGGGGTACTCTGGAAACAGAAGTGAACCTTTTGAGTCTTAAGTTGTATTTTTTTTTTTCCCCCCATCCTTAGGTGCAGAGACATTTCTGTGCATTTGCTTGTTTGGGGAGAATGAGTCACTCCTTCCTGCCTGCACTGCCTTCCCTCCCCAGCCTGGTGCTCATCAGCAGTGGGGCCAGATCCTGCCTACTGGGCAACAGAGGGAGGAAAGGCAACTGGAACCCCTGTTTCTTCCCTTAAAATCCCCTACCAAGACCTCCCAGGACGAGGCAGAAACTGGGAATGCATGGCAGATCACATGGGGACACTGCAGGGTGGCAGCACGTGTCACCAAGGAGGCAGCAACATGATACAGGGTGGCAGTGACCACCACGAGCTCCAGCCTCTGATCCACAGCCTTGAGAAAGCACATATGGCATGTTTGTAAGAGAGCTGGGGTGGCTGAGCACATCTGGCCATGGGCTAAGTGACAGAAGCAGCAGGAGTGATATGCTCCCTTTAAGTCACAAAATACACGTACTGCTGGCTGAGAGAGGAAGATGAATCCCTGCAGTTGTTAATTAATTATCTGATCTCACCCTGAGTCCTTTCTATCTGCTTTAGTCTATGAATTACTTTGAATATCATATCAAATTTCCTCATCCCACACCCTCACCTCCTTTCGCCCTCACGCTTGGGGTACCCTTCCGTTTCACTGCTGCCCTTTGGCAAACACACCTATTCAGCAGAACTTCTCATCTCTTTTTTTACCCCAGCACAGTTCTGTTACATTTTCTCAGTCCTTAGGAGAGGTCCCACCCAGTCTGCAGGGGCTTACACCTCACAAGGAGCTAGTACAAGGAAGTGCACCAGTACGAAGAATAGTAAGACCAGGTGAGTGGCAAGGAAATTATTTTATCTTCTGGAGGTTACCTCCTTGTAACTGAAGGTACTACTCCCAGTGGATGAGTTCCCAGAGGACCATCCCCTACAGATTCCTAAGTGCAAAGAAATAAGTTGATTGGCAAGGCAAGATCATCATCACTCATGTCTAAGCTACTCATGTCACCTCATTTCCCTATCCAATTTATTCATCAGATGCAGCAAAAAATTTGGCCAAAAGGATTCCTTGAGAGCAGGGATGCATGCAGTGTGGAGGACAGGACATGCTTCTGCACAGGCATGGTTACACAGAGACACAGCCACATGTCTTCTACATGCTGTTACCCATTCCTATACCAAGCCATTTCTCCCTGGCCACAGAAACCTAAACAAGCCAAGCAAGATAATCTTCTCCCTAGTATTTCACTCTAGACTAGACCAGGAGAGGGGAAAATGGAAAAACTAACCTCACTCCACTATTACCAAACAAAAAAGCCTTCAAAGTATGATTCAAGAGATTTGTGTATTGTGTAGGAGCAGCACAGCATGAGCTGCTGGCTGGCTACGGGCTCTCTGGCAGCACAAAATGCTTCCCCACAGCTTGTACTGTGTATTACTGAGTGTTACCATAGGCACACCTCAAGACATAGAGCAACAGACTGCTGGACCAGTACAGAGACCAGTGAGTGACATTGTCATACAAAAATGTGATCCTAAGCACAGCAAGAGACAAATACTACTCACAACCTCTCTTTCTCTTCCCAATGGTCAGTATCACAGCACGTTTTTTGCCAGCCTCTGGTGAGAAAGCTGCCAGCCACAGCTTCAGTTTATACCAATTAAGCAGTTGAAACATCAAATCCACATGTGCACATAAAATCTTCCAAGGCAGCTCAGACAAGGGCAGAGGGATCAAACAGAGAGAATGGCTAGGACAAGTCCTGGTGAAGATGAGCCCTGTGGTCTCCCAGCAGGACATGGAGACAGCAAAGGTTAATGACATCATGGCTCATTGGGGGAAAATGGACCATGGGCACCAGCACAGCCTGGTGAGGTTTCCAGCCATTCCCTAAATGAAGCTGTTCCACCATCTGCAGGCGAGCACACTTTGGCATTAAACATTTTGCATGAAGGCCTATTTAATGGAGCACAAAGTGACTTATTAAATCCAAATTAAAGAACCAATTGACTAGCAAAAAAAATTAAATCTCTGGGTAGGTAATGGCTGTGTCAAACATTTGGATGTGCCCAAAACACATCAAAACTAACCCCACAGTTTCACAATAATTAAAAGTTTACCAAAAGATATTCATAGACTTATACAACAAAATAAAAGCAGGCCACATGAGTTTGGCGAGTCTCTCAAACGACCAAAACTATCAGAGAGAGACAACTGACTGGTTCATCTTCTGTCCAGTTCCACCTTATCTCCCTCCACTTCAGCAGTGCTGTCCCCTGCAGACATGCACATACTCCAAAACTTTGTCAGTCCCATTACAGATTATTTCAATGGCCAGACTGCAGCTGCAGAGATTAGCCCATAGAGGACTAACTGCTCAGAGGTAGAGCCAAAGTTTGCTGGGCACTTTCCTGCCCTGAATTTCATCTCATTATACCTTTCAGACCTCCCCATCCCTCCCCTTCCCAGGGCTTCAGCCCTTTCAGCACATTCCCTCCTTCAGATCAAGACACACATCCTCCCTTATTTTCACCTTCAGGCTGGCTCCTCCTCAGCCTACCCAAGGCACCCAGTGATTAGAGTATGCCTTAATCTTCAGCACCAGTTGAGGAACTCAAACCACCAGTTTGCTGTAGGCTTGCCACAAGGCTAAGAATAAGGCTAGACAGAAAGCTCAGCCAGTCAAAAGGCAGAAAAAAGTGGGGCAGAAAACAGATGTCTACTTGACAGTTATGAAGAAAAAAAGGCACAATTCACGTTTTAAGTGCAATTTTTAAGTCTGCATTGAAAATATAGTTAAAGGCACATGTCTTTCTCTTCCACAGAGGATACTAACGGAATAATCCAATTACTGCTGCTGTCATCAGGCTAATTTCTTTTCTCAAGAGGTCTGTCGTGGGACAGAAATATTAAAACCTCCAAGCCTCGCGCCACGTTCCCCTTCAAAGGCTCACCGATAGGAGCACGCGAGCCTGAGCACTGACTGTGCCTCCCGTGCTGCCGCAGCCCGGCGCGGCAGCGTGAGTCACGGAGCACGCACGTGTGCGCCCCGTGCGAGCGGCAGCGAGCGTCCAGCGCCGGGCGGCGGCAGCGCCCTGCGCACGCCCGCCGCAGGGAGTGCCGGTGAGTCACCGCGGGAGCGCAGGGCGGCGCGGGCGCCCAGCTGTGCGGGCACGGGTCACTTGTGCCGGGATCGCGGCTCCCGAGACGCTCCGGCGCAGGGCTGCGCCCACCTTCTGTGTGCGTTTTTAGCTGGTTTCCTTTAGGAAACAAGACTCTTGCAAACCTGGGGGTGTGTGTGTTTGTGCATAGGTGAGTCAGGCTTCCCAGTGCCTCTTGAACCTGCTGGCCAATTTCCACCTGATTTGACAAAGGAGCAGAGGACTCAAGGAGAATTAGTTTCTTACAGTGCTGTACAAAATACAGCCTGCAACTGCATGCAGTCCCAAAGCCTTTATCTGACCCCACAGCAGTGTGCATGATTCACCCACTCACAGTCCAAGGCTCACTAGGCAATCAAATAGACTTCATCCTGACCTGGCAGCATGCCTGTGGTGGACAGCCCCTATACACAGAAGCCTCGGGGCACCACAGTACAGCTCTCTCATATACTGTGCCAGCCAGTGACTATAAAAGGCACAGTGGAAACTGGGAGAAAAATATTAAGAGATCTGAGGAGAATGGTATTTTTGTAGGGAGGAGGTGTAGACAGGTCCTGAAAAACTGAAGCTGCTGTGGGTGCACACACTTTTTTTGACTGGACATCTAATTGATCCAGGGCAGTGGGTGAAAAAATGAGACCCTTTTAATGCTCCTGGCCTTCACCATTGGGGGAAGGATGAGTCCAGCTCCTCTGAAATATCTTCACCCAGCTCAAGTTCTCACCTCTGTGGATTCTCTGGTGTCTTCTATGGACTGAGCTCACATTAGTATATAATTCAGTTAAAGAGTCAATTAACCGTGAGATGTGAATCCAGTGAAAACAGGATTCATTCATTTGGGAGCTGAAAAAATTACTTGTTCCATTGCCCTTCCACTCGCTGTCTTCTCAATAAGCCTGTTCCAATATTAGGTCATAAAAGTCACTTTTGAGTGTGTCAGATAAGGGAAAAAAATAAATAAAAGCCTCTAGTGTGCATTTGCAAAAGCCATGAGGGAGGGACTCTGAATGTCCATTCGGAGATACAACATGAAAGGCTGAACTTCCAGAAAATTGAGATGCCCAGCATTTTCTCAAATGTAGGCTGCCTTAACCTGTCTCATGTTGGATGTTGAAAAAAAAAGGACCTATATTCACTGTTCCCACTTAAAACACTCTAGCCTACTTCTTTGGTTGCCATCGCTTCCTGGGAGGTGGGCAGAGCCCATTCAGATACCAGGTGTCCTGTGCCTTGCAGCTTGGCAGGCAGTGCCGCGTGGAAAAGGCGCTCCACTCCACCAGCCTTGATGCCACCTGTTCCCAGCCCTCCTGCCGCCCACCCAGCCCTGCCATGTCGAGGAACAGTCTGAACCTGGCCCACTGCCCGGGCCATGAAGGAGCCCAAATGGAGGCATACAGGCAATTTGGAGACATGGAAAGCAGACACTTCTGAGATGCTCTCCCCATACACTGTTATCTGACAAATGCCCCATTATCCAACAAGACCCTCTCTCTCCACTTCCCAAGCAACCGTCTCCTTTAAGAATTCACTGACCCCTTATTTTTATCTACAGTGCTGTCAGAAAAGAATCTTTTTCATTACGTTTCTCCTGAGCTCACGAGGTGGTTTGTGTGGCTTTTTTCAACTGTCTCTGATAGATAACTAAAAGGTATTGGTAACCATCTGCTCAGTGCATGCCCTGAAGGAAAGCACGTACTCTCCTCGCTCAAACTCCTTCCATACTGCACTACAAACAGGACATTCCATTCCCCGCTCTTCACAAGTCTTTGTGAACTGGAAGTGATGGAAACACTTCATTTCCAATGGCATGAGTCCCAGCAAGAAGAAGCCACCCCCTTCAGAGGGAAAGCTTATTTAGTTAAAGAGGGTCAGATCTACACATGGCCACTTGCAAGAAAAGAACATTTCTGGCAATGGTGATTTTACCTCACACTCTGACCCCTTGCAGGGTGCGGGAACCCTACCTTCTGATCTGGCAGGCTTAAATAGAAGTTGAGAAAACAAAACCGTGCCAGATCTCTGACCTTTGATAAATGTGAAGAGCTGGTTAATGCAGCACACCAAACATTGAATCTTCAGCTTGAGCAGGTTTGTGTTGGAGGTAGCCCCTGTCATCTGAGAGCCATGAACCATCTCTGCACACCACTTCCTTGGGGGCAGCTCTGCCCCTGCTGAGGTGACACCACACACTGCCCCTGGCCAAGCCCCTGAGAGATCAGCAGCCTCATCCCTTAGCCCAGGGGAAGTAACCAGCAACTTGCAGGGCTGTAACAAATCATTCCCCAGGCTTTGCCTCCCCTTACCCGCTCATCTATGACATGGATGCTAGTCTGCATGTTTGGCTGTGGTGAGAGGATCCCTAGCTTGTCAAGCTGGTGATGTAGAGAACAGTATTAACTGAGTAATTAAATCATTTCTGTAATTACTCTCACACAGCTATAAATAATGTAAGCCCACACGTTCTCTCTGGAAGCCACAATAGCAAGAGAAGAGAGAGTGAGGGATGCCAATTAGAAAGGAGAAATAATAATAATAACACTTAACATTTATACAGCACTCTTCATTTTCAAAGCACAGTGCAAACAAGAATTAAGAAATGGGTAGAGTGACAGACAGGAGAAGGTGAGAGGAAGGGAAGCAGGAGAAGGGAGAAGATAGGAATGGGGGCAGGTACGGAGCAGGATTTGACACCCAGCAGGGCTGGTGACTTGGTGTATGCTCAGCCCAGCCCCATGGCAGGGCCATTGGCTCTTCACCGCACACCTCAGTACTGCGGGGGCAAGGACACAGCTCTGCCTCTGCAGAAAGCGGCTGAGCCGAAGCAGGAGCAAGGACAAAGCACTGTGCTGCAGGTGCTCGCACATGGAGGAGCTGGCAGCTCCATCATGGAGCTGATCCCCTCCAGCGCAGAGGCCTGGCAGTGACCATGCTGGCCCCAAGCCAGGCAGCTGGTGGAGGCTGTGAGGGCCTTTCCCCCTCCTCACAGGAGCTTTTCCCTCTGCCCATGAGGCCTGGGGCACTGGAACGGGGCGTGCTGGCTGAAGGAGTGCACAGCTGAGCCAGCCCCAGGCACACTTTGGAAGACCCGCTGGCCTTCCCCCAGTGGGAAGCACTGATGCCAGCGTCCCAGTCACCCCACAATTATTTCTGACTTCCTTTGTGGCTCAGGGCAGAATGGGAAAGGAATATTTCTGCCCAGCTGGAGGGAAGCAGCACACTCAGGGGAAGCATTGCTGCCCAATCCCACTGTCCTGTGCCCTGCCCTGGCCCAGACTGGTCTTCTCTACTATGCAGTTTCCACCTGACAGGTTTTCCGCTTTCATTTCACACTCCTCATCCCATTTGCTCAGCAGTTTTGCCACCCCCTGTGCTCCCTGGCTCTTGCTCCTGTGGCCAGCAAGGAAGCATAACCTGGTCAGGTATACCTCTTTCGCTCTCTCCATTTTCCCATCCACCAGCTCCTGCTTCCCACCTTTATCCAGTCCCCCCGCCCATCTCCTTGTATCAGGATCTCTTCCATATGCTCATCCTCTGCTCTGGCTCCTCAGAATACCCTGCATGCCCCCTCACTCCACCCACATCTCAGCCCAGATTCCCTGCTGCACAGCACATTTCTCCTGGCTGGATCCCACCAGGATCCCACAGGAGAACTCCAGCTCCAGCATAGCCTGTGCAGCCCCCAGAGCCAGGTGCAGTTTT
Source organism: Corvus moneduloides (assembly GCF_009650955.1). NCBI lineage: Eukaryota > Metazoa > Chordata > Aves > Passeriformes > Corvidae > Corvus > Corvus moneduloides. Next base: position 26,275,637 of record NC_045479.1, on the reverse strand, counting down.
GAAGCACAGTTTGCAAGGACAAGTTCTTTCCAAGAGACATGGCAAACATCTAAAAAGACTCTAGGTACATCCGCAGTTTCTTACATTTACAACAAGGAAGGCCAAACTTGGGGCAGCCTATGCAGTGGTAGCAAAAGCACATCTCTGGTTAACACGTCCTTCCCCGCAAGACATCCCTGCTCCAGCCCCATGTCCTTGCTCTGAGAACATGTGGTGGTCAGGCAGAACCTTTGGAGGAAAATGTGACAGCACTTGCAACATAGATAAATCACATATCATCCCATGCCACATTTTCAGAGAGAGATGTTTTATTTTCTAAATAAATAGCAAAATAAATCAATCAGCTTGAGGCATACACCTGGCATAGGAAATTTTGCTCAAACAGTCACAGTCTGGCAAAATTACAGGAAACCCCCATGAGGATTTTATAATGGGAACGCTGGCCAAGCTTACAATAGATGGTACTATCAGCCCTGCATAAAATGAGTTCTCCAGCATGATGCAGCTATTCAGCCACCACCTCTAACGGGGGTTAAAGCTTCTCCTCCTGGAGTCCAGATTTTCATCTCAAGCATTGTATTTACTTCAGTCAGAAAAATCCATTAATTGTTTCCTAGTAATTAGGTTTTTGCCTTTTGTAGAGCTCAAACTTTACAAAAACATTGTTATGGTCTTCTTGTAAAGTGCAAATTGCTGTAGACAGCAGTTAAGCAAGTGTCTTAAAGTCATGTTTTATTGCAGAGCTGCAGTGAGGACGTGGGTCTATTAGAACTGCTGGATTCTGTTAGCACCTTTTAGATCAACTCTCCTCACTGCACATACCTGCCTCCTTTACTTTTTTGCCTGCTCACCCTCAGACTCTCCACATCCTTCATTCCTGTCTTCCCCCTTCCTCTGAAACCTGCATTTTTTGTTATTATCGGGAACTTCACAGATACACAGCTAAAAGCTATTGCCAAGCACAGAGAAAAATCACTTAGACAGAGCCTTTAAGGTATTTTTTTTGTCACTCTCAGAACTTACTCTTTTTTTTTTCCTTAATTTTCTCCCCATGATCCTAGGTTCAGGAGAAGTTTTCCTATGTGTCTTTCAATTTCTTTATCCTCTTTCTCCTCTGTTTCATCTATGTAACATGTTCTCCAGCACCCAGTTCAGTCCTGTTTGAACACAGCAGAAGAAACATGGTTTCTATTTCTTCCCTAAGAAGTCTAGAGTACTTCCTAATAAAACTCAGTGTCTGAGCCTTTTCCTTGATACACATATATATCATTTATTATTATCATTTAATGTATCATAATACATCATTTAATGTATTTCCCTAACTTTATCCTGTCATTCTTACTTCTGTTTCTGGCAGCTACACTAAGCATTTTTTTCTCTAGTCTACCTTTATTCATTGAGTATATAAATCACATCCTGACTCATTGTTCAGCCAATCTACACTACGCACATACAGCTGTTTCGCTCTTTCTTCATATATCAACTGCTCCAGACCATTAACAGAGTCACAGACTACAACTGTGTCTTCTTCTGTACCCTGTTTCTTCCCAGCCTGTGTATATGTAATTCCCTTATCTTTCTTCATAACCCATCCCCTCCAAATTTGGCTAATGAGGCAAATAAAAGGCAAAGAGAATAAGAGATTCCCTGGAAAGAATTGTTTCTCTCTGTCCTGCAGTTACTGGGGAATGACATGCAGATCTAAAGCAGCAGCATTGGGCAATTTCACAGTCCGTGTTTTCAATTTCATTTTGAGGCCAGTTTAGGGTAGGGACAAATTTGAGTGTAATTAATTTAGATTTTGTGAGACAAGTTACTGCTGGGGGTTGTAATAAAGGACTGCCTGTCCAGATTGAAGAAACTAATCTCCTTGTCCGGCTGGGGATGGCACAAATTGATTTAAAACCTTTTTGTTGGCTTTTTTTGTTTTGAAGAAAGGGGTTGAGATAAAGATTATAAATAACTATTGGTCAGAGCTCATCAAGCTTCCAGATTTTCTTTAGGTAAGTGCTTACAGATTTAGAGCTCTACCTAAATATCATTAGTGTGAAAATCAAGGTTAGAAATCTATCAAGAAAGAGCTTTTTCACAGATGCCCAGGTCCAAGCTGGGTGGAAATCAACATTTTCCTCACAGACACTTCAACAGTTCTATTTCAGGTAGACAGTGGCAACATCGCATTTAAGCAAGAGTAATGACAAGGTTAATTCACCTTCTCTTTACCTCAGGTGGGTTGCAGAAGTTGCGTGCAGAGCTAGGGAAGGAAAGGTCTTCTGTCCCTCAAAAGAAAACATCACTATAACAACAGAAGAAAACTAACACTCTGTACTCCTGAAGGAAAAATCCTATGACCTGAAACAAAACAGCTTATAAATAGCTGCAGAAGGCTGATGCAAAGGAATCAGACTTCACTTTTGCTTTACATTTGTTGCCTGAGACAACTTCTGTTAAAGGAAGGCACCCACACCTCTGTGTGGCCATCCTCTCCCTCAGCACTGCTTCTGCCCAGAAGCGTCCCAGGGCACGAGTCTCACCAGGGTACCAGGTTTTCTCCTTCCCAATTCTGTGACAGTCAAACTCAGGTAAACACCTTCAAGCATCAGGTGTCCAAGGCTCAGGGCAAATACAAAGTGCATCCAGTATAAATTATTAGGAGGGAAAAAGTGACAGGGATATTTCATGGAAATTTACACTTCCATAAGAATTTTATTTTCTTTGTTTTTTTAAAGAAGCTTTCTTGTTGCTTTTAAGCGATAAAAAAAAAAAAAAAAGGAATCAACTCCACATTTTTTTCCTGTGACTCTTGAAAACAATACCCCAGAAAAAATACTTGAAATGGAGTTCCTCCCAAGAAAATTGGAGAGGAAGTAGAGGAAAGCTTTAAAAATTAAAAAAAAAAACAAAACAAAACACCCCAACACAATTTTAATGGATATTTAATAAAAGAAATTATACATTTTTTTGAAAAGTCATATTTTCATTGAAATAATACTAATGAGAGTACTTGAGCTCTTGTTTAAAAAATGTGAGTTCACATTGAAGGATTTCATGGCCCTGGGGAGAGGTTAAAGCTCTAAAAGTTCATGTCGCGGTTTCCTAATATCTGAGGGTTCTTAAGTGCTGTAATTTATTTGTAAAGTAAAAAAATAGTGCTAGGGAAATTCTCAGGTGTTAAACTTCACAAAAATATGCTGCCTATATTCCCTTTCTTTACATGAATAAAAGAAAATGTTATTTTGTATGGGTTAATTAGACACAGATGTAAACATAAATTACAGACCCACCTGGCTTCTTATTACATGTGTATACAAGGGAAAAACAACACTGGCATACAATACTGGCTTTTATTGCCTATGTCTCTGTGACTTACCTTTTATTCTCCTTCCCCAACCTTTGCAGCAGACTTGTAATTTGAGGACACATGATATTTGGTTCATTATTTGTGAGCTACAGGGAGCATTATTTTGGCAGCAGAAGGAAACAGAGTACCAAAAGCAAAAGAAGTATATTAATCACATCCGTAATAAAATTATTAAGAGCTTGAAGGGAAACTGCTGATTTCTTTTTTATTTTTTTAAATCAAACTCATCTTTGCTAATCATTAGATTAGTTTAAGAAACATTTAAACTATTACTATCATCAAATGCAGTTTCAGAGAAATGAAAACACTTGGTGAAATTACATGAACTGCATATAAATTTGTTTGGAGGGAAAAAAGGAATAGAAATCTTTCAATGTCTGCAGACCAAAATGTGCCTTTTCCCCCCTTCTAAGCAGCATCTTGTTTGGAATTTATTTTACTTCAATTCATATAATCCATTCAAAGGGAACTTTATCTTTTTTTCTTTCCCTTTTTTTTTTTTTCCACTGAATTTCCTTCACACAAGGGCTTGAAAAATTTCAGATGTCATCCATAATGGAAATGAAACAAATTTGCACCCAAAAAATGAGGTTTTCATTCCCCATGCATCCCTATTACTTAACCTTTGAAAACCTGAGTGTGAAAGTGCTTTCCTTTTAATTACAGATGTTCTGCTTTTAGCAGCACTGTCCCAGTGTCTTTGACTTTGTCCTGGTTTCAGTGCTTATCTAGGTGCTCAGCTTATCCAACTCGTTTTGGCTTCCCTGTACCTGCAGCATCACTTTGCTGCACTCTGGCCAACAGCTACTCTCCTTCCCTGGTGCTTTACCCTCACTGTCCAACTTCGGACTTGCTCCTCACCCAAAGACCAAAGAAATGACTGCTGCAGCAGCATGGCCCAAACATGGAGTGATCACAGCAACCTTTGGCATTGAAAGAGAGAGACAATGTGTCTTGGAAGTTTTACAGAAAACAAAAATAAAGGGATTTATGAAGTGGGGATAAAAAGGCAGAGGAAAATATTACGGCTTTAGAATAAACGGAAAAAAACAACAAGGCAGTGGAGAGAGTCAGAGAAAAGCCAGCTCCACGCTGTGTGAAAAAAAAGGAGGGAGAATCTGGCCTAGAACAGATCACAAATTTTAAATTTCAGGTTAGTTTTATGCAGCTTTTATACAAATTGTATTACTGGCACGGCCCAGTGAAAGATCACTCTTCCCTACCGTTTCATTTCCATCAGCATACTGCATGTATCCCTGTGTGGGCAAGCCCTGGAGAAAATAGCAAGGGATGCAGAGACACAGAAGACTGATTTTCACCTGGGAAAACATAACCATCCTCTTCTTCCAATACTTTTTTCCTCTTCTGCCTGTGCACCATTGTGTTACTATAAAGCTGCCCAGGACAAGAAGCTTTGGCAAAATAACGTGACTGTGAAGAAGTAATGAGGAACAGTTCCAGCAAAAGTGATGGCCACCAGCTGTACTGTAAGAGAACCCAAGGCATTTTCTGCTCTTACCTTTTCTGCATTCATTATCACCAAGTTGATTTCTTCTGTTATTTTAAAACAAATAAATAGTCTGTCATTACACAATGGACCAGTCAGCCAAATGGTATGGTCATTTTTTAGGCAAGAAACTAAATCTCTTCCAACACAGTAAGTTTTGTAAATCAGAATAACAATTCACCCTTCTCTTGACATACCTCTGAATGTACATTTGTAAATGTTATTTCCTTTTTTTTTTTGTGACTGTTCCTTTACCTTCTACCTCTGAAGAACTGATTTTAGGTCTGGGAAGAATTCATTTTAGGTAATATTGAAAAGAAATGAAGAAAAGCCTAGTCCAGATTTCCAGTTGCAGGTCTGCAACCCAAGATACTGGTTTGTGTGGTTATCTGAACTGAAGCTTGGTTTGCAGTCTTGAAGGTTTACTTTCACCATCAGTCTCCTAACACAGGGCATCCTCATACAATTTAATTTCTGCTTTCAAAACAATTGGGGAGAAACAAGAAATTATTTTAAGTGCTGGAAGGCCAGCAGATATGCTCTCTGGTCAAAAGTGCATTGCAGTCCTCTAGACAATACAAACTAATGCTTAAAATCACGAAACACAAAGCCGTTCAAAGTCAGATCATTGCAGCAACATCAGGCAAACTGAAGAGACCAGCAAGCTTCCACATCAAAGTTTTTGGACCACAGAAACCTAACACTGTTGGTGGTGCACATTTCTCTCCTCTCCATCTCATCTATTTTGGATTAAACACAGAACACCAGTAATCAATGCTATTCCCTTTCTCATCACAGACCCTGGTGATATGATGCTATTGCCCTCGTCCTTTTCAAGGAATCAGCAGCAAAATAAGGTGCTTTCTGACAGGGCTGAAACAGTGTGAGCACTCTTCTACCCTGTCCCAGAGCTACGGCCTTGCTCATCTGAGCAGAACAAACATGGGGTCTGTCAGACCCCCTCAGCCATCACTCCCAGGCCACCCAGCCCCAACAAAAGGACTGCTGCATTTCACTCCATCTGGTGTCACTGCTGGCATGCTTATCAAACTCAAGGGACTGAACTGGCTATGACAGAACTCTCACTCGGCAAAGTGGCCTCTCCAGAGCTCAAGTGAGGCACATCACGTGTCTCTGCTTCACCGTTCTCCTGGAACTAAACCCAGACCACAGTGTGCACAGATCATCTGGTCACTTTCTTCTTATGCCAGATTAGGCAGAAATTAAATGTAACACTCTGTAACAGGTAAGCAGTGGAGTTAGAGACACAAGCACCAAGGAGTAAAAACAGCAAAAACATGTAAATTCCTGTATACTTATTTTTCAGAGGAAAAAGGCAAAACACAGGGAAAACAAAAATATGTAAACATTATTTACAAAATCTAATCAAATGCAATATTTAAGAATGTGAGTTTGAACAAAACAATCAGGAAAAAGAGATGTTCCACTTTCAGCAACATACCTCCACCTGTTATGTCAACCCTAGGGCGGGATTCACGGCATTTAACTGGAGGCATCAGGAACAAGTTGAGGTACAGCCTTCTTCAGTAATCAGTGAGGAGACACAGGACTGTCCCATGAGCATTTCACTGCACCCTGAATTGAGTGGGGTGAAATGTCCTCAGGTGGTGCCTCCTTTACCACTGATGCCTAGATCTCCAGCTGGTGGGTAGAAAACTTCTAGATGAATATTAACTGAGATAAAGCCAGCTTATAGTGCATATTATACAATATTTCTGTCTTTATATACAGGACAAAAGAAAATTCGGGCTTGAAATCCTATTTTTTTTTTCTTTCTGCCTGCCCTTTTGTGTCTCAATTTACCAGTTGCATAGTACATTACAAAGCCCTTTTTACACATGACCCACATTTCCTAACAGAACACTTATTAAACCCTCGCTGAAGGTGAAACAGAATTTCACATGCTACTTCAGGAAAGGTGGTTTGACTGGGGAGATTTTGTGCATTAAATTCCAGTGAAGAGGGACTTATCTGTCACACCAAGGCATTAGTGGTTTCTAGCATTCCTTAAGTTTGCATTGGCGCTACTGATCGCAAACACACGGGGAGCATAACGAAGCTGTAAGTGCAGATCTGAACCTGTGAAATGCTGAGCAAGTTCAATCACAGCTGACTGCTGTGGGCGTTGAGGGGATGCTGAAAGAAGCAAGCCATGCTTGCAGGATCAAACCTCAGCCACACAACTCATCTGCAAAGAATATGACTAAGAGTCACTAAAAGCAAAGCCTCTGTCAAGGCCTTCTGTGGGAAATAAATTGTTTAAGGACTTACCAGGCTGACTTCAGTATTTTTAGTAGAACTTCAGTGTATTTACTCTCTACCATATTTTAATTCAATTCATCAAATAAATATTATCCATTAAAGATTACACACCTGTGGATCAGAAGTTGTAAAGGTCAGCCTTTTCAAATTATGTTTCAAAGAAACCTTGGCCTTTCCTAAAACTGCAGATCTTTGTACATAACCTGCAAACCTCCTGTCTGCAAAACCAAAAAAAAAAAAAAAAAAAAAGGAGTTTGGTAAAACAGAAGTCTCCATTCATAAGGCTTTCACCTTTGAGCTCCCTGTGGGCTACCTGCCTGCCAGAACGCTCTTTAGAAGAAAGCCGGTGGGGTACACAGGGCAGTGGCAGGAGATGCTGCCTTCCCAAGGAGAGACTAGGGACAGGTAGAAAGAAAAACCTTTTCAAAGTTCAATAGGCCAAACTTCTCTTTGAATTACAGCAGCGTAAATCTGATCTAATCCTGCCAAAAGCAACGGGGTTATGCTGGATTTACACTGCGGGAATCTGAAATCAGAATTTGGCCTGCCATGTTCAAAGTCACAAGGACCTTTTCCCAGTGTTCAGGAGGTCTTGTGTCAGTAACTCTTACACTTGTCAAAAGATGTAAAATGTCACCCCAAGTGTGAAATGCAGCACTTGAGCACTGCTTCCAACTCTCTTTTGCACAGACATAGATAAACATGCAACACAGCAGGCAGGAGATCATCAAGACGCTGCATTGCTGCCTGCCTGGCCTCCAAGGCAGAAAAGCTTCACTGTGAGTGGAATGGGTGACTTCAGCACATGCGCAACTGTTCAAGGAGTGAGAGAAAAAAGGCCCATGATTATTCAGTGACTATTTCAGTTTAAAGGCCAATACAAGAAAATAACTCTGCATACTAACTGTGTGTTATTTGGCAACTGAGCAGTTAGTCAAAGAATCAGAAAATAATTTGTTAGCACCTTCAATACCCTGCACTGGATTATTTACTTGCAAGGTAAATAAAACAGAATGTGCCTGGATTTCTCATCTCACTAGATCTCTTTCTGAGGAAAAGCTGCTATAGTGACCAGGTCAATTCTCACCCTTCATTCAGTTAGCCCTAATTCTGCCTAGTTAAATGTCTCAGATTCACTTCAGAGCCATCTGTAAAAGAAAAAGGCTGTCAGCTTGTGTCCCTGTTTACTTCTTTGGGATGCACAAAGAATGGTCAATGGTCTCAATAAAAGCCTTGGCCCAAGCCTGCAAGGCAAGGGACAGCCAGCTCTTCTCACATGTTCCCACTGGCCAACAGTAGCCCCGAGGCCACTGTTAGCCACACGGTCTGGCCAAATGCACACTCAGGTGTGAATTGCTGCACATCCTGTTCCTGAAGGTGGAAAGATGCTACTCCCTCTCTGCATCTTGCCCTGTTCAAAAGCAGTAGCAGGATGGCTTGTTTGTGTAGTACTTCCTCAGAAGACTGGCTAGGGCCTGGGAAAACAATGAAATGTCTGTGATATGAAGGAATAAAGTAGTGCAGTGGAAAAAAGAAAGATTTAGCTTGACTGGTTCAGACTGGTTAGTCACTTTAGCTAACACCTATTTAACTTCAGGAGCTAATGAACACTTTATAGAGAGGATGGCTTTATTAAAGATTCAATTATATTCCAATTAAGATGTAAGAGCTGCATTAAGCATCCCTGAAAATACCACAATGTCCTCCAGCTACATGCAGGAAAAATCCCAGGCTATGATCCCTGGCTCTTCTAAGGTAAAATACAGGCAAAAATAAAACCTTAAAAAAAATTACAATTGTCAGGGGCTCTTTACCCTTCCTAAGGAAGAAGAAAAGGGCCGATTCTTTTGCAGGTTTCTTCTACCTGCTTCTTTTCCTCCTCAGTTTTTCTCTGTTGCAGGTAATTCCACGTGATTAATAGGCTCTTCTCGGTAGTGCTACACACAGATAGCTCTTTTAATCTGTCTTTGAATCTGAAGCTGTCTAATCCCCCAAGCCTTTGGCCCCATGAGAACCACCTGAGGATCACAGAATAAGATACTTCTCTTTGTTTTAAGTTTGGAGCCACAGGTCTGCAATAGAAGGAAGCTCATTTAAATTTACCTTATCTGCCATGATCATAGAGGAGCCTCCATGGATGCCCAGGATGGGAGTGAGGGTCTGAGCAGAGATGAAGTCCAGGATCTGGGCAATGGCTTCCTGGTCTGTGTCATCAGCGAATACCACCCCTTGAATCTTCCGGTCTGACATGAGGTCACAGATGCGGGTGATGATGCTCTTGGGATCTGTTTCATTCATGGCCACCAGCTCCACCCGAGGCACCACTGAGAGGTGGTGGAAGTCATCTTTCTCGTGGGCATCTTTGATGGCCACTTCGTCTGAGGTCCCCACCAAGATGACTGCAATGCCAATGCTCGGGTGGCTTTTCTGGGCATGGGCCCCGCTCCCTGTTGTTGCGAGGACTGCCAGCACCAGCCAAAACCTTGGAGAGTAGCACTCCACCCTGGGCCTCATCTTCGGCTCTTACACTCCCTGAGCGAGGAAGAGAAAAAGGAAAGGGGGAAAGCAAAACAAAGTGATTAATTGACAAGTCAATCATGCACTCAGCCTTCAAGGAAGATCCATTGATCTTCCTCAGCCACTAGCTCTCCTCCCAACAATCCTTCTAGTCTGACGCCTAGCCCTTTGGCTACATTCAGGTGGTCTATTGTTGTTGGGGGGTCAGACCAGTCCAGCCCCTACTTCAGAGTCTGGAATCACTTTAGAGAACAGCTGTCAGCAGAAGATGGGATCGTGTCATTTCTCAGGTCCCATGTCACTCTGAGACCCAAGTCAAAAGTGATAGAGAATGGTTCTTTGACAGCTGATCCGCTGTCTTTGTGAAATTAATTGCGTATGTCAAGCCCATGTCTGAGTGCTTACCCTCAACACAAAGGAATGACTGGTGCTTGTGATCAGTTTGGACTTGTGCTGGAGGTATAGGCAGGGAGACTGAGGAGACCAGGCAGATAAGGACTCCCTTTTCCTTTCTCAGCACAGTCCCTCCAGAGCAAAGTGAGGACAAATGGGCAAGGTCATCGGATGTACACATATGTGCGTATCCATTGCACACAACCTTCGTACCATCACCAGGACACACACAGCTCCCGTGTGTAGCACAGCCATATGCTTCCCACCAATACCAGATTCTTTTTTTTCTTTTAAAAGCCAGGAATACAAAATTTCCCAGCAGTCATGGTCAAAACTGGATCAGGACCCTCCAAGTCCATCTGACAGCTATGTTTGCACGGAAGTAGAAATGCCAACAGAGCTTACAATGGTTCACCCTCAGCTACTACAGCCAGGCATGTTACATCAATCTTCTCCCTGAGCATGTCCACTATATTTTGTAATCACATCAGTAGAAATGGAAAAACCTGATGAGGTCATCTCTCTAGCCCGTGCCTGAGTGGGACATGTCCCTGCAGGACTGTTCCTTGCTCTTTCTTGAGTTGCGCTTTAATAATAGTTCACATTTCCACAGCACTTTTCATCTTCAAGGCACTCTACAAACACTAATGAACTAATTCTTACAGCACCTATGCCGTGTAAATATCAGAGACAAGAGAGCAGTGTTCCGCCCATCTGCCCACCACCCCTGTGGGAGGTAGCACTGCTCAGTGTGCCCACCCAGGGCCACACTGATGTCCCAAGGAGATTTCAGGCATTTCAAACTAAGGAAGACTTTCCCTCAACACAACAGGTTCTGCTCAGCTACTCGTGCCCATAATTATGTTCTTCAGCACAGGCACATTTGAAATAAATACACCAGCCCTGAGCTTCTTTGTGCTACACCTCTGGTCCTGGGTGTCCAAGAATGGGACCCTTCCATACTGTTCATTGCTACACACGCCTCTATCAAATGAACAGAAAGTCACAGCAACAGGGACAATGCTGGCAAAACTTTGTGGAAGCAGGAAGTCCACAAAAGAACCCTTGCTGACACCAGCCACCCACAGGGAAAAGGCCCAAGAAGCCCCATCTTGCCCTGCCCAGGAGAACACACAGGCTCAACACCTGCTCCTTCATTGTCATTCTAAGCAGAGAGAATGTATCCTGCATTGATATTACCACATAAATAAGCAGATAATAAAATAGATAATAAATATGCACTGGAGAAACCAAATCCACTTAAGAAGCTGAAAGGACTGCGGGTGTGAAGCACCAATCGATTCTAAACTCTCTGAAGGATTCACTTTCTGAGAGATGCTCACAAGGAGAACCAAGAGACTTTGAGAGTTTGGCAAAATGAACAGTTAACTTCATTCCAGTATGACTGTTATCCTCCAATTACGAGTCCCTAAATTAGATTCCTTCACAGTGAAATGCAGTCCCCATTTCTGCAATGCTTTATTAACTTTAATGCACTCTATACACTCTCTGTCTCTCACTCTCTTGCTCACTCACTTAAATGCTATATTTGTTCTCTTAAAATATGTCTCCTGTGGTCCCTCTGTATCGACTCATACAGTATATTACACTTGGCTAGGCAATGGCTAGTTGTGATGCCCAGGGAGGAGAGTGTAGGTTTTCCCCAGCCCCTTTCCCACTAGGAATACTTTACAGGGCCTTTCAACCCAGGGCTTGGATAGCATTCATGCAGGAGCTATAAAGGTAGTCATGGAAGCTGTCAGCCTTCACACCCAAGCACATGCTTCTCCCAGTGGGAAAAATGGCCGACAAGAAACCCATTCCCTTCTCTTCATTTGCATCAAAGCCAGTAAATCTCTAGCATCTACATCCAAGAAGGAGAAGAGAGCCCAGATCCTGAAGAGCACATAGGTGCCATCTGTTGGGTGTCTGTGCCCCACTCGGGCAGATTTTTCCATTCAACACAAGATTGAGTTATCTGAACAGTGCCAGATCCTCAGGCTTTGGCCAGATATGCAGGGAGCAGCCAGGGCTAGGAAGTAGGTAATACAAAGAGGAGGTTGTCTGGGTCTCAGTAGCCAACCCGCAATCTCCAATTTGGATCCTCAGCCATAAGCCCTCTCTGGATCAGGCAGAGCAATGCATAGGTAACCTGTGTTGTACCAACCAAGACACCTCTCCATCTCTCGCTCATACATAACGTGTCTGTCATGCTTGCTATGTCTTTCAGGTGCTCCATGGGCAGTCTGTGTGCCAGACAGCAGTGTTCTTCTGAGGGAATAGCAGGTACCAGGTCCCCTCGTAGGATGGCAGCTGGGGATGTGATAAGGCAGGAGAACATCAACAAATCACACCCAATCCAGGGCTGAGTGTGGTTTCCACCATTCAGGTCTCACAAGGCAGCGTAGGGGTGAGCTGCTCAAAGACTGAAACAGGAGTGCTCATGGTGTTACAATCCCTTCCCTCCTTGGGGCTCACTCATGTTCACATCAGTAGCCACTCTTCACATACCCGCTCACATGCATGTGCTGGCTGTTAGAGAAAGGGACAGACATCCCAACACCAACCTCACCTCGTGTTCCTCCTCTGGTCTGGCTCACTGCAGGCCCCTTTTGAATGTGTGCTAGTAGAGACAAGGTGGGGTGAACCACTACAGACTTATTATCAGACTAAGGGGAGCCCAGAACTATTGTGAAAATGTGTTTCTGCATACAGAGCAAGAAGTTTTGTCCATAATTCCTACAGTGTTCAAGTGCAAACATTCGAGGTACTCAATCAAGAAAGCACTGGAGGCAGCACATGGACCTCCTTCTAAGTGTGTTCCTGTTTCCAGTGAAAAAGGGGAATGGAGAAATTCACACACAAAGAAATTCATAAGCAACTGACAAGGCTGCAGCTGTAAAACAGGGCATTTACCCTTTGTTGTTTCAAGAAATTCTAATAATTTTACAATATAATTTCACCAGTCAAGAATGATTATAAAAACATGCAAGTATATTTTATTACCAAGTATTTTACATGAGCAGGATTTTCCCTTAGAGGTGGTGTGGGGCAACACGGTGTTGGAAGTATTTTCTGTGATTTTGGCACTCCAAAACAATTTAGTAAATCCCAAACTCCAGACTGGTGTGTAAAATCCTTTACACAAAACTGCACACTATTATATTGTCTCTTACTCCCTAGAAAATAATATATGGGAGGGCCATTAGATGAAGTGGTTTTACAGACATATCTATATTTAGGTATAAACATGCCAGTAAAATCATTATACCTCTATAATCTTATTTTACTTACCAATAAAACATATCCACCACTGTAGAGGAATGCAGCATCTACTCACTGCAGAGCAATGTTACACAATCACTTTCAAAATGGGAAGTGAAAGCTAACTTCTCCAATTGAAAATGCATGAGGAATGTAGGTAGTCAGACAGTAATTATTCCAATTGGAATTTAGCCAGGACCAAAGGTTAGATTGCTTAAAAATATCATGAGAACCTTACTTGACACTGCACTTTTACGCGGATCAGACCTAAGATAAGTATTAATAGAAAATTATTAGGCTGCACAGGCAAAATACAGCTCAGCATTAAGAGATATTTCCGGATGATATTTCAAAATACAGAAAGTACACAAATAGGTCACTGTGCATTCAACCAGGCTAACTGTAAACAGACTACTACTCCGGCAGTGTACAGCAAAGCCAGGTAATCTTCAGGTCAGAGAAGGAAACTGAGGCAGAACAAAGGCTGGTCACAGGTTTTTGGGGGTAGTTCTGTTGTGTGCTGACACTGGTCCTGCTGCAGTCATGCCACCTAGGTAGCCTTGCACAATACCCTCTTGGAAGGGTGTTTGCAGGCTCCCCTAAATCCAATCTCCAAGCTCAAGACAGCAAGAGGAAAGGAAGTCATGTAATACTGCAGTTCCAGACAAAAAGCTGTCTTGAAGGCAGCTTTCCTAATTAAGAGGAAGACAATGCTTGGGACAGGAGGCTGAACCATGCCCAAAACCACCAGCAAAGGGAACTTCACAGGAATATTGGCTCCATATGGGAGAATGAAAAGCCTAGCTCCAGCTTCCCCCTCCTATGCTTCATTGGAGAGCCACAAGGAAGTTCCTATCCCACTGTTTTTTGGGCTTTGCTTAGACTTCAGGCCACAGAATCTGAATTCAACAGCAAATTTTGTATCTGCACCAGCTGCAATTCTAATTCCCAGCCTTACTCTCATCACCAGCCCAATTCCAGGCCTCACCACTATCACCACCTCTCAGTCCCATTACTACCTAAAGACAGACGTCCTGCCAGACCCACTGTGAGACATCAGCACTACCCTTTGGTATTTGCTCACCTTTGACAGCATCTTAATTCACACTGCCTTCATTCCTCTAACAGCTTGAACAGTATCAGACAATGAATCCAAAAGCAATCCTTCTGTTTCAGGATCTAGTTGGAAGTAGGAAGAAGTCCATCTCACCTGGGAAATACTTTACAAACCTCGAAGGTGCTTTGGGCCTGGTATCCAACATACCACCAGAGAACAAGTGCACCAGAAGAAGCTGTAGGGAAGTCAGCATTGCACTAGATGGCTACTGGGCTGTCACACAAGGAAATACAAGTATGTCCAGATCAAAGAGGAACACTATTTCTGTATTTACCAATGACAGATGACTGGTGACTTTTTGATCCCTTTGTCTACTACCTGCCTTATGGGCAAACTGGAGGAGCTAAGAAGACCCATGGGAAAAAAAAAAAAGAGGGAGGACAGACTGGAACCTCATCAACTGCTAGTCCTAAGAGCTGGGGTTTAAAGCTATAAATCACACCAAAATTTACACCTAAGCTTCTCCAACTCTCTGATTTTTGACGACCCAATTTCAGCTTAGGACTTGCTCCCAATCTCATGGTTACTCTGCAGTGTACACATGCTGCATATTGTATACCTCTGAAGAAGCATTCCTCTTTTCCTAACACTGTTTTAACAATTGCCCTACCATACCTTCAGCCCAGGCTATTTGTACATTGACAACTCTTGTGCTGCTGTTTCCCGTATTACTGCTTACCACGTAGGTGACATAAGTGCCCATAAATCTTCTTCTGGCTCACAGCCCTATTGTTCCAGGAATTTTGTCAACAGACACAAAGAAAAGGAGGATGGATCTGGGGCACGATAGATGTGTCTTGAAAGTGCCTGCACACTTCAGGTGCTGATAAACAGAATGAATGATGCTGCAGGAAAATCTCCATACATTCAGAGCAGAAAGATGGCAGAGACTACAGACAATGGAAAATGCCATACACAGTGGTGAATGCAACAATCCAGCACCTGGACCAAAAGGGTTTATTGTGGTGACCCTCAGTAAACAGCCCCCCAAGGGCATTTCAGTAGTTTGAGATGAAAACTGGTATGTTTTAGTTTATTTTTACTAGCCTTGAACATCACTTATATTATCGTTCTCAGCTATAAATGCTCCTATGACAGTGGCAGAAACATTTCTCCAAGGCCTTTTGGGCAGGTCTTCTTTCTGTTCTTCACAATCACTCCCTCTCCAGTATGCACCTTTGTCCATACCTGTAATGTCCCACAGATCCATTTCTATCTAACATACAAAATGTTTCCAATTTTCCCTTATTTCTCCCAAGTCAGCCTTGTTCTTTTGGGGAAGGCATCACACACCCCCAGACAAAGCCTTCAAAGCCCTTGGAGCTCTCTCATTACCTCACTGTTAGCTCTCTTTCCATAGACACTGAGTGGAAAGTAGCACATGTGTTTACTTCTATTCTCTGTTTATTTTCTTCAAAGCTTTTCTTTCTTTATAAGACTACATACAAACTCCTTCCTGACTTGGGCAGTGTCAGATACATCAGAGGCTAGTTTGCCTCCATCTATCGAACAGGTGTATCCAAGAATAAGGTGACAAAGTGCTTCCACGTCTCTACCCCATGCAAAAGAGAAGAGCAATTCTCTCCCTGCACTTAAGGCAGTACAAAAAATGCTTTGATCATCAATTAGACCCATATCATTCCCAACAGATGAAGAACTATGTCTCATTATTGTAAGCTTGCCCAAGGGTAAGTTCCCAGTGTCCTTCCCACTTCCTCTCACCCACATATTTTACATATCACGGGCGATAGCTGATACGGCCACAGCCTGCAAGCTTCTGTTGAGACCAACACCAAATGATTCATAGAAATCAAAAATTAAAATCCTCTGCTTAATAGTCTTGCTCTTCCTCCAGTCACTTCAGGATTACTGTCTACAGCACCTGCTTTAGCACACTACCTGCTCTGAAACAACTCAAACAGTAAGATTACCACTGCTAGGAGATGGCTCACATTTTGAAACATTTCCCTAAACTCAGCCTAAATTTCCCCTTTGCTCAGCTATCCTGTAACTTTAATAATATCTCCTTCATTCAGCCTAAATCATTTCTACGTCTTAACTCACCGTTTCCACCGTGAAAATGTTTGTAGGTTGTTATCTGATCGCCCCTTGAGACTTTGCTCTGCTGCAGCAAAAGTTCAGCTGTGTTTATTGCTCCTCATAATTTGAGTCCCCTTGGATCCTCATCAGGATGAGCGAGGGAGAATGAAGGAAATGGCTGGGCGAGGGAGCAAAGGAGCGGGTCTGACCTGCTTACCCAGACTGGCACACACGTGCAGAGCTGCAGGACTCAGTGTCACACACACAAAAGCCATTAAGAGAGACAGCAGGTCAGTCTGGCATTGCCCAGTGCCAACTTCTAAATGCCAGAGCAGAGAGGCTTGGCACAGCCACCCCTCTCTGCAAGCCTGGCTTGCAGAGCCAGGCTAGAGCCACTATTCCCCTGCCAGGATCTCACCCTCCCCCCAGCATCCCGCTTAGAGAAGTTTAGAGGGTTGAGACAGGTCCTCCCTGCCAGAGACTGAAATATCCTCACCACCTGGAGGGTTCAGTTGCCACAGCTGTCACTCCATGCATGCGTATGCTCCGCTTGAAACAAGGGCTTTCAAAGCTTACGAGGCATAAACCATTTCCTACGTGCAACTGTTGTCTGCCCCACCTCAGAACTGGATCTGGGCTCAGAGGAGACCACCCAAATCAAGGGACATGCTGCTGCATGTGAGGCCCCTCGACAGGATTTCAGCAGGGTTGAAAGCAGCTTTGCCTCCTGAAGTGCAAGACTCAGTTTAAACAGGCAGCAGAATGCTGCACAGAGCAACACCAGGTTTGCCTCTTAAATAGAACTGAAACCCTTTGAAAAGACATTGGACAATTCCTTCCTTCCTTTCTTAATTCTCCACTTCCAGTTTTCATTTCCAAGCAGGAATCAACAGCACAGTAATAACATGAGGATATTAAAGACCGCAATTTCTAAAAGCTAGGGATTTGCATACCTCCAATCCATTAATAACCATGAGAAACACACGTTTAACTTCACTTGGATGGTTTGGAAAAGCACATCCATGGCATTTCTCATTATTTGATGTATTAATTTGAGGTTTTCCACTCAACTTTAATCAACTCTGCATTTTGTGCATTGACACATTGATACATTGAATTTCAAAATTTAAAAAACAAGGCGAATTTTCATTTCCAAGAGTGGAAGGACTTTCCCATTTCCCAGACACTCTCATGCACCTCACTCAGTACCTGCTCATTCCCTGCATCATTTCCTTAAAGGAAAAACACAGAGCAGGTAAACAGAGTCTGCACTGGCTCTTGATGGCAGCTGCCAAATTCCACACTAGTGCCGACATCCCCATTGGTTACTCGAAGTCTCACATCAAGAGACAGTGTTAAATTATTTGGATGCCAGATGTAAACAGTGTAAAAGCCAATTCAGAACTGTTTTTTAAAACATACCATAAGTGGGAAAGAAAATATTCTTTTTTTAGGCCAAAATTGAGTGATTCCTTCTTCTACAAGGCTGAGAATCTAGAAAGGGCATCTGAGTCAGAGGGAGACAGCCCCAAACTAAACTTGCACTTTGGACACAGTCATCCTGTTTGCTGCCTATCTTCTCATATATAATGTATGACATGGGATACAGTATTAAAACATAGAGCTGCCTATCCCTTAAGAAAGATCTTCATGGGTGTACATTTCAGTTTTGGAACCCATGCAGCAGGGACAAGCTAGGAGAAAATATGCACCGCCTCTGCACATGATGGTACTGCTATAGCAAATCTTAAACAGCCCTAAAGCAGAGTGCCAGTGTTCACCAGGCCTGATCAGACTCTCATGAAGGTGTTACAGACAGCAGAAATGGCAGAGAAGGTGACTTGATGCCTGAAGCACCACAAGGTGATGAGGACAAAAGAGGTGCTAAGTGGAGGTAGTGGGGTGGAGAGAGAGATGCATCGTGTGAGCTGGTCCAGGACAAAGCTGCAGTGCTGCAGATGTGGATGGGCCACGTTTCACAATCCCCCAGCATCCCTCAGGAGCTTCATGGCCTCTTGCTCTCCACTGATATGTAGCATTTTGGAAAATGAGGTTTAGTCACCAAGGGACCCAGTGACAATGCCAGCCTTGTTTGTGAAATAAGACAGGGAATTAATCTGGAAGTGAAAGGGACCGAGATACAGGTTTAGCATGTGGAAAGAGGCATGACACCAGCCGCTGAAGCCAAGAAGAGTCAAAGGCAGGTTCTGGTCAGACCACTAAAAATGATAGAGGAGTACCCAAAAAACTTTGTTTTGAGTGTCCTTCCTTGTAACTGCCTGTCTGTTGATCCCTCCCTTCTCCTCACTCTGATCCTTGGTAAAGGACTTTCATGTTCCTGTTATCATTACTTATTGAAAAATAAAACTAAGTTGCCCAGGAGAAATAACAAGGGAAGACAAATGTGTGACACCTAAAAGGGTGACATTCAAGATATTTGGAGCTGTACACACCCTATCCAGAACCATCCCAAAAAACACTTATCCCTTTAGAAAAACTTGATCTTTACAATAAACACTAAAGCCAGGATAAATGGAGAATTGATAACTGCAAATCAGAAAAATTTTTGGTAGTCTCATTTTTCTTCTCCTTTCCCTCTTTCTTCTTCCGACCCAACACTCTTCCCTTTCCCTAACTTTCTCGCTCTGAGTTCAATGACCAGTAAGGCACCAGCCATCGAGCAGCTGGATACAATATGCTTTCACAGTACATTAGTGCTGTGCACCAGACCATGCTGTGCCTGCAATTGTATGACAGGTCAGGGCCAATTCATCTTAGTAAGACCTTCAATCAACAGTGTCCAGAAAGCTCTTCCGGTTGGAGGAACCTAGCCCAGCAGCCACTGACCTCTCCCTCAGCTCAGCACTCGATCATATTTACAGAGCTGCAGTGACGGAAAGATACACAGGCAAAGCCATGTCTGGACCACAGCTCATCACTAGGTGTTGATGCTTCAGGGACAGGGATGGGAAGACCCAATCCAGTGCAAGCAAACAGACCAGATTTGGCTCAGCTGAATGCCATTTCCATGCATTTTTTTCCTCTGTTGTTTTCTCCAACCTCTCAAATTCATTGATGCCAGCTGCTTCAGCCACCTTTCCCAGTAGCTCATTCAGCTGTTCACTCCTCCTCATGCCAGTGAATGCACACAAGGAGGTACAAGGCCATGCCACCTCCCAGCCCAGCTCCACCACTGACTTCATGAGGGTGCAGTTCAGCTGCCTTGGATCACATCTCATTTTCCTGCTGCTCACATCTGCAGCAGGAAAAAGAAGCATTAGTAGCAAGAGTAAGAGATAGCATGACCAGAATGTGACAATTGTCACAAGAGTGAATACCAGTAAATAAAAATCAATGCTATGGACAAAGAGTAGCCCCGACTTACTTATGCTTTAAGATCAGTTTAGTTTTGAAACAATATAAGATGGCTTAGTAAAGAAAAAAATCCAGAATTTCAATATTCCCCATCAACTTCACTCAAGCTACAATGTATTTCCTACTCTACCACCCTTCTCAGCTTTCTCCATCCATCATTTATCTCCAATCCACTTTTTGTTCTTCATGGCACCATTTCTCACTTTAAGAACTGTCATATTTTTGGTCCATCCTTGTTACCTCTTAGCTCACTCGTATTCACACCATTCATTGTCTAGTTTTAAATCTTAAAAGCATGGAGGGAACAAACCACAACAAGTGAAGTCTTGTTCTTATCCTTCATATCACCATCTAAAACCAATAAGCATTTTTTAAAAGTATAAATGCCATTTTTTCTTTCTCATCCTTTGCCTTATTCTCCTGATCAGAAAGGTGGAGATGCATCTTCTCTGCTTCAAAGAGTTAGAATGTTTCATTATTTGTGGTATTTAAAGTACTTTTGACTCTCAAGCAATAGAAGCTACAGGAGCTGAGATTATTACTATTGCTTTCCATTGCACTTACCCGAAGGCAGCAATGTCTTCTTGTGAGATCATACCCAACATTACTCACAGGATCCCAAGAGAGTGTATTAAAACCTGTATGTCCAAGATCTTCAGGACAATAAATCCTAGTTTAGCTAGGAGCAGAGAGAAAGGGAATCCTGTAATACCACAAATACTTGGCAGCTGCCAAGCTAATTCCTGATACTCAATATCAACTTTGCCACATTGACTCAAATTGCAAAACACTGCTGATCTGTAGCTTCTGATGAAACATGTTAGCAACTACAGGTTTGTTAAGCTTATGCTCACAAAAAATATCTAAACTCATGACATATTTCACCTAGTCCCAGGCAGCTTCCTTGCTGGCAAGGAAGAGCAAGAGCAACGCGGAGCTTTGGCGAGGGAGGCAGCGCTGCAATGGGTAGCCAGCCTTCAGCGCCTGGGGTGGAGATTTAAAAAACAAGGCAACTTCAAACCAGACCTAGAAAACTCCTATTTCATCAAGAGATCTGCCCTGGGGGTCTGACACAGATCTAGGAGGTTTGGTTCCAGCAGCTCTTGGATAGCAGAAATGTAAAGCCCAGATCCATTTCAATTCACTTGCAGAAACTCAGCATAGGAGATCTCTTAGGCATGGGTCTCCAAAGTGGAGAGCCTGGATTTAAACTGATCAGGGGGAAGGTGGGCAGACCAGAGTCACCAGGCTTTACAGTATGGACAAAAATTCTTGGGAGCTCCAGTTCACTCCTAAGCAAAATCTGGAAGCCTGGAGACCCCAAGAGTCCTGTCTGGGGCTTCAGGGTCAGAGGTGCCAGAAATCTAGGATTCATAGAGAAGTCCTCACATGTAATTTTGAGGACCCATGCCCTTAGACCAGGCCATGAGTTACAGTGGCCCACAGCTAGAAGCCCTGGGAGCCAGGGGAGGAAATATTGCTGTGACAATTTCACCACAGTTAATTAATCACTCTTACAGGTACCTCTGAACTTGCAGTATCCCAGAATTTGCAGGGGGGGGAGGGAATTTTGACATTAAGTTTGGACTAAAAAAGTTTCTACCTCTGAAGGTACTCCCCCTGCCTGGAAAATCTTCTTGCACCCTGGAGGCTTGTGATTCTGTCAGACTTCACAAACTGCACTGCACTGTGCCTGAGAACCCGAGTGACACCTGGGGAGAATAAAAAGGGTTTCGAGGGGTTCTGGCACCCACAGGGCAGTGGTTGTCATTGACAAATTTACAGGGAGAAACTGCTCTGCTTTAGGGGATTTTTCTGTTGAGCAGGGACAGATATGAAGGCTGGAGTAGTCCTGGAGTCAAGAGAAGAGATGTCCACCCTGACTGAAATTCTTCTTTCAGTTCCCATCATTTCCTGGGTTACACTGCCATAGAGCAATGTTGAAAGACTAATGCATTCCCACTATTTTTACTATTAATTATAAGGTAATAGAATTAATTATAAGGTAAAATAAGGGGATGTGTGTATTTTTTTTATATGCACACACACAGAATATATTTGTTTATATATAAACACAAAGGTTTTATTATTGTTTATTTTTATATAAATTTAAAGGGTACATATGCACTCCATCTCATCTTGAACCAGGAGACAAGTCTGCATATCTTTGAAGGTGGAACACAGGTGAGAGGCAGCTCTTTACCCCTTTCCTGTCAGGCTTGAAATGACACCAGTTCCTAAACACACTAAATCCATGCATTCCTGAAAATGGGAAAACTCAAAAAACGTCCAGAAAAATAAAATATGGAGACAACATTCAAGTTGCATCCGTTTTACATCTAGGATGACCCTTGAAGGAAATCAGCTTCTAAGTTAGAAACCCAAACCTTGCTGCTACACCACGGGTCAGCACCTAGCACAAAGCAGCTGTTCTCCCTCCCAAGAGTTGTTTCTGGGGTGGAAGAAGAGGCACCACTCAGACAGTAGGTGGGAGTTAGGGGGATATAGTGTCGGGGCTGTCTTAACACTGCCCATCTTGAACTGCCGCAGTAGCACTGAGGTGCCAGTCCAGCTTCCTGAAGGACTTCTACACAACCCTGAGGTTACAATGGCAAATAACCACCATGTTAAGGCAGTGAGTTAGCAACAGCCTTTAGCTAGGTCTCACCCTTGTTTCTATGCAGCAGTACCAATATCGACATCCTGAATAGCCAAAGACTACATGCTGCAAATAATACCCATCCCCAAAACAATGTAGATAAAGCAAACACAGTTGTCTATATGAATTGCCTCCCTAAGTGCCCTGAGCACACCACTCATCCCCCTCTAACCTCCTGGGGCTATGCTCACTTTGCGGTTTTCATATTTCTTCTACTCAACATAGCTTTGATTCTTCTCCAGGCCAGGTCCAGGCCACAGAAAAGTGAACTTCAGCCCCATGGGGTCCCCAGTTTCAAATTAAAAAAATGTTTTAAATATCAGCCTTAGACACCATGCTTGCTTCCTGCAAAACCTCTCTGACATAGCCCTGCTTTGGTGTCCTGTTCAGGATGACACTGTGGCAGGACCTTGTTTCCAAGCCAGGAGGCATTTCTGCACACAGTCATGTCAATTGTTATAATTATGAAGATGCCAAAGTACATTAAAATTCTCAGAGGCCTTTGCATTATGTATTTCCACTACCCCTGTGCCAGAGGGGTGTAAAGCCCCTGATGTGGCAGCATCTTAAACCTACTTTGCATAGGTGTTAGCACCTTTGTGAGGCACTGCATACCACAGGAGGGGGTTCATGATCTACATACAGAGCATACATCCAGAGAGAGGCCACACTCCTAGTGATATTTATCTCAGGGGAGAAGGGGAAAAGCTGGAACAAATAAGACACTTATGCATTATCAACTGATTACATTGTTGGTGTTGCTCTGGGATCCCCTTCCTCTTGTTTGTACTTTATCTTCAGAGCCTGCAAAGCTTCAGGGACTCTCCACCTCCCTGATCATATTCCTAGCACAGCCTTGTCACCACTTCCTCCAGAGGCCAGGGATACCTCAGCAAGACAAAAAACAATACCCATTTATCATTCCTTCTTTCCTAATTAAAGAGATCAGAGGACTTAACAGACCTCAGCTGATCTCCCAGCCCTGGAGCTGAGGTGAGTCAGTGGGCAAGCTGTACAGCCCTTCCAGGTGATTCATTTACCCAGGCTGGCCTGGATTGCAGCTAAGGGACCATCTTCTCCAGATCCATCTGCCTTCCAGCTTCCCCCCACTGCTAAAATTTTTATTTATTTAGAAAATGTAATTTTCTAAAAGCATATATTAGAAAAAACAAAACAGAAAAAAACCTCAAACCCAAAATATCAGACACTAGGGAAAGAAAAAGCACTCAGGCAGTGCATCAACTCCCTAAGGGAGGTACTCAGGTTTGAGTTACTGCCGAGATGACATCTGTAGGGAAATAAGCCACCAGATGCAGGGAATGGACTGCAGGGGCCCAGAGCAATGGGGAAGGGAGGGAGAAAAAAAAAAAAGAGCGAGAGAGAGAAATAAATCAATAAATTAAGCAGTCTGGTTTGTTCATGACTAACTATTCTACTTTACAAAATTTACAGGTGTTTTCCACTCCCTATCTCTGCTGAAGCGTTTCCCCAAATGTCCCAGTACCTGCTTCAAAACATCTGGCTTGCCATACCCCAGCCCAGCATATTCTCACCCAGAAAGGCTTCAGTGCCCATTGGATCAGAGCAGAAGAAGAGCCATCTTCTCTAGCTACTGTGATCTATGGGTTCCCTCACTTCTTCCCTCTACCTAGAGGGTCTCCAGTCCCCTCATAAAGAAAAAAAATCTCATACACATTCCAGCTTTCAAAGCAACACATCTTTCCAAGCATCCCTTTGGTAACATCAGTCCTGTCTCCCTTGTACCTTCAAGCCCACTGGTGGGAAGAGGGGATATGTCGCATGCCAACAGAAATGTGAAAAGAAGAGGCTGATGTTTCGCCAGATGGCTTCGGACTTGTCACAGTAGGGTGAGAAACATGCTTGAAAAACCTGGCCCTGGCACTAACCATCATCTCCTGGACTGGTAGTGCAGGACAGCTGAAGCAGCTGGGGCTGAGTACCAGATGTGAGACAACAGGAATGCAGAGCAGCAATCACACAGGGCAAACATGGAGGCAGCAATAACCACAGGCTCCCTCTGGGACTGCAATGACATGTTCAGCAGACAACGCATTTAGAGCAAGAGCAGTGGAAAAAATGCAGGTACCAAAGAGTCAAGGGAGCAGGCTAATGAAGGGTCCAACCATCTGACCACAGCTTACAATGAACAGCATCAAAGCAGGACAAGTAATGGGTGAAAGAAGGGCAAGGTCTAGGGAAGGTTCTGCAGCATAAAACACACAGGGCACCAGCCTGCCTACAGAGCTCGATAGCCCAGAGCTCACCCAACTCAGCATCAGCCCAGAACGACCACTAGTGGCAGTTCTAATCCTTGTTTCACAGAGCCCCTCTAAAGGGCCATCTCCTTAGACATCATGCCTGAAAACTCAGATGACCATCAGACAACTGTACTTTGTACATGTGAAGTCTTAGTACACATGAAACCTGTACCTGTTGTCTAGCACCTGAAGGAAGCCAAGGAAGATCCTTGACTTCTCCCCACTGTTTGCTGTGTTCCAGGAGACAACCCTCTGCCATTACAGAAAATACCATCTGATGCTGAAACCTCACCTAGAGGTACCCCTTTTGTTTTTCTATAACCTTCACTGGATTTTTGGTTTTGATGGGCCTTATCCCAGCACCAGGGTATCAGCCAGATGTCAGCACAACTGACACAGAAGTCTGCTGCAAGCAGACAACTGGTGGGACAAGGGGATCCCATGGGGATGGATGTGACCACGCTTTCACTTGGATGACTGAGCCCATGCACCCTTTTCCTACATCCTTCCTTGGATGACTGAGCCCATGCACCCTTTTCCTTTTAGTCCTCCAGAAGAGGACTAAAAGGGAAAGGGCTGCCCCATAGTCACAGTCTCAGAGCAACTGGCAGATGTGCTAAGAGTAAAGCAGATAGTTCTTGCAGACAGAGCTGCATTATGGAGAGAGGAATGACAGCGATGCTTTGCCTTTCCTTGTCCTCTGGTGCTTCCCACTCCCCAAAAAGCCCATCAGCCTGCACCCTTCCTCTAGTAGTGCACACTTTTCCAAGGAAGTGGCCATGCACAGTTAGACACAGGCAGTCCCTCCACTGCTTCATCACAGGCTGACATCCAGGCCAGGTGCAATGCACACACTCACATACCCATGAACAATGATCAGAGAAAGTGGACAAAAGCTAAGGGAAAGGAAACAGCAGAGCAGAGAAAGGGAGGACAAGAAGAAAAGTGAGAAGTGAGAAAGACAGGGAAAAGAAGAGATAATAATGGGAGAGAAAGAGGAGAGGAGTTATTTTGCAAGCAGTAGCTAAAAATCTCCCAACGTTTACAGCAAATGATGCATGGAATACACTGTCAGAAACGTGATGCCCAGAACCTATTGCTGCTAAATATTTAATCTGATTGGCAGGGAGCCATTAAAACCTCAGTGTCTGGATCTCAGGCTTCTACAGAGCAACAGGTAGAGTAAATACATCAACGTGTAGTGATTCACCTTGGGTGCCACCAGTCTTTCCAACCTGCAGCACTGTGCAGGGAAAAAGTGTTGTCACTGCATATTAGGAACATCAGAAACAGGCTACAGGAAAGGCGCTGTTTATGTACTTTGGCTCCCACTGCGAGCTAGAGAAAAGTGGAAGGTGGACATGCCAAGTGTCTTCTTCAGAAATTAGAACACACGGCTGCAAAGATCTCACACAATGCAGTTCATGTCTCTCAAGCACTAAAAAGTCACACAGAAGCGTGGTACATCAAGGCTGCAGTTCAACTGGCTCACACTTCCCTGCATGTAATCCCTGACGCCAATCTGAGAGCAGACCAAAGGCTGCCTCCAGCATTCAGCTTCCACCGTCTGTCGAGCCTGAAGCAGGTCAGAACATCCTGCAGATGTGTGTCCTAATGCCAGCACCAAGAACGCAGCGGGGCAGCTGGGGTGCAGGCAGGTACTCAGCCCTTTGGGGTAAGAAACCTGATTAGCTGCTACTGCAGCATCCTGAGGGGAAACAGGGCAGCCACCTGCTAACAGGGGCTTGCACGTGTACATTTGCACACCCAGGGCAGTCTCCCACTTTGCTGACTCTACCCATAAAACTTTCAGAGACGCTGCTGTCACGTCGGCTCTGGTGTCCCCAAGCCAGCACCTGAGCTATGTTCCCAAACAGTGGCTTCTTGGAGCTTTGCAAAGGAGAAGGATTGTGTTTAGACAAAGCTTCTGCTGTTTAAAAGTACAACTCCGTTCTAATTTGGAGTCAAAACTGGCCACTCAGAGGTGGTCTGGGGAAAGAAACAGACTTTCTTTTCAATCCTTTGTATCATTCAAATCTACTTGTTTCTAGAAAGAAGGCATTTAGAGGGTTGTTTATTTAGGTATAATGTAACATTTTAAATTTGCCAACGCTAAAAAATGTAGAAATATTCTGCTCTGCTATAGTGAGTTTCAGACCAAGTTCCTCACCACCATCCAATACTGCAGCAACAGGAGCACAGCTCTTCCTAAGAATTCTACAGGTCCAGGCCATGTTGTTGACTCAGTGCACTGGCACTGACAAGTTACAAACTGCATGAGCCCAGTGGTTACCTTCCAAAAGAAGAATAAATAGATATAAATAAATACATTAGAAGTGGAAAGCCATGATAGAAATCTAGGGGAAAATCAATATGCTCCACACTTATTTCAGAGGACATGGGATTTTACCGTATCCAGAATCCATATCACATAAGACATCTGCAAATCTAACACTGGCTGCAGAGCACTGAAAGTCTGGGATGAGGGTTTCACAGGTAAGACAGAACTGAGACCTTCTCTAGGCACAGATCTTGCAGATCTTTCGATAGATTCACCAGCATAAATCTCCCATCATATTCCCCCTTCTGTATTTCTGGCTGCTTTGCTGTCCCTGTTGCAGCTGTTCGAGGAGCTGACTTCATCAGAATATGCTTTGTGAAGTGCTTTTCTGCTCTGTATGGTGCTTTTGCTTTTTTTCTTTCTTTCAGTAAGTGCCAAACCACTGAAGAATGCCAAGGCTAGAGCTCTGAAAGCCAAGACCAAGTAAAGAGTAAGTATGATTCTGTGGCATCATCAGCTGAGAAGTGGCACCTCACAAGCACAAAAGGAAGTGTCACTTTTGAATACAGCTGTATGGCGTTCATCATCCCAGCTCACAGCAGCACAAGTAGGCTGAGTGACTTGCTCATGGGCTCTGACAAATCCTGCTCTGCTTAAGACTTGTCCAAGTCCAGCTTGCCAGGCTTGTGAGAAGGTACTGCGAGCATCTGGCAAGGCAGAAGGAGACCTGTGCCTCCATTTCAGCCATTCCAGCTGACAGCCTGACATGCTATCCTCAACCAGCAATGAGGGTGGGCTTGCCAGACCACTGACCTGCTGCAGGAAAAAACTGCTGGGGTGAGGAAGGAAAATGACTTTACCGACCACGGCTCTTGATTAACTGAATAAAAGCCAATTTGTGGAAGTCCGATAGGAGGACCCTGATGACCTGCCTCCTATCTTTACCACAAGTTGAGTCTTCCTTGTAGCCCAGGACAGCACAGCCCCACTTGTACACAGCGCTTCAGCCTTTGCCTTAAAAGGTGCCCTTACAAGTTTGCAGCAAGAACCTGTTTCTCTGATGCTAGGCTCCTGTCACTCTTCGAAATTCCTCTTAAAATTGCCCAGGGACTAGCTGTGACACCAGGACACAGTCACTGTCCTACAAGGAACTGTGCTGAAGCATTTATTTTACAAATGGCCCTCCAAACAGGTATCCCAAAAGAATATGTTTAGGATGCTCTTCACATCACAGTCAACAGAGCTATTCACCCAGAGACTGGAGCCACCAGCTGAGATACTGCACCAGCTAATGGCTCTGTTTCTTATCCTCACCTCTCCCTTTCACTTGGAAATGCACTCAGTCTTAAAAGCAGCTCAGGAAATTAACATTTCCAGGTATAAAATACTTCCATGTATGAAATAGCATAGCATGTGAAAATGGGCTTTATATGAAAAATGTGCAGAATTTTTTAAGTACAACTGGATGAGAAATACTGTGATAAGAGCTCTTGCTTCAAATTTTCCCATGCCTGTCAAAATGAGGAGATATAGAACTGCACACATTTTTTTAAAACTAATTAGGCTATTTTATTCCTCAAAAAAACATTCACACCAAAGGGGCAAAAAAACCCAGCTAATCCACACTTTGTTGGAACTAACTCCTCATTGCATTTTTTGTAAGAAGTGTAGATTTCCTCCATAGTCCCTCCATTGCAAAAGACAGCATTCAAACAAATCCATAAGCAAAGAAAATATAAACAGAAACATTAATAAACATGTTAATACACATAATAGGAATAAAAAACCTGCAAGAAAAAGCACCACAGCTCTTGTTCAGAAGCTCAAGAAGCTTTTAGAGACTATGGAATCACATGAAAACTTACTGAAGCAAGATCAGTTTCCCAATGCCTGTGTTGTGTGATAAACAAGTGCATAATTTTACCCTGGCCATCTACATTCATAACAATTCCCCCACCCCTCCCAGCCTCCTTGTCACCCAACACTTAGGCTTCTTCTTCATACAGGTCCTGCTTTTCCCACCTTCAGCTAAAGGCCCACTTTCTTCTAGATCTGCCCTTAGTGACTAAAGGGAATAATTGGCCCCTGTCCTCTCTTTATAACAGTCCTTTACAGATTTGCTGTTTGGTTTCCACCCACAGTTATCTTTCCTCTAGACTGAACATGTCTGGCTCTCTCAGCATTTCTTACAGGATTTAGTGTCTACTGTCATCTACCCCATCCCCTTGCTTGCTCCCACTCCAGCCTGCAAACTGTCTTTTTAAAAACAGTACACCCTGACATGAATGCAACACTACACATTCACAGACAAAAAGACAGGGGAGAAACTATCTATGGGTCCGGCAAATCAGAGGGGGAGGACTTCTGTGGGAACACCACATCCTTTCCCTCCTCCCCAGGAGAATCCTGGACACTACTTGTAGCAAGGCTCCAAGAGTCTACCATCACTTCCCTGGAAACAGTACTTTAGCCTCTGCCACATTTCACAGCAGGATCTGTGCTATCTATTCAGCACTTTCTTTTGTTCATTTGCTGCTATTGTTTGGCTACAGCTACTTCTCAGTCTCTGGTTAGGCTCCTACACAACTCCAGTAGCAGTGTAGAGCAGGCATCTGACCAACGGCCACTCCGACAGCACTAAACAATCCCTCATTCTATTTCTCTCTCCTCTGTTTACATTCTTAAGCACACACTTTAAGGCAGTCATCACGTCACTCTTTTAATTGTCATTTGGCCAAGCTAAATGTAATTAGTTACTTTAATCTCTCCTCTTAGATCAATCCCTCCAGCATCTTAATCATTTTTGTTGCTCTACTGAATTTGTTCTAATTTGCTGCCATCTTTGGGGCACTAAGTTCTCCAGAAATTAGCCTAGGTACACTCAGATCAGGCACATGAAGAAAACATGACTAGAAACATGCAGAAAACATCTCTTTGCTTCAAGACACAACAGTTCTGTTTATGCAATCCAGAAATCACATCAGCCTCTTTGCTGCCGCATTGTACTGTGAGTGCATATCTCATTTGCAAACTGGTGTAACCCCAGTGTCATTTCCAGTATTACTGCTTTCCAGGGGTGTACCTCTCATCTCTGCTTTCTTTCCGAGCACAGTCTGATTTTAACTCCTACTATTCAATTTACTATCCTCTCTGTTAATCCCCAAATCCTATTCTGAGGTATGACTGCTTAGCTAGCTATGTATCTCAAATCTCTTTGATTTCCAGTGGAAATACTCTCACAAAGCAAAGGCATGTCATCAGAGTAAAGCCAAGGCACATCCCTAAATTCACAAGACAATATGGATTCTTCACAGACATGTTCCCATCATCAGTCCCTCACCAAAAACTGCCAAAAGGTTTTCAAGAGCTTCAGTTTGCTTTGGTTGTGACCAGTGTTGGGCCACTGTGTAACAGCTTTGCTGCTCTCAGAAAAAGCAGTGGGCCCTGGAGACCCAGGCAAGGCCCTGTGACAACAACTGGGAGCACTGAGCAGGTGCTGCTTAAGCATCACTCCAAGATACCACTGCTGTGGTACATTTCTGTACATTGCCTTTCCCCGTGCACACCCTCAAAGTGGGCATGGCACCTTCCCAGTAGTCTGAACATCAGCTTCCTCCAAACAGTGGTGCCTAAGCCTTCCTTCCTCCTTCATCCCAAAGAAGGGGGAGGCAGGAGGCTACTTCAAAGCCTTTTTGTGAGACATCACATTTGTGCAAAGCACACCAGATGCTGCCTGAGCATTGAGTAGTCATAGAGGCAGGACCTGGGTGCAAAGAGTACTTTTTAGGATGCAAAAGGAAAAAACCCTTTCCCTCCTCCAAAACTTGTCCTTCTGAAATCTCCTTCAAAACTCTTCTTCCCTCTCCAGCTCCCAGATACTGGAGCCTCCAATAACTCCCAAAGTAGTTCAAAGGCACTGAGACACCGTGGCTTTGCCTCCCCACCTGCAGGACTGCCTTGGCCCTGAATTGGGGCTGATAGAATGAAGTCCAGTTGAGCTTGTCCACACTGGAGGAGGAGGAAAGAAGATGGAAGAACAAGGGAAAGGTGGGGGTAGGTGGGGAGCCTGCCCTGGGCTGCATTGATTCACTGCCTCCACAGCTGCTCAGCTCCATGGAGGAGATGCTGCTCAGCCCAGTCCAACTTCTGATAGCCACAAGGCAGCTGTCGCTCAGCAGTGTCTAAATGAAGTAGGGGGGTCCTTGACACTCTGTCTCTGACTGTGCCTGCTCCCCTTCTGCTCTGGGACCCAGATGAAGGGAGCACATCTAGCACACTGAGTGGGTCATAGCATCAGCTTCCCTCTTCCCAAAAAAGAGGTCCAAAATAAAGCAATGGCTACTCCTCCCACCCTCTCCCATGAATATGTACTGTCAGTGTGGATAAGTGTGTCAGCTTTCTCAGTCCTTCATGGTCCAGGTTTTAGCAGGACCAGAATGAAATTTACTGCCAGTGAAAGTCCAACAAGGTGTATAAATCTGTCTTCTGGCCACAACCTATTCTCATAACCCAATCTCAGCCCACTTCCTCCTCACCAGCATCAAGAGAAGGTTTTCTGATTAACTTTCCAGGCTCAGAAAGGACAAAAGAAGCTTAACACAACTCAAGTCACTTGAAAAGCCACAACGTGTGTGAATTGACTGGATTCATGACAGTCGTTAGCATCACCACAAAGATGTTTGTAACAGAATCTGTCTGAGCAGAGAAAGAAAACAAAGAGGGTTGCATAAAAATACAAACCTGTGTCCTCCTTTATATGTTCAGAAAACACGAGATGGCACAGATGCACACAAACACCTTGCCCACACTTTGCACTGACTTGAAGCCCAAGGGTCCTCCTGCAGGACACCAGTGTGCTTCTAATTGAAAAGAAAGACCAGACCTATGCATATATCTAAAGCAGAGGAGCTCCATCCAAACCACCTGAATGTATCTCCTGGCACAGACCAAGGATGGCCACTTTCTGCCAAATGCTGACCAGCATATACTACACCAGCTCAACCAGGATGTTTTGATGGAAGAACAAGGGAAAGGTGGGGGTGGGTGGGGAGCCTGCTGGTGGTCAGCTTGGCTTCACCCAGTAGGGAGTTGACTACAGCCAAGAGAAAGCTTAGTGTGGCTCTTACCTTCCCAGTCTAGCACATGACAAGATGATTCCCAGTTACATCTTCTCCAGGCCCTTCCGTTTTGCACTGAGGAACTCCATCCATTCAGTGCACCGCGAGTTCTGCTCAAGGTTCTACAGCTATTCCCCAGCACGTTCTTCCATTTACTGGTATGAATGTTTCATGTCTCATTTCCAGTTATAAGAGGCACAGCTTAACCTCCTCCTCCCGAGTGCAGCTTGCCTTCTCTTTACATTGCTACTCTGATCTTTCATGGAACATACTACCTCCAGATGATTTTATCCAAGTTCTGTTCCATTTCTTTAGCTGGTGTAATAAATGTGGCATTTTAGTAAAGCCAAGGTTCAAGCTGAGTTTTTTGCATACAAACTCTTTAAACCCCTAAGGCTTTAACTAGATAACACACATAGATTTGTCCTATCCAGGAGGAGCACTGGACCAAATATTGTCTTTTTGCCACTAAATATTCAGACATCCTATAAGGAAATCAGACATTTTACAGGGAATTTAAGTCTTGAATGCTTTTTCGTCCTCTCCCTCTGACTCTCTGACAGTAAGATCAAGTTCTATGATTTCTCCATCAGGTTTTGTCCTGTAACTTTTAAACCATTTTATATTACTCTTTCAAAGTAGTTCAGATTATGAGAAAACACAATTAATTTGCTTTAAAAGTCTCAAATTCTGTTCAAGTAGAAATTTCAACTATGGCAAATACAGTAATTTTAAGCAGTTCTACCAGAGAGCATTGATTTTTGTCCCCCAGGCACAGTCCATCAGGATTTGGGGGAGGAAACTTGACACAAATTAATCTGATCCCAAAACTAAATGTCAACCAGATTCTATACCTACTCCTGTTTCATACTGCAGGAAAAGCAATACATTACATGATCAAGAAAACACCTGAAAACTTACATGGAAAAGAAGTGTTTAAGAATCTGTGGCTACCCTTATGTCATTTAATGTTCAAGAAACAAGGAAATCATCAAACACAATGACAAAAAAATAGCACCCTTTGTATTAACATAAAGCATTAATGCAGCATTCATTGCAGGCACCGAAAGAGCAGCCTAGACAATACCTCAAATAGCTCTTTATGATGTTCCTCCAGTGACAAAAGTGAACAAGTTTATAAACAAAAATACATCAAAATGAAGCTGATTCAAACAAATATTGGAAGCCCTTGCATCTCGTACCCCAGAGCAGACATCCAAATTCAATCCAATCTGATGCTGAATCCACAATCTATACCAAGATTCCCCATTTCAAAGGGACAGTGGAGCCAGTCTCTGGGCTGCAGCTGCATCCTTGTACAGGTACACATTGCAATTTGTCCTGCCACAGTTGCTGAACTGCAGTATCACAGAAGATTGTCACGTCAGAGAAGACACATGGATTTCTGTATTACCCTGTGCAACTTAAAAGGACACAGACTGTCAGGGCAAACCTTCTAATTTGCTGTTTTGTTTGATTTTTATGCTTCATCATGCAAGCAATATTTTGTTAGGAAATATATGCCTTGATGGAGATGGGCAATGCTTCTAAATGCATGCAGGAAAAATGTACAAAGACATATAACAAAATGTCATTCTTAAACTAGCTCCCTCCTGGGACACAGTGGTGAGAGAAGCAGCAAGCCCTGGCCATCTCTCCTTAGCCTGGAGTATCCAGAGAAACAGGTCTCTGAGGGGTGCCACAGACCGGCCCTTTACCTGGTCATGTCAACAGACCTCATGCACCAACTTGCCACTGTCTGGTTTGAAATCAAGGTCTGAGATATCCATAGATCGTGGCTCAGCTCACCTAATGGGACACTGGCGTTTCTTGCAAATTCAAATCACGTTTGAGAACCGTTTACATCAGACCCAGACTGAGGAATCTCCAGGCCTTCGCGTTCAAAAGGACATGGACTATCACGTACCCAGTTTTCTTACAGTGGAAAAACACAAGACAGAGGACCAGACATTAGGAGATTTTGGATTCCTCATGGAACGTGACTGTTTTCCAAACTGTGTGGTGAACGAGCAGTAATTTAATACACTCTTTGTCTTTTCTAGCCCCCAACCCTGAACATCCTTAAAATGCAAACACGCAGAACAAAAGAGATAATTAAAAGCTTTTAGAAAGCTCATCTATGTAGGCTACCTTTGTAGCCAATAGGGATTAGCTTTTCTAGAGGGTACACTGGAGCACATCCATGGGGCTCCTGCTCTACACTGCCCTTCAAAGAACCTGGTCTTTCTCCACTGACTTCCTGGAGTTCCTCTGGAAACAAGTCTCCAACAGCTAGTGTTCACTTCTGGAAAAATTCCCCGTTCCATATAGAAATCAAACATCTCACCAAGCTTTTAAAAGCAAATGTATAATGAACAATTGAGAGGGGATACACCAAAGGATATGAACTGCAGGAATGAAAATCCCAAGTGATTTTAAAGATCTGGAGACAATTTTAAAGAGCTACCTGCACATTATAGGAAACTATAAAAATTTTCATTGGAGCAGTAACTCTGGTTTCCCATCACAGAGTCCATAGTTCTCATCCCTCATCCTTCATTTAAGAGCACTTGCTTGAGGATCAGGTCTTTGTTCCCTGGGAATTCACCTCCTCCTGTTACTCTATTCCCCACCTGGAATCAGCACTGGAGCTCAATGCTAAATGAAACATTTTGTTGTCATGTCACTGGGAAAAAACAAATGCATCCAAAGCAGAACAACAAACCTGTACTAACTTGGAGGAAGAATTAGCTCCCATGTCTCCCATGTCTCAGAGGACTCCAATGCCTCTGGGCTACAGAGCCTGTGCCTCCATTTCTTTCACGCTGAAATCATTTCTCTTTTTATAAGTAATTACTTTACATCGGGCCAAAGAAACAAACTACCTCCACAGCCCAGTCGTTAGAGCACTCCCTCTCCAACACAATGAATAGGCATTTATATAAAGTAGAACAGTTCCAACTGGAAAAGCTCCAACTGAGAAAGCATTACTGCAGAGGACCCAGTAGTCTGAGCCCTCATCTTGGCTAGGACAACCTCAGGGACAAGTCCCCTCTTCGAAGTATGCAGAATAATGATGCGTCACACAAAACCCAGTTAGTTTTCTGCCCATCAGGCTGCTAGCTATTCTTTTCTCTGCTTTTTCATGAAAACACATCAAATACTCTAATGTCAGTGCAGAACTACCAAAACCTCTGAATTTATTTTTTTTTTTTGGTGGGGCAGTTAACCCATTTCCAAACCTCTTCTGTCAAAACCCTTACTCATCGCCTCTAACATCAAAAGCTGAAGTCAGGAGTCAATCTGCCCTAACAAAAAAAAAATACAAGTCTATTAAGGTGAGGCATGTCATTAACCAATACTCATCTCCTACTATGCATCTCCTGGTTTCTGAAAGTTATTACTCCCTCCAGTAAGAAAAAAGGCCATTGCACAGAAAGGGTCGCTCATATAAGATACCCGCTGTGAAAATCCAGCTCCTGCTTCAGAGACCACCAAGGTACAGGCGCTCAGCTCCTGCAAAGTTCTCTGAGTTCTGAAGTTCATTTAGTCTACATAGAAATCATGCAAATTAAAAATGGTTAATGTGTGACCCTTCTGACTCGCTCTGAATCCCTAGTTTGAAAGTTTGTGAACTTTCAAACCAGGGGTTCAAAGAGCTTTCTGCAAGAGCAGCCATCTTTCAAGGCAGCCATCCCACGGCTACCCTATTTTTCTAAGCTACTAAATTTTTCTCTCCTCCTGTTTAGGGTACCGGTGCCCCATCACTTAATGAAATGATTGCAATGTCTTTTCCAATATTCTGTTTATACTTTCGTGGCACTTAACACTGTTACTTTCATATTGAGTCTTAAAAGCTTCCTCCCAGAAAGAGTACCGCAGACCACATCCACGCCGATCTTATACTTTGACTTTCAACATTTCAGGACACTATCTATATAATTTCAATTATATATGATAGTCACCTTTTCAGCAATAAATTAGAGGGTAATTTCAAGTTGCACTGAAAACGTGGAGAGCTGAAAGGGAGAAACTATGAGAACAGATTATGTCATTCAGTCGCTTTCATTAGACTCTCCCTTGGGGATTGTCAGCCTCTGATGTTTCAGCTTGCCTCTGCTGAAACACACATCTGACAGGAGGGAATCTCCCCTGAGATACTTAGGCCACTGACTGCAGCAGCCAGCAATAACAGAGAATTATAGAGGAAGAGAGAGAGGGGTGCAGGGATATGCAGATCTTTCCCACGTGCTTTCCATACAAGCCTATGCCTACGTGCAAGTAGCCGCAAGTTAGTGCGTTCTAGTGCATTTCCTCTGCAACAATGCACTTCAAATGCATTTCCAAGCAAAGCCTTGTGACAGAAATTCCCCAGCAATCCAGCTGTGTACAATTAAACAACATCCTGCTTTACCTGACACAAAGACATTTACAGCAGCAACCCTTCTCCATCCTCCTCCTGGAGCAGCTGGCAGCATCCTGACACCTTTCCATGTAGCAGTGGAGCCATTCTTCTCAATGCACGGGCTTCAAAACCACCTGCCCCCAGATGCTGTGAAGAGTTTGGATTGCCCTTGGCTTTAGGATCCTAGCAGCTCTTCTGCAATTCGTTTCCAGGCGGTATTGATTTAGGACCTTCACCTTTCTTATTCCAAACAGCCACTGTGTATCTCCAGTACCTCATTTCCAGATGTGAACACTGGAGTAGCAGAAGTCTCACATGACACAAGGAAACCACGGTCCCTTGTTACAGCAGACTTCAGTCTCTAACCTACCTGTGCCCCACTGTATCCTGCTCATGGCCCACAGCCAAAGGTAACAACACAGGACCACTGCAGCCTTAAACTATCATGAGACTATTATGCCTATCACCTGAAAATAGTTTTCTGTTAATTGGGCAACCAGCTGTGATGTAGGACATGGCATTTGCACTAGTGAATTATCATCAGGCTCGTGACACCAGATCTTATCCGCCTCAGCTGGCTCCATGTAGCCATCTCACCTCCTAGTCTGTTTTGAAGTACTGAATTTAATAAGTTTTACATTTGTTTCCTTTTTAAAAATCCTCCAAATTCTTCAGAGGTCATACATGCAAGAAACTACGTCCATGTGAGAGAGTTGTATATATTACCTCCCAACAGTGCATGGCAACCCTAACTAAGAGATTAGGTGAAGAAGTGAAATAAAAATGTTAAATCCAAGTATAATAAAATAGAGAGTGTATTGTGTCATTTCCTCCATTTGAGTCTGAGTCTGTCCTGGACACCTGTATAGAAAACTCCTCCTTCCTACAAAAAAACACCAGAGGTCAAGATTACATGCTTATTACTCTTTTTTAAAATCGTGTAATCCACCAGCAGGGCTGCACCACAGCCACCACTTCTGCTGATGCACAGGAGGATACACACTGGCATAGGCCTTAGGCCGCAGAGCACATTCCCGATGCTGGCCAAACTCACAATTTCAAAACAGCCCTTTCAGCCATCTCAGCTACCGGCAGGGCAATTTCTATTGGAAGATCCCTCACAGAACCCACTGCCAGAGCCGCTCATCCAAACCCCAACCAAGCACAGGAAGCTCCTCCAACTCAGAGCACAAAGAGATGTGACTGTGAAGGCTGGCTAGTGAAGCGATGATCCTCAGAAACCACGATGCTCATGGCTGCCCATATCTCATTTTATCTTCTGGAAGCAGCAAAGAGGAGTAAACAGAAGGTATTTTTAAATTGTATCTCATCTTGCAAGACAAAAGAATGACATCATGAAATAGCAAGGTGTGAATTTTCACATCATTCAGTATGTGACGGTAAACCTCCCCTCCCCTTGCAGTATCAGGTTTTGGCACACTAGCTATTCAGATGTTGTGACAGTGTAAAGCTTTGAAAGCAATGGCTACAGACAGGTGAAGCTTCTGAATGAAAGACACATGGTCTCAATCTAAGGAGCCCAACTTATCCCAGGATTCAAGAATTGTGCTTGCAAATGCGAAAGCATCATTCACACAGGACATGTTTCTAAGCCTCTTCTGCCTGATTTCCATAGTGCAGCCCTTGCCAGTCTCTTGGACAGTATAAGCTGTCACAGCGCACCAGAGGTTTTCTAAACCAGGCATCTTTGGGGAGCTCCTGATATGCGCAACTGTGCCACCAGTCGACACCATCATTTTGACTCCTACAGGTACCATATGAGATTTGTTGCACAGAGCCAAACCCAACCAGGTTCCTCCAATGGGACAGTTCCTCCCTCCTGCACACAGGACAAATCAATCTCCTTATCTTTCTTCCAAAGTTGTTTGGTTGGGTGTGCAAATATCATGATCTTAGGTTCACTGGAGACAGACTTTATTAGATACAAAATCCCAATAGTTCAGCACCTACATCTAGCTTTAAATATTGTCAGTAGCAGCTAATCTGCCAAATTTATCAGCTCTTCTACTGTCACTAAAACATTAGTGCAGTAAACATTTAATTTGATGTTTAATGTGAATTCTCTCTGCTTCATCTTAAAGTCATTTATTTCCTGATCTGTCCTCTGTGACTAATGAGAATAATTGGCCCCTGTCCTCTTTCTGTAACAGTCTTTTATATATTTGCAGACAACTAGGGATCCACCCATAGTTGTCTTTTCTCCAGACTGAGTTTACCGGGCTCTCTCACCCTTTCTTTACAGGTCTTGTTTTCTCTGCTCTGTGATCATTGTCTTAGTTCACTCCCTCACACTCCCCCCAGTCCTTCCCTCTCTTAGAAGTGCTGCCCTTGAACAGAATAGTTACCTAAGCAGAGCTAAACCACATCTGTAAATAGGTTCTAGACAGATCATTTCAGTATTTTGAACAAATGAGGATTGTATACAGAGCTACATGGACTGGACAGTGGGTTTGGAGGAGGAGGGTGGTAGCTACAATGCTTCATTTCTTGATGCCTGGTTGAAAATCCAGGCTGGAAGTACAGTAGGCAAGAACTGTTCCCACAACTAAATAGCTACATGCAGACAAAGTAGTGTAGGCTGACTGCTACCTTGAGAAGTAACTTAAGAGTTTGTCACATGGACAGTTAATTGGAGGTGAGCTCCTACATGCCCAACATGCCAGGAGTGTGCAGGAGTGACAGAATAATATCCCATGGATTATTCAGGCCAGATAATTTGGTGACCCTGCACCTGTTTTAGCAGAGGAGCAATCAGCAGAGATAAGCCACCAAACGTGAAGATCAAATTCACTTTTTTTCCCTTAGAGTGTTTCTTTCCTATAAATGTTTCAGCAAAGCCATGCACATCAATGTTAGTGATACTGTACATGCTTTAGGAATACAGAAACATCAGAGCTGGCAACCTAATATTTTACCTGAGCCACGTTCAGTGACTCTTTTCAGTTCTGAACCTTCCTTGCGGATGGCGTTTGAGGTATAGGGAGTGAATTCTGCAGAGATCTCAGCCTAATATCCCTTTCACTTTGAGCCAATAACCACACTCTCATTCAAAATTTCTCTTTTCCCCAGATGTTTAATCAGTTCATCTGTATTGATATATATAGATTATATATAGATATAAAACATGGTCTTCAATTGCTTGTGTTAGAAAGGGAAGAGAGCCACCCAGCATACTTTGCAGTCTACAAATACCAGCTGTATTAGGAAGAATGAGCTGGCAGTGAGTGTCAGAACACATACCCGAAGTATTTTTATTCTTCTCACACGAAGCATATTCAATGTATATGTAAAATTTTAGAAAGAGAACTCTGTCCCTTCTCCTGCCCAGAGTCAGTGTTCTCTTCTGTTTCCAGGAGAACACAGAATAAAAGGCAGCCTTGCCCCGAGAGGTCCAAATTAGCCATGGTTTGAATTGAATTTGCACAGTTTGCACACTGCCTTGTGCCACACATTTGTTTCTGAGTGCACAGAGAGGGGATTTTTTCTCTGCAGTGACCTCAGGCACATGGAGATACGCTGCTTGGTTTGCACAGATCACCACCCTGCACTTGGTCAACTTTTACACACACCAGTTCACACCCCAACGTACAGTTCTAGCTGGGAGCTTGTGGTTTGCGGCTTAAGGAAGCAATGAGCTCCTGAACCATAAAGGGTGGGTTTGTTTGGATTTTTTTTTTCCCCAACATGAAAGGTAGCTTCAACATTTAACCCAGCTGGGTCAATCTCCTAGTTCCCAGGCACTTAGCATCATGGCACTAATTTTGCCAGAGCAAGCACCAGTCCACACCTGCCAGGAACGTTCTCTTCTGTCTTTAGATAAACAGACAAGCAATAAAGGTAGGTCAGAGGGATGGTGGAGCCCCCTTTGTGGTTGGAGAAATGGGTTTTTTAGTTCCCGTGACAAGGCACTTCGCAGAAGCAAAAACACAAAACTCATAAGAAGGGACAAGGCAGTTGTAGCAGGTGGGCCATGCTTAGCTTCAAATATCTTATTTTCCTCTGATTCCCCTTCCACATATTTCAGTGCTGTGATCTTCAAACTGCCATTTCATCTTACGCAGCGAGGTACCCAAGGCAGCAGCGAGTCTGTCTGACTGCAGCAAAGCGACAATTAATAAGTTGACTCATTTTGGTGTAAAGAGTTCTTGTGGATGGGGGAACAGAGGACAGATCAGGGTAATAGGAGATAACTGATCAGCCATGCTTCTCCCAACCACTTTGTGCTTTTCTCTCAAGTATAAATAAATATCAAAGAAAGCTAATCACAGAACTGCAGAAGAGTCAGGCAGGCCTAGAGCCCCGATGTCAGGCAGAGCGGATACTACGAGCATTCCATGGTGGATTAGGCAATCACAATACACTGAGCCATCTTGCTCAGAAAGATCATCTAGTCCATCTTTCCTATTAACTAATCCATTTCTTTGTGATAAATTGCAGCTTACACAAAGAAAATTTTAAAAATTAAAAAAACCCTCTGCATGTTATCCAGCTGCAAGGTAGCTGTCTTTCACCACTGCCCACCAAACCATGCTGCTAAGTAGAGTCAAGCAGAGTAGAGCTATGGCCTCCCTAAAGGCAAAGAGCATTAAACCTCTAGGGACAAGTCCTCAGTCTGGACTAACTCATAGGCAGCTTTTGCGCATCCTAAGGATGGGAATGTGGAATGGAGCCCATTGCAGATACAAGCAGTGCTATCTGTACAGCATTCCCACCCTCTGCCAGCTTGGGGGAATGAAAAAACAGCACTGGGAATCAAATCCAGACCTCCCACATGGTACTGCAGAGACACAAATCCCTGGTGCCAGCCCAGGCAATGTGAGTCCAGTGTGGGAATCCAAGCGCAGCTCCATAGCTCAGGCACTGGAAGCAAGGTCCACCTGCCCTCTTCCAAACCAAGCACGGGAAACAGCTCCAGCTGAGCCCCAACAGAAGATGAAATATAAATTAATTCCATCACCTTTTCCTCCTGTAGGTTAGGGTTTGGGGATCAGGTGCTGGTTCATAGCTTGATAGACTTTTTATACAGGGACAGTTGGTAAGCCAAAATGAGGATAAAACTAGTCAAAGCATCAGTCAAAGCGCTGGGGGATGGCAGGCTGGGATTTTTGCCCCTGTTCTGTATTTTCTACCTCTCCATAATCTCTTGCATGATGTTCTGGCATGCACAGGTGCAATGCAGAACTCAGCCAACAATGCTGGTATCCTGAGACCCTTGCCCAGAACAGGATGGCTGGGTGCCGCTGCTGACACCTTCCTTTGTTCAGCAATGGTCTCACTGGCACAGGAATTGCAAGGGGCACCAGGACTGACGCAGGCTGAACTGGCTAGTGCAGCAGGTGTGTGCCAACAGATCAGAGCCCAGGGTCCCTGGGAAGAAGAGCTGTGGCTTTGACCATGCTTCTTTCCTTTTCCCTGCTGAGATTTGCCTCTTGGCTGAGCCAAGAGGAAGCTGAAGCAGATCTCACCACCCCCAGGCTGTTTCCTGACTCTGCCCTCAACCTGTTCCATCGTGTCCCAACCCTCTGAGACCTCCACCCAGGATTGGTGTGATGAGGTATGAAAGCAAAGCAGGATATACGGAGGCGACAAGAGCTGCTGCTTTGGGGTGGCGTGGGTGAGCACTTGAAAATCGCCCATACCCACACCTCCCCTCTTGCAGAGCACCCTGCACCCACACACAAACTGCTGCTCTCTACAGAGCTGCAGCTGGGGCACACCAGGTCAGCCAATACAGCAGGGTGCTGTGTTCCTGCTCTGCTCTCCAAGGCCTTGCAGAGTGGGACAGCACCCCATGAGCGGGAAGTGTTGCATACCCAGCCCTCCCTGCCTGCCCAAGGGGCAGCTCAGGAGGGATCAGCTGCCTCCACACACTGCTTGCAAAGCCTGAGGTACCTGTGCTTGACGGTGGGGAAAGCAATGTTAGCGGGCACCTCCTTTTGCCCATACTGGAGCTTGCAGAGAAGATGAGGAAAAGTCACAGGTAAAGGTAGCAGCAAGAGAGACCAGGCAGTAAAGAGGAGTGAGGATGTGGGCCGGTGCTCCCGGCCCCCACGGCTGAGCATCAAAGCTTTAAGACCCCTCCTCAAATCCCACCTGCCCTGGCCACCTCTGCACAAACCTGGCCCTGGTCATGGCTAGGAAGGGCTGTGGCAGGGATGCGGCACCCGCTGGGGCAGGGTGCCCTGCTGGCAGGACTAGCGGCTGTGGCAAGCAGCGGGCAGGCAGGGCTGGGCTCCGCTCTCCAGGGGAGCAGGCAGCCTGGCCCCGCTGCCAAGGGCTGCCACCCCGGACAGGCACCCGCGGAAACCTTCCCCTCTGTGCCCGCAAAAAACCTTCTCCCCGTCCCATGTGCCTGCAAAACCCAGAGCAGCGGGCAGAGGGGCAGGGGCTGAGCCCACCCTCCCCTTTCCGGGCACTTCCCCCCCCCCCCCCCCCCCCGGGGCTTGCGCTTTTAGGGGCTCTCAGGGGTAAATGACAGCCGATGAAAGGGGCTACAATCTCCCAACCGTTCGGTGCTGGGGTCCTCGGTAGATCCGGGATCTGCGAGGCCTGAGAAATTCCTTCGGAAAACGGGGGAAAGGCTCCCACAC
This sequence comes from Corvus moneduloides, assembly GCF_009650955.1. NCBI lineage: Eukaryota > Metazoa > Chordata > Aves > Passeriformes > Corvidae > Corvus > Corvus moneduloides. Next base: position 26,232,428 of record NC_045479.1, on the reverse strand, counting down.
GCCCTCCTCCCCGCACAGGTAAACTTTCTACTCCCACTTGCGGCGAGGGAGGGAGAGCTCAAGCAGGGAGGATCCAGGCGCGGATAAACCCTGGGAAGCCTTAGATATTTATAGAAGCATAGCCAGAATATGTCAGGAAAGGTGGCTCTCAACCCCTTCACGCGGAACCGCTCCTGGTTTTTAACAATAGGCCGACAAAACCCCCTCAGAAATGTGGCAAGGAGCTACTGGAAGGATGCAGGCAAAGGAGGCGGTGGGAAAGGCGCGCCCCGGCCTCAGCATGCTCTGGATGCCTCAAGGGCTGAGGGTGCCTCAAGGCTGCCTCATCCCACAGCAGGGCTGGAGGGTGACCCCCCCTTTCTCCTCCCTCTGCTGTGGGGTGCGCCCCTCGCTCCTCTTGCCGCCCCCCGCCCACTGCCAGGCTTCCGGTCGGGAAGGGAGAGGCGGCTCGGGGGGAGCCTGGGCGGGGGGCTGGCGATGCGGGTAAGGGTGGTGGGGGTCCGCCCCCAGGGGGGCTGTGCAGCAGCTCACCCCTGCCCCCGCCTCTCCCGGCGTGGGGGCGCGCAGACCCACGCGTGACGGGCGAAGCGGCGCGGCGGGCATGGGCTGAGGCTTAAAATAACCCCGAGACGTTCAACACCTTGTGCCCGGCGCTCCCGCACCCCCCGGTGGCTCCTCTCCCTTTGTCTTGCCACCATCTTACGGAAAGACTCACATGTCACGTTACGGTCGGGATGCACCGGTATCTCTCGCGTATCTACAGCCGAGCGGCACGATAGCCATTTTGCATCCCTCCCGAGTGGGCTGGGGAAGGGGCTGCCTGCGTGGGGACACGGGGTGCAAGGCGCGGTGGATGGCGGGGGGAAGGATGGGGCGCGGCGGAGAGGGGCCACGATGCCCGCTCATAGCACCAGGGGGACGGGGATAAATTAAAACACGTGAAGTTGCCTGAATACAGCGCCTCGTAGGTTCAGGCTAAGTCGCTTGACGTGCTTGGACTTAAAATAGCCCTCCACCTCCACGCAAGCAGGCGCACTCGCCCCGGCGCTGGGCGGGCTCCTGCCGCGGTGCCAGGGGCGGCCCCGGCCACCCCCCGGGCCCCGGCCCCGGCCCCTGCGTTAGGCCGCTCACGATCGAGAGACCGGCGTGGGTTTTCAGTAATGCACCACCCTCCTCGGCAACAAGCGGGTTTCTACATCCTGTTGTTCCTAAAGAGCTCTGCTTTCACATCAAAGCATGGCAAGGAGCCGCTGGACCAGTGAAAAGGAGGAGGCAATTTTGCGGGTGGATGGATGAAAATTATTTTTGTTTTCACCCCTTTCCAAACCCGTGTTCCTCCTCCCGTGTCTCCCCCGACCCCACCTGCCCACCCCCCCAAAAAAAAATCACAAGGGACTTTCCCCCAGTTCACAACGTGGTATCTAACTCAAACCCTTTTGCCTTCTCTTCATGTCCTATTTGATGAGCCAAGAGGGAATCAACATGTCTGGTGAATGTGGGTTTTTTTTCCTTGTATCTGCTTCTAAAAGCAGCATCTCTAAACCTTTTGTTCTACCGTGAGTGATCTTCCCTGGGCAAACCCGTGTACCAAAATGAGCTGCAAGCAAAACCACAGAAACAGGAATTTCCCTACCTTGGTTTGTAGAAGCAGAACCTCTAGACGGAGAGATCAAGGGAGAGAGCATGTTGGGAATGTCCAGTCTCCTCTTCTTGCTTGCATATCCACATAAGAAGAATAAGGGTCGGGGGCAAACGTGGGGGAATGAGTTAAAAAACAATCCTATTTGGCTGTAAAAAAAAAATAGAGGTTTCTTTGTGGCAATCTTGCGTCTTGAAGCGGTGCAAATTCAAAAGCTGGAGAGAATCACTTCAGAGGATATTCAGCGCAAGTGGTGAGGATCGTCAAATGCAGGTTCCAGAGTAAGCATTCCTTTCGCCTTTTTAATGATTATTCTTATAATTATTCTCTTTTTTCTTTTTTTTTTTCCTGGAGCCCTAGTGGAGGAGGTTGTGTTTAATGCAACTGGAGGTCGGTGCCGTTCTTCTGCGAAGCATGATTATCCTCAAAGCGTCCCCTTCCTGAAGGGAAAAATAAGCATCAATTTTGTATTAGAGGGATCTGAAGGGGATAAAAACTGCTCCCCAACACAGACATTAATATATTGAGAAGAAAGGAAGGCAAAACGCATTTCCCAATAGTGCACACAAGCGGAATTTAAAAAAAAATTAAAAAAAAAAAAAAAAACAGCTGGCACGAGTCTATAAATAATTCAGTTACGGGCTGACTACACCATTCCCGGGATAGGCATGCATACGAGACGGGAAAGCGGGCGCGATGTGAATCGCGGAGAGAAAGCGACTCCCCCCCCCCGCGGCCCCCTCCCCATGCACGCACAGCATTTCGCCCACCCCCGGGCCCAGCCCCCGAGGGCTGGCGAGGGCCGTGCCCACCCCTCTGCAGTGCTGCCGGCACCGCTGCCCGCCGCGCTCGGCTCCACGGGCAGCGCGGGGCGCGCCGGGCGCACACACACGCACACGCACCGCCACGGGGGTGGGGGGCGCGGGGGGGCTGCTTCACCTGCCACGGGGCCGGCCTGCACTACGCGCCCCCCGCCTCCTTCGCCCCCGGCAACACAACCCTCGGCTCTCCGGGCTTTGCTTGGGCGCTTTTTTTTTTTCTAGGGGTGGGTGGATGGCTGGGAGTGTCCCCACCACCACCACCTCCAGCACAGCCGGACAGGGCTTACAGCTATGCAGGCATTTATTTAATGAAGCCGTAGGTATTTATTTTTTTTTCCCTCCCATCTCGCTCGGAAAAAGATTCACACTTAGAGCTGTCATAAAATCCAGACCCACATACATACCAGCAAATCCTGCTTCAAGCACTCGGGCTGCTCTGAGTATCTACTGCCCCCCTCTCTGCCTGCAAGGCTGATCCGCCTCAGACATGCTCAAGTTCTTCATTCTCTTCTCTGGTACTGCCCGGGTGGGAGATGCGGGGCGGGGAGGGGGAAGTGCTCAGAGCATCACCCTAAAAATACGGTTTTTTAAAAAAATTCTCTGCAATATAAAAGCTCCGAGAACGCTTCCCGGAGGTGGGGAAAGCATGGAAAGGTGAATTAATAAAGCAGCTTAATAATTAGTAATAATTAAATATACTCGCGGAAAATGGTGGGGAGGGGGGAAATATCAAGGGGTGGGGAGGGGAAGCTGTTCGAGTGAGCAGTGGGGGAAACGGGGGGAGAGGAGAAGGAGGAGGAAGGACGGTACGAGCAACGGGAGACCAACCCCTGCCCGCTGCCGGAGGGAGCAGGTCTCGGCCTCCGGCGGGGGCGAAGGGGGAGCCCATGCCCGGGCGGCACCTGTGCCTCCGGTCGAGCCGGGGCTGGGGCCGGCACTGCGGCCGGGGCCGGGCCGAGCCGCCGCCGCAGCCCCGCGGGGACCACCCGGGGCTCCCTGGGTCCGGCGTCCTCTCGGACCGCGACCCGCGCGTTTGGAAGCAACCGAGTGAAATAATGCTTCTAAAAAAAAAAAAAAATTAAGAATAACCATAAAATAGTAATAACGAGAAGAAAGGAACAGGCACCCAGCCAGCAGGCAGGCAGCAGAATTGGATCCGAACGAAAAGAAAGCAGTGAGAGCAGAGATAACGCTAATATCCAAATTGGATACTCCACAATTAAGCCCGGTGTTTTAATTGCTATTCTCAGAGCCCCTTGGAAGCTAAGCAACGTGAAATCAGCCTGAACAGAAAGGAACACGTGTCTTCATCCTCATCCTGCCCTGCCCATGGATGCCTGGACCCTTGCTGCCCATGGTGCTCTCAGCCTCGCCCCGGCAGGGCAATCCACTCTGTGGTCACAGATCCGTCCCTGTCCCCTCCTGTGCCATGGGTGGCCTGAGCAGAGCATGCCCACCTACCCTCCTCAGCACTAGGGAACAGTCCTAGGGTAAGTCATACCCCCTACCATGAAAAGCCAGAGTAGGTAACAGAACAGACCACTTCCAGGTGGAAGTGTCAAATGCAGCCTTCAGGACATGTAGTCACTCCAGGGTTGCAAATGCCCAGCCTGCCAATGTCTGAGTGTTGGTAGGAGATTTGGAAGAGGTCAGATGGTCCTTGGTGACCCCTAGGAACAAGAGCAGTGAGGAAAGCCCTCCCCATGCATCCCTGCCAGCTACATTTGTCCTGCAGGAAATCAGACCCCAGGCCAAACATCACACGCTCTGCTTCAGTGCTGATGCAGACTGCATTGTCCAGCCTTTGCATCCCTCTCACTGAAAGCACTCTCTAAGGAAAACACAGTTGCCTGGGCCTTTCTAGCATGCTCTATGTCCAGGAGCAGTGAGGAACGTACTGCTCAGAAGACAGGCAAGGAGGGCTGGATCCCACATGCCAAAAATTGTGTTCCAGCAAGCAGACGAGCACTCAGTGCTGGGCCTTTGTTCCAGGTATGTATTTGCAGGGCAAAACATGCATATGGCAAAGGTTTCTGAGGGAGGAAAGCCTCCTAAAAGAACCACAGCAGCTCTGGACTCTCTCTTAACCCCCAGGTCCTGCATCAGTTGGTACCTCATGGTCCAAATAGAGTTTGCTGGTCTGTAGGGAAGGTTATGGACAGTAATGTGGCCGCAGCACTGCGTGCACACATATCAATATGCCATCTGGAACTTGAATGAATTTCTGTTTCCATGTGTAGGGTGTGTACAGTGATATTTTTCATGTAGCTGCAGTGACCACAAGCAATACCAAACTGTGCTTGAGCTCTTTGACAAGAGGAGACAGCAGTATTTTCATTTTGACAGCCAGGATCTTCCTGAGGGTGCTGGTAAGGGCTGTTCTTCTGTTAGAATGATTTTCCTAACATTTTTAGGCATGCTTCAAAAAAAGTGACTATGATATTTTTCATTCTAATTTCAGTAAAAATGGAAGACATATTAGCCAAAGCCTAAAGTAATCTGAAATTATCTCAGAACAGTTGGAGGAAAGAACTGTAGAGTGATACTTGCATAGAGAAGCTGCTAATAGCTGAAGAGATTAGTCATTTGACTTTGCCATTCCTTTCACTGATAATAGTGATACAGGAATAGCAGACATGATTTGGCCAAGGGATGTTTTTTCCTTTCTGTATGGCAAGAAGGGATAAACTATGACTGTGCAAGTCCTCCTGCACTCTTTTGGATGAAACAAGCGGACAAGGAGCTTGACAAAAAGAGAGGGAGTGGTTTTTATCCAGCATATTACTTAGAAAGACGAAATGGAGGGTTAAGAAGTATCTTAGGAACAATTTCTGACAAGGGGCTGCAGTCATTTTAAGCAAGTCAGCAATATTTAAGGTTATAATTCTCTGTGATCGTAAGATGAAGGAATTCATCAGCTATTTTTCTTTATAAAACTACACAACTCCACGGTTACATGGTACATGAAAGTCTTGTTCACTTTTAAGGATGAGACTAGTTGCCTTTCTACTTGATAGATGTCTATGCACATCTTACATAAACATAATACATATGTATATTTATAATTCTCTCTTAAATAAATCATAAGGGCTAAGTTCCCTATAGTGATTAGGGGCCTGAGTGCCCAATTCATCACTTTTTTCAGACAAAATTGGTGTGTTCCCCTTGACCAAAGAAATCAGGCTCAATTACAAGTTTGAAGTCAGGCACATAAAAATGCCAATTGCTTCAGAATTATCTTCTTGAGATTTTGCACAGCATCTAATCCCCAAATTATTTGTATATTAAGATGTAATAGTTATTGTAAATAATGTGTGTGGAGGTTAGCTCCAAATAAAAAATGTTGCAAAATCTGCAGCAGCATAGTACTGTGCCAGGGTTTACTCTCACTAGCTGGGGTAGGCTTCTATTTTTTCTCCAATCAACTAAGATGAATGAACTGCATAAAATGAAACAAATAGCATCTCTGATAGGAAATGGTTTTTCAAACATCTCTTCAATTCAAAAACACTTAAATGTTATTTGTAAGACAAATTGAGGGATTTATTTTAAATGGGTCCATGTTCACTATAAATTAAGGGCTATATTATTCTTGACCTGCCTAAGATAAAAGAATGTGGATTAAAGTTCTTATATCAAAAGCGACCAGGGCTGGATGTGGCAGTGATGATGTTGGGGAGGATGCAATCCAGGAGAGCCATTCTGCCACCACAGAATAGCCTCTGCCAGCTCTGACAGGGACCAAAGGACCTACAGTAGCTTTAACCCTCAGTAAATGCCCCTCTGACTTCAAAAAATCAGAGCCTATTTCCAGGGCCCTAGATAAATGGGGTCTGCAACTAAGGGAAAAGACTGCCCCTTCATAGGTCCTCTGTTCAAACACAGACATGCTTGCATTAGTAGAAGAAAAGCCATGTCTATGAAAAGCAATTTCTTATAATCAATGAAATGGATCAATTGTTCTGGATAATTCACACCATAAAAAGGTTTCTCATAGTAGCGTTCCTTTGGGTGTTTGCACATGGCCTGCAGAGCATGGTAACCAAGACTCCAGCTGTTTTTATACAGTGCTCTGTGCCCTGCTCTACTCAGCCAGTCTGATTATAAAGTGGCCAAATACATCTCTGCCCATGTCCTGGTGTTCAGATACCAGGCCTGCGTCAGTTTTGGAAGATCACCATAACATTGGCCACACAGGTTCACAAACAAGGATGTCATGTCATGATGCATAAAGAACAGCATGAAGACATTTTATCAGCTGATTAAAGGGAAAGCAAATGGAGAAACAAGCATACAAACCTGACAGTGGCACAACCATGTGGCTGAAGGACTCAGCTAAATTTTGGCATGAAACCTTTTTTCCTTTCTCTTGCACATGGTTCAGGACCAAGAGATGCTAGAGCAGGATTGAGCCAGAAGCCATTGGATGGGGAGATCTCATCAGTCTTTTGCAAAGACACCTGGGCACAAGGATCACTTTGCTTGCTACTTGGAGGACGTTCATCCTGCTAGCAGCCCAGCAGAAGGGAATTGTGAACACTGTTGCAGTTGCTTTGAAGTGTTACACATGTTCTCTCAGCTGTCATACCAGGACACTTAGCTGAGCTCTCATCATTTTACATTGCAAAAATTGCAGCATCCCCTACTGTCTCTGCCATGGTCAGTCTGCCCCCAGAAATCCTAACAACTAGAAGACTGGTTTTTTGTCATGCAGAATCAAAGACAATGTGAAGCAGATTAAAGGAGAAATAGCTTTCTCTGTGTCTTTATAGACTTGTTTTATTCTTTTGAGTATGGAATGTCAGGCTCACTGAAATTGGTTTTCCTGGATGGTCATTTATGTATGAAATACAAGCACATTAAACTAAGAAATGGTGGAGTTTGTTCTTTCAAATGGAAATGTGTTGTTTTTGAACTGCAGAAGTACAGACAGGATTTCAAACTGACACTGTGACTTTTCTAAGATGATATATGGCTCTTCTACCTATAGCACACCCAGACTGAAGAACCTATCTGTCAAAAGGCAGCACATCTATCTAATAATAAATAGTAAATATCATTGTATTTCATCAAAGCACAGTACAAACATTAGCCATAGACGCCATCCCTTTTACCCTGCCATTCAGAAGCAGAAAGGAAAGGCTGAAGCACTCACTACCTTGCATCACTCTGAGGAAGGTGCCTTTCTCCTCCTCCTCTGGGGTGCAAAGATCATTCCAGTGGCTGGAGATTTTGTCCCATCTCACTGGTCTTAACAAGATACAGTTTCCTGACACACTTGAATGAATGGGAAACTACAACCCTCCCGGCAGTCATCTCCATCCTGTTCTAACTCTAACAAGACAAACAGATTATCTGGGGGTTTTTTTCTAAAATCAACTTTCTGGTTGATGAAAATCTTATTGGTTCTCTCCAGATTCAAGTGATGACTCTCTTCACTGGAAGAGCTGCAAAATGGATTAGGCAGATTGCCTTCATGGTTTAAAGGAAACTGAAAAACCGCTTTCAGTAAGAGATAAAGTATGGCTTTTGCCAGCTTATTGTGATGAAAAGCTAAAGAAGAGTTTCTTCAGGAAGGTACCTGCATTCACCTATTCTCCATACAGGGCATACAGCAGCCAGAAAAATCACCCTTATGTCTGAAAGCTGTCTTTAATGTTCTAGCAGACAATCCATCAGAGCATTCAAAACTAAATTAAAATCCCAAGGAGGAATAGGGGATTTAATTCTAGGATTAAGCTTTGAAGTTGCTCCCAGGAAATAAATTATTATTGGATGAGAACCAACACACCAATTATCTAGTTTACTGCTCATGCTACTGAGAGCTGCTGCAAACACCCTCAGGGATCCGCTCTACCTAGATGGTCTCATCTTTAACACAATATCCATATAAAGGCAAAAGCTCAACTAGTCACATGCCAAGAAACTTAGCTTCCCAGCTCCCAGTATTAAAAGGGAAACTGTCCACTACAAATATACAGGGCATTAAGTTTCAGTCACTTAAGTTCCCTGGCTTTCCACCTTTTAACTTGCTTTGTTGTAGATAAGACAATAGTTAATAATGTGCCACTTCTTTGCTCTGTGTGCTACAGTTGGGTCAAAGTTCTACAGCATTGGTGCTGTCATAAATAAGCACATTTATTTTTCTTACACAGAAGAACTTTTTTCTTTCACTACATGCTAGTGAAGCGGCAGGTAAGCCCTACTCCATTTCGATGGCTTCCAGACAAAACAATGGGACATTTCCAGCTTTTTACTTGCTATTCCACAGATTTCTTAAGGCTACCCAGAATACCTTAACTTCACTTATGCAGCTTCAAATCCTTAATGCTTGTTCAATGGGACATTGCTACAACATGAACCATCTCCTATGAAAAGAATAAGTAAAGTTAAATAGCTCCAAACTCCAAGATAAAAGTGTCTGGAGCAAAGAAGAGTACAGAGAGACATCAGAGCTGCTATTTCACTCAAACTAAATGCTACCAGTTAATCAGTGCTATTATAAACTCACTTGGAACATTAAGTTACTGCGGGTAAAAAATAAATCCTTCACTCTTAAAAATATACATGCCACTGCTGAGGCCAAATCTAACAGCAGCAGTGTACACAAATATTTGTTTTTCTCCTAAAGAATATATTTTTTTGTTTAAACACCTTATGACATAAAAATACTGTCACCAAAGCATCACTACTTTCTTCCTTCCAAACACATAGTTCCTATCTTTTCTCCACGGATTCTTTTCAATCCTTAACACAGGGAAACAATGTACACAAAGCAAAGACAAAATCCCACCCCCCTCCTATGCCCTCCTTCACCTGCAAGCTCTGTCAGAACTTTTGACACCATTTATTACACACAAGTACATACAGAGGGGGTATATGCAGCGAAGCGATTCACTTTAATGTCGATGTGGCAAAGAGAAGGCATTGGTTAGTGTCACCAGCTGGGCTCCCTGTTGGCACAGTTCTGAAAATCCCATAGTTCACAACATCCTAACAGCCCCTGCTTTTGTTCAGAAAAGTTCAGGGCTGATAACAGCACCGAGTCACTCTCTGTTCATCTCATTTCTCCTTCAGGTGAAGCAGATGGTATTACAAATAACTTACCAAAAGGGTGCAGGGGAAGAAATGGTAGAGAAGGAAAATACTATTCATACTGACAAGGATTCTGAAAAAGGAGCAGCATGACATTAGAAAAGTGGATCACCTTTCTAACACAAAAAAAAAAAAAAAAAAGCCTGAAAGCATTCCTTGAAACAGAAGTAAGAGTGATTTTACCAGCAAGCTAAGAGCCTATGAGCTGGAGATGTTCTCACTGGGTTTGAGTTAGGTGCTCCCTACAACATTTATTGTACATTTGCATTGACCATCTAATTTAAGACAAATGTTTTCTTTAGACACATTTTAAAGTGAAAAATGAGCTCTGTTAGCATGCTGTTGTGGTCTTCCAAGATAGCTCTTTGCACGGGGGCAAACAGAAGAGAGATGTTAATGAGATTAAAAGTAGCTCTGAAAATCACGGTGTCCATGGTCAGCTGAGAGCCAGCAGCATCAGGGTCACCTGCTCCTCTGCCCATTTATTTAGTAGTGTCATTAACTGAAAAGATGGAAAAGCATGTGCTAAGCCTGAACATTCACAGTCCTGGGAGAGAATATCTACCTACAGCAACTGAGGTTATCCTGCTGCTCCATCACCACCCCACCTTCTTGAAAAAAGAGACCTACCCTTGGCAAATTACTTTATGCAAATGGAGATAGATTTCTTTTGCTTGAGCTGTTTCCAAGTGAGCCAGCTGACTCAATAATTCAGCCCTCTGGCTGGAAGAAACATTAAGATTTCTGTCAGATTACTCTATATTCTAAAGAAAACTGCCACCTTCGTTTCTCCTTTACTTAGACATCTAGGAAGAGGCAATAAGCAAAACACCTCTGATACACTTCAGCTGCATCTTTTAATCTACCATCAAACTGAAATGGAGGCATTTGTCTCAACAGCTTTGAAGCTCAGCAGTCCATTTTTGCTCTCATGTTACGTCTGACCCAAACTCAAACCTCAGCATCTTGATGGCATGCACTACCTACAAAATGTTTCATGCTCTTTTTTTTCCATACATCAGCTGTAAACCTGATCTCAAGACCAGGCCTTACTCAAATAGGAGTTCTGTTTCACTTTCACAGCGGTTATGAACTCAGAGCCAGGGCTACCTTCAGCTGACCAGCCTCCATCCTCCAGCAAGTCTGTAAGTATGTCCTTTCCCTGCCATGTTACTTCCAGGATTCAAGTGTTGTTTGTGTTTCTATGCCCTGGCACTGGGAAAATGTAAAATATGAACCCTTCCTGTGCATGGAGTAGGCCTTTTCCTTACTCCTTATTAAGCACTGAATTCAGAAAGCACACGTTGTTCTGTCCCTCTTGCCTCATCATCTTGAGAAAATGTCCACCTAGAGCTTTGGCCACACTCTGGCAACTTTCCTAGCCCAAGGACAGAGGCTGGGCATTACAGCAAGGCAATATTTATTGGAAGGACAGCTTAAAGCAGCTCACAGTGAAAATCTTGGCTTCCTCTGGGCCTTGTAGATAGGTTTGCCTGAGTAGAGGGAAATCTGTGACTGTATTCTGTTCTATTACAACAAGGACATTTGTCATTTGTTGTGTCTTTTAAGTGCAACTACATAAAACTCCTGTGGAGTTACGGCTTGTTCCCCTGGCAAAAGAGCAGCTGGACACCTCTGCTTCAGCCCCTATGTCAGTCAGGAGTCAGCACCCTGGACTTGATGGGCTACCAGGCTTTCTCATGCTGACAACAAGGGAACCTGCAGGCTGTTGTGCCCTTGTTGATCATGCTCTTACCATAGGCCAAGGACAGCCATGTGTTTTCATGCTACCTGAAGGAATTGTATATTTTTTTATCATAAACTGGTGTCTCTTGCATGACTCAACTTTCTTAGGCCCCTATCTTTTGCCTAACAGCTTTGTTGTTGTAGCACAGCCTCTGCAGAGGACACCATCTCAGTGGCACAGACAACACAAGGGACAATCGACAACCTAATGAAATAAAAGCACAGGGAAGAGACGTATCATCAATGCCACCCTTCCCAGATATTTTTGTCTTCAGAAACATTAGAGAGGGTCTGTGTCTCAGTTACATTGTTCCTTGTGGCAGCTCAGGGGTTGCAGAGAGAAGAGAGATGCTGGGAGAGGGTAATGAAGAGATCAATATTTGGCAAAGCTATGACTTTATGTCAGGAGTCATTAAGGTATCATATCAGGAAAAGGTTTTTCACCCAGAGGGTGTCTGGGCACTGGAACAGGCTCCCCAGGGCAGTGGTCACAGCACCAAGTCTGACACAGTTCCAGAAGCGTTTGGACAACATGAGACCTTTACCTACCAGGAGTCACCCAATGCTGGTGACGTGGTTGGGCTAAGCAAAGGTAGATTTGATTTCAGCAAATCCAGTGTTGATGAAATGGCTCCTTGTTGACCTGTCTTGTGGTGTCCAGAACAGGCTACAGAAATGTCAGCAAACCCTGGGATGCTGTTACAGGTAGTCACTGAACATGCACATTATGACAAGTCAACAGGATCTGAAGGCCTAGTGCAATGTCCATGATGGCAAGATATGGCCAGAAAGAGATGCAAGAATTAGGATAAGCTGCATCGTTTGGAATGCAGGTTGGTGGAAGTGTGCTAAAAAAGTTATTGTCCACAGACAGAAAAAAAGCCTGACCTGGCCAAGATGACAAAGAGAACTTCTGAATATGCAGGCATCCAGCACACACCCAATATTGCCTGCATTAATGCCCACAGAGTAGGTCAAACATCCTATTCAACCATCATATAACATAGTCCCTATGTTATAATGGCATAGGACCTCTTTTTCTTCATTTGGTGAGCTATCACTTCAGGTTGACAATTTGTAGAGCCATGGGCCCAGCAGCTGGAGAATTTCTTTGACTCAAACTGTTAGTACTCCCTCTGGGACACTACAACGGGTGCAGTGACATGGGGCATATCACGATGGGATAAAAAGTGAACACCATGACAGTGCCTACCCCTCCTATGACAGCCTCAGTGATGAACTGTGGCTGCTACCCATCGACAGAGGCTGATAGCTGTCCCTCTGCACCCTTGGCCTTAAAGGCTGCATGCTGACAGTCTTGGACATGTGCAAATTCACGGCACAGCAACTCAGAAGATCTTCACATGCATACAAGCACCTGCTGCTGCAGCTGCTGGCCTTCCCAGATGCACAGAACAGCATGGACCCATAGGAGTGTTATTCCCTGTCTCCCAGAACTGATGGTCTACAGCAGGGAGGCAGGAATCTGTTAGTCACTTGCAGGTGGGAAAAAAAAATCTAAGTATCTCCTCAAAAACAATAGGGCCAGAATTGCTTTTTCTCTTTGTCCAGATATACTGAGTCCCAGAGCTGAGAATATATAGGATTCTGGAAAAGGCCTGGAAAAGACCAGAAGAAAAGCCAGCAGCCCACATCATAGGATCCCTGACAAAAAACATGCAAAAGGATAAGATGATGGTGGCTGGGTGCAGGCATCCAGGTAACATAAAGTTAACAGCTGAGTTCAACCTATTCTCTGTTCCTCAGGCAATTCCCACTGTCTCCCTCAATCTTTTTCCCCCAAAAATGCAAGCTGAGTATTTTTCCTTTCTGAGCATACTGAAGAAAGACTAGGAGACCATAACAGCTACAGAGAAAGTCTGACTTCAACTGTCATTATTCTAAACATGTAAATCTTCAAGGAAGAAGTGAGGAGGACTGTGCAAGTGGCTGCAGGAATCCCCATCTGAAATGGTCATACGTGGTAGAGGGCACTAGACACAGGTGGACCATTCTGGTCATCAGATGCTTGAGGCAGGCTAGTATTGAGTAGATCTCCACTAGACAGGATACCACTGCTTCAAAACCCAGTGATCTGAAAGGACAGCTTACGTGAGAGGCCCTGGTGCACTTGAACACGGTGCTGACATGGAGCAGACTTAGGTATCTCCTGACTGGTAAGGCAGTGAGCAGGGAAACTGGTTATGGATCATCTGCCTCTACAGTAATCCAGGAAACAAGTCCTTAGGCACACTAGCTGTAAATAAACAGGCTCACCAAAAAATACACTGAGTTGTACGCTTTCTTTGCTTAACGGAAACAGCATGATGAGACCACTGATACTGGGTAACTTCCCGGGACACAGAAGAGCAATACCAGGCTGGTGACAGCCCCATCCCCCCAAACTGTCACCAGGATTTGCATTATTCTTCTCTACCAGTAGCTCTACTGCACAGAACTGAGATAACTAATCACACAATCTCAGGTCATATAATAGGCCTCAAGTTGTATGATAGCAGGCATCTTGTATATGTACAGATGATAAATGTCCTCTGGAGTTACTGCTCAAAAGACCACTTTCAGAGTTTTCATCAGAAAGGACTGTCTCCTTAAAAATCTGCTCTTTCTTTTGAAATCTGACAGAGTTCAGAACTGCTTGGTGCCTCTGTGTGTTGCAATCAAAGAAGTACAATCTCCTTCGAGGGGGTGAATAGGAACAACTGGTTTTGATATTAACTACATATCTGACTGTCATTGCATCTGTGACATTTTTATTTTCAAACTTCTCTTGATGGCTGCAAAGGGAACTGCAGAGACGCTGTATTGACCTGAAGCCTGTGGGCATCTTACAGCACAGCGACAAAGTAACAGCAGCCCCTCCTCACCAGCCAGCAGTCATGGGATCACAGGATAATTCAGGCTCGGAGGGACCTCAGGAGGCTCTAGTCCAATCTCCTGCGCAAAACAAGGTCAGTTGTGAGATCAGAACAGGTTGCTTAGGTTTTTAACCAGATGAGTCTTGAAAATATCCAAGGATGAAGACTGCACAGCCTGTCTGGGCAATCTCTCCCACTGCCCTCCTTGTCCTCAGCCAATTCCTGCAGAAGCATGGAAGTATGCTCCACAGGGTCTTTGAGCCCAAAATTCTGAGAAAGACCATGTTGGCTGGAAGGACAGCCCCCTTGTTTACCAGCATGCCTTCACAAGGTCATGAGGAAGCCTGCTCCAGAATCCCCACACCCTCACGTCCCATGTATCTCTTCAAAACCCTGGTCAGTACCAAGACAGGGTGCCCATCCTCCTCATCACCTGCTTTGCCCACATCCCTGCACAGCATCAAGATGCTCACCAGCTCCCTATCTCCACTGTGATTATTGTACCCACCCTCGTCCCCCAGCTCCCCCTTCTCCTCCCAGTGAACATTCACCAAATTGTCCCCTCCTTGGATATTGCATCTGAATGGTGACAACAGGGTTGCCAAGCAACATGAATCCTCCAAGCAACCAACCATGGCAGATCACAGCAACCCATTGCAAACCCACTCCAAAGCTTATGAGCCTGACACCATTTTGTCTCTTAGCATCTCTTCCATCCAGCCATAGCTCAGCTCCACTCAGATCCATCCTCTTCTCTTCCCTCATCAACCAAGAGCACCATCCCAGGCACTCCTGCCATTTCCAACCTAAGTTACAATTCTATGCAACATACTAAAGGTCAGCTCCCTCTCATCAGACCAAGACAAATTATTCAAGTGCCCACTACCTGCCCTAAATCCTCCTTCTGCTCAACAGTATTGTTGCAACACAGAGTATCTCCTCCAGCCTCACCCCAATCTTTCAAATGAAGCAAAATGTTTTTATCTGCCTTTGGAAACACACCTTGTTCTTGCAAACCTTCAGCAGATGCAATGACATGATCATCCTGGGGAGGACAGTGGGTTCAACCAGCCACCAGAGCCCACAGGGCAGGCAGACCCCAGTTGGGCACTTTTGGAACAAGCTCTTCAGGGGCTGTAAAGCACGATAAGCAGGAAACAAATACACAGCAGCAAGATCCACAAGTGACTGTTTGCTGCTCTTTATTCTGTCTCTTTTGCTTTTCTTCAGGTGCTGGTCACAGCACCTCCTGGGACCAGCACTAGTGGCTCCCAAACACCAAATTCCTTGTCTCACAATCACATACTTCCTGTACAAGGGAAGCTGAAACAGAAGGTCGTGTCTATGCTTCACTCCCTTGGAGTTGTTAAGCAGATACTGTGAGCAAATGAGAGGCAGTAAACTCTTGGAAGGCACTCGTGGCACTCAGGAGAAATTGAACTTGGCCTTGCTGCCTGCAGTCAGCTGAGTTTAGAGCTGGTGGAGATTTCAGGATGAGCCAACTGCTGTCTTCACTCAGCACAGCTGAGAAAGGGGCTTCCCAGGCTGCCTTGGGCAATCTCAGAAACCACCCCAGGAGAAGGCTGAGCTCAGGGGCTTGCATGCTGGCACCATCAGCCTGGCGTGTGTGGCCGTATGAGGGCAGCCCCAATAGCTAAAGGGCATGCTGTTTTTACCAGGTGCATCACCATTAGGGGCTGGGATCACCTCCATGGTTTGTTCCAAGTTGACCATCTGGGGACAGAAGACTTAAAGGCCACTTCTTTCCAATGCACATTGCCTTTTGTGTCCTGACTGAGGGACTTGAGAAGAATGTGTGGTTTTCCAAATTGATTGCTAGGTTTGACAGGGCATGTCTGCACTGCTCCATGATATAGTACACTGACATTAGAAAATCCTAATTGTGGCATATAATGATGCCAATGTGGCATTGCTCTGCCATTAATCAGCCATGTGCACTAGTTTGCTGATAGGAATTGTGGATTTGGTCTGTCCACCTCCATCTCCATTGGCTGTACAGTCATGCCCTTGTACAGATGTATTTTAACCAAAGCTAACTGAAAGGGTTCAGATTAAGTAAATCAATCCTTCCACATAAAGAGGCTGCATAGACTTAATTAAATTGATAACTGGGCCAACCTGAACTAAACTAGTGCAAATTTGGTATAGACAAGGCTTTATTTTTCTTACTAAAATCATTAACTAATCCAAGCTTTGACTGGCATTAACTGCATGGTAACAAAAGTGAATACTCATTCCAGTCTTCTAGTGTCTCTGTCTCCATCTGGCCTCAAATATAACACTTGGAAGAGCTGGACACATTCCTGAACCTGCTCTCAGAATTAGTATTTATTGTTTTCTTACCTGAAGCCCAAAGGACTCAGTAAAATTGCTGCTTTTTCCATAAAAATAACTTTATGGAAGCATCTATACAACCATTCCTCACAGAGGAGTTTGAGCAAGTCTCGCTCTTACAGAGAAGCTACAATTTCTGAAGAAGCAGCAGTTAACCAAATAATTCTGTTCCAGCATCTCATCTATGGACCCAGTATAGGGATGATGGTATTATCCTATTTTTCTTTCTCAGCTAGTTAATAGGAAATCCCCTTTCAAAAGGCAATTTCCATTTTAAATCACGCCACAATTAAGAGAGACATGTTTAATACCAATAAATCCGCTTCTTAAAAGAGACATAGAAGCCAGGCTCGTCGCTGACTAAATCCTATCCCCCACCCCCATTCCTGCCTTGCAATCTGTAGGATCTTCGGGGAAGGGTGATCTAAGACAGCTGTAGTTAGCTAGCTACACTTCTGAGCACTAAGCTGCTCCTCGCTTTGTATTCACTCTGTGCCAAACAAGTCACAGGGGACACGAGGAGCTAAAAGACTCTTCTTGCTGTGGTGTTTCAGCCGGAGATGCTTGGAGGCTGGGCTTCCACACACCTCCCATGGGAGCCTCTCCCTACATCAGTCTCCCACTACAAGTCAGTGTGGGGTGAGTGCTATCTAAAGGCTCTGCAGATGAAATTACTTTTCTCCTCAAGCTTTTTGGAGCACACAGAGGAGAGCCAGCCACCAGCTCCCAGAGGGATCACTGTGCCCAAAACACAATGCCCTAAGGGTCCCTCCTCATCTGTGGGGACCCTACTCTATCTTCATCAGTGCTTGCCCTGTCCAGAGGGATTTCTAGCCTAATTGCTCTTGCAGACAGTCGTACCACACCTTTGGCAGAGAAGCGGGTGGCAGTACTTTCCAGGTCTCTTGTGTGCCTAAAGCCGCAGCCAGCAGTGTGGGCAATGCTAAGGCAATATTCCATCAGAAGCCAGAGAATGGCGACTTCAAAGAACCCCCACAAGGTCAGGGGCTGTAGTGGCATAGGTATCTCACTTGTCTGACAGGAAGAGACACAACTGAATAAAGTCCCTGTTGCTTCCCCCTGCTGTGACAAGTATAAGGAACAAAAATTACAAAGTAAGATAAGGCTTAGGGAGGAAAAAATCAAAACCAAGGTACAGCAGAAAACCTTGGTTTGGCTGTTCTTAGGGCTGCCAAGCACTGCCCCAAAGCCACCCATGTGATTTTCCCCTGCCTCATCATGCAGCTCCCATAGCCAGACCTCCTGCTGGCAGAAATAATGCTGTGTCCCTGCAATGGCCTCTCATGGGAGACAACAGCCAGCTCCCTTCATTGAGATGAGATCATGACACAGCAATAGGAATCCTGAAAATTACTCTGAAATCTTCTATCTGTAGCACATTTAATCATGCATTTTTCCAGTTGAAAGTCTGAACTATTTATTTGACAAAACAATTCTTGTTTGTTTGAAAGCAAAAGGGTCCATTTGCTCTGGACACATCCCTGTTCCCCCACCAAGTACACAGGCTCCAGCTCTGCAAGCACCCCTACAGGTAGTGTAGTCATGCACAGGCATGCCAAAAAAACCATCACCATCAGCAAGTACCTACCTGTGTGCCTGTATGAAGGAGGGCCCCTCAGAGTGGTGAGACTGAGCCCAGTGACCGGGGAGGACCCTTCAAGTAATGTCCCAACCCTGCAGCAAGACCCTTACAACCAGATCCTTCCTTCCAGGATCACTGCTCCAACAAAGCCTGTTGATAGAGGAACATTTCAAAAAGAAGTTTATTTCTTTAAGGAGCATAAAGGTAAGGAAACAGAAGACTCTTGTTTTGTCCTTTATTGTTTAAAAAAACCTTGCCCTCATTTTGCTCCATGAGTCTGTGGCCGACTGAGCACCGCTAAGCAGCAAGGGCAGTTCTTCCACTGTGGGAAACCGCCCTGCCTTTACTGGAGCAGGAAGCCATCCTCCTCCTCCCTCGCAGCAGTCTTTCCAGTCTAGATAGCATGGATAATTATATCTGTTTCCATGCTCTGCTTAGCCAAAATGGTATTTCTTAAACAATTCCATAAACACAGACAAGAGCACTTTGCTTTCAATCTTGTACTTATTTTCTACCTGATAATAAGATCCATTTTCTGACCTGAAAGTGAATAAGACCTTAAAAAAACTGAATCCTGCAGTCAGTGGAAGAGGAGAAGGAAGGGAAAAAAACATGAGCTGGGGAGCTTCATGGGCTTTCTGCTCTGCAACTTGTCATAATAGGTTCATAGCACTTAGGGTTGCATTACAACACAAGACCAATGAATGATATTACGATCAGGGTAAAGCATACAAAAGATTAATATAAATTTTATGCAACAGCTTGCTTAAATACTGCTTCTAGGGGAAAGATAAGTTAAGGAAGACAGTGGGAGGGAGAGCACACAATCCTCGCTTTCTGTTATTCCAAGACAATTTTAACCTGTTCAGTGGACAAAAAATCTTGCTTGACCAAAATATTTTTGCTTTAAAAAGACAAATTAGTACCCTAAGTAACTTCTACCATGCTCCAGGGTGGACTTAGGTGCGTGCTGGAATGTTCCTATCTGTCTGTATCTGCACTGAACTGTTAAGCAGATGCTCACTGAGGAGAAAATAGACTGCAATAAACTGGCACTGACACAGATCTGAATCGCTGGAACTGCTATAGAGATAAAATTCATTTAAGAAATGTGGTTTCCATTTCCATTTTCCTTTAATAAAAAGCTATTGAAACATTAAAAATATCTACTATTTCAAACAGCATACTATACACATAAGAGAAGAAACAGACTTCATTTTATTATGTAAAATGTAATACAGCCCGATACTGCACCTCATGGAAGAGCCAAATTAATGTCCTTTTTCAGAGCAAGGAACAGATCCTGTTCTCACCTACAGAGCTGACCAACAGTTAAGGCCTGGTCCATTTTCAAAGCCACAGTCAATGTATGAGGACACAGACCCCAACAGGAGAACTGCGTGTGGGAAAGAAGAGACCATACAGTGCAACACACCCAAGTGAAGATCTCTAGGTATGCTGACAGTGGACTGCCCTTCCTCCCTCAATCAACCTCCTCTCTGGTCTTACTCTCGGTGCTCTATCCCAGTCACTATGCAGTGGGAGCCAATATACTCTCGTCACTTTAGCACTGCTCTTCCCAGGGGCAAAACCCTAAAACAGTCAATTCTTTGATCTTCGTGCAAATCTCTCCAAGTCCTGCCCAGGCTGCTTCAATAGCATGTAATGAGCTCCTGTCCTGTGCAATGAGTAGTCAGGACAAAACCCCAAAATTACACACATAAATCATTTGCTTCTCTCATGATACTGAGAACAGTAATTATTCTGCCAAATTAACCTGCCTCCAAATCAAGCCTTTGGTCTTGCACTCTAGGAAGATTTAAGAGTATGAATTTGAAGTACCCTTAGTACTCAGATGAGATCAGAAGCAGGAGTGGAAAGCTATAATGGAGAGCTATATGCTCCTGCATCCCTTCCAATAGCCTGTGTAAGCCAGGCTGACAGCTCCAGAGCTGGTGGTTAGTTGTCACACCAGTCTTCTAGAGATATGTGAAACCTGAACAGATACAGCACCCTAAATGCCTGTCATTATGTACCAAAAAGAAACATTGCCATGCTAAGCTAATAGATGACCAGGTCTTCTTTAACAATGTGAACAAAGATCATCATGGACTCTATAAATTGCTGCATAATTTCAGCTCTGAAGAGTTTTACATACCATTTTTACTGGCTATGATCCCCCCACACTCCACCTTGTATATTTCTCCTGGGAAACATTCAGCATCACAGTGCCCAAGTCCCATCTCTTCCTGGTCCCTTGTATTCACTGCCTTGCACCACCGTGTTGTACAAGAAACATGGTCCAAGATGAAACATCACCCTTGTTGCTGCAGAAGGTTTCCAGGTCACTAGCAGAGGATGGCAACTCAGAATTAGCAAGAACATCAAGATTGCCAGAAAATTAGTATGAGGCTCATAGCTATACTGAGATTTTGGTCTCTAGGAAGAAGCTAAGCAGCCATTTCCTTATAGCCACACTTTGAACGCTCTTGCAGTGGCGTAAGGAAAGCCAAAAATACCACTGCTCTTTTCAATAATGCCTTGAAAAGTATTTGTGATGGAGAAGAGGAAAGTGCCGCATTTGGGGGAGGTCCCTGATGCAAGACCCTTTAGGTTCCCAGGGAGCAGAAGGGGCAGGCTGCTCCACAAGGAAAAGCAAGAAAAGCTGGGCGCTGCAGGACCACACCATCACCAACACAGGCACAGCACCTGAGCAAAGCCAGTACAGCAGTCACCTTACAACCACAAATCAAGTCCAAGGTCAGTCCAGGAAACGGCGAGATTCATCAAAGCTCTGCTGCTCACTGCACAGCTCAGGCTCAGAGTAAGGCTGAGGCTAGAGGGCACCCCAAGGCCAAGGAGCAGTGAGGGTGCATGGGTGGGGGTTCCAGGTGAGGTGCTCAGGGCAATTGCAGCCCACCAGAGCAGTGGGGCTCAGCAGAAGCTCACAATACTCAATTTCCCATGTATGGGCCATGAGTCAGCTTCCACGGCTGCTGCTCCAAGTTTTTCACCTAGCAACAAGACAGACGGATGGATGGGGGGGTGTTAGGAGAGATGCTGAAGCAAAAGGAGATGAGAAAGACAGAAACTAAATTGTCAGGGAGATTAAGAGAAAGATGCAATGCCTGAAGCTGCTTGAGCTTCTGAAGGACAAAGTTCGTGAGGAGCAAAGTCCCTTCTGCACTTCAGCCTTCCTGGGAAAGCTTCCTGGGAACACTTCTCATGGGGTGAGGGACACATTCAGCTCTCTCGAGCCACACTGCAGGTCCGTGGGCTCATGTGCATGTTGAAAGCTCAGCACCAACTCATCTGTGACCAAAGGCTTTGTCATTTGCAGTGCATGAGCTTACCCTGAATCTGCTTTGCACCAGGCAGCACAAAGTGCTCTGTCAAAGGGTAGTCATGAGGCAGTTCTCACCATGCCCACTGAGGAATGACAAGTGAGCACTACCATAGCTGATTTTCAGCTGGTTGAACTGAAGCCACTGGGAGGGTTGGAAGGCATGACGCCAAGAGCTGCCCAGAGGACTGGCCCCATCCAGGGCCAGAGCCAGAGCCAGAGCCAGAGCCTTGTACCCTCCCCCAGGACACACTATGCTGCAGCCTTTCCTGCTGGTGGCAGGCTTAGGATCAGGGAGAATAGCCAGGCTGCTTCACCACCTCTTCCCAAAGGAGAGGGTGCTCTCAGAGACTTGAGGGTCAGCACTAGGGAAGGCTGTGCCTCCTCAAGCTCTAAAAAAAGGACTTTGTTCCCGCTCAGCAATTTTTTCCCATCTGGGCTAAATCCACTCTTAGAAAGAGATAGCTCTATCTCCAGGGAAACAGGCTCTCAGCACTCACAGGGACTCAGCCAGCTCCCTCTCTCCTTTTGCTATGGGGTCACTCAGCAGTGAGGCGGAGGCACCCAGGCACCATGGGGCATCGGGCTCCTAGGGCCACCCCAGGTCTGGAGCTCTGCATCACAGGATGCTCCAAGGCAACATGTGATGGTCTCTGGGCTGGAGCTACACAGGACCTTCGTGAGCTTGCCCAGCTCTGGAGAGCTCACACAGAAGTGATTACAGAAATTGACCATGCTCAGAAGTCTCTCATTACTAAGACTGACTCGTGCAGTTTGCTTTGAATCTTCTTATTTGCCCAAAATAGCTTCATGTTCTCAGCACCAGTTTTTTTAGCAAAATCACTCACTGCCCTCCTTCCCACCACAGAGAGCCAGACATGTCCTGCTCACCGAGAAGTCCTCCCTAGCTGCGCTACACCATCCCTGTCCCCCCTCACAATCACCCTCCATCCTCTCCCCTTCTGGCTACAGCAAGTCCACGGGATGCTTTGGGCAACCTGGGGAGCCAAAACAGCTCAGAGGGGGTCAGGGTGACAAGAAAACAGCAGAGCTCATTGCAGAGCCCCACAGGCTCCTTTTCCAGTTAGCTCAGGCCACTTATCACCTCCTCCCCATGCCTGCCCAATCTCTGGGCAAACAATTCATGTCAAGGTAGAGGAAGGTTTCACCTAGCAGTTTTTGTTTTCCCTCTCTCTAGGATCAACCCTCAAATCTGAGACCCAAGGAAATTACTCCAGCAGCTACATTTTGGGGATCTGAGAGGACTGTTCTGCACTAGCATCTGAGCTAGAAAGGAAACAGTCCACAAGGGTCTTCTGAGCTCCAGTCCCCCCACCCATACATGGACATGATACCTCTCTTATGGGTACTGTCCCAGGTAACCCACCCTTCCCTGCTTTGGGGACCAATTTCCAAATCTGTGACTGCTGCTTCTTTGCTTAGAAGCAGAGACAGCCAATGCACCCCGCACTGTGTTGCAGGAGAGTTACACCCCGGTTTCCATACAGCCCTGCCATCAGGTGTGCCCTGCTGGGACCCCAGTCAAAGAGGAGCACACACGGGCAGTGGGCACACTGCCTTCCTACCCCCCAAACTTTGGGGCAGAGCACGGTGCAGGAGCCCAGCCCTGACAATGCCTGCCCAGAGTTCGTTGCAGGATCTGTGCCTTATCTCGCCTCAGCATCTGAAAGCAGACTTTGGCTAAGTCCTACATGCTGCTATTTAAAGTAAGCCAATTTGTATTCATTCTGCTCACTACATTCACCAGTTGTTCTGAATTGTGTTTGAAGCTGAAGGGAAGAGGAAATGTACAACAAGAAAAAATTATACACTGGTAAATTTTGTGCTAATCCCTTCTCCTCCCATTATCGCTTCCCTTTTTTTTGGGTTTCTTTTTGTTTTCTGTGTTTTATGTATTATTAGCTTTAGCATAATTTTGACTGAGAAAATACGTAGCTGATAGGATGGACTAATTACACTACCTAGAAGAATTAATTACACCATCTGTGACTGACAGTGGAGCCTGACTTGTTGCTTCCTGGTAGATGGAGCTACAACACCAGCTGCCCCGAATATTTCCCTGTAGAAGGCAAAGGAGGAATTACTGTAGGAAGCATCATTTAAAAGCCATTACTTCTCTTTTTGAGCAATTTAATGTCATTGGGTGACCTAGCCTGGCTGGCCGAGTCAGGGATGAGGCTCATTTGCCTTCCCTTGTGATCTTTCTACAGATATTTCTACACATGTCCTGGCCCTCTGTCACTAGCAACTATGGGGCTCAGTCAATCCTAAGAGCTAAAATGGGCCAGGGCCCATTTTCAAGGCAAGTGGCACAGTGTGACTCATGTTCCTAGAGCTACCCTCCTCTTCTACCCCTTCACATTTCCTGGAACCACCTCTCTGGACAAAGCCATCCATGAGCTGAAGCCAGGCTTTGCCTGAAAGTTGGCACAGCCTAAATATGTTTTGGGGGCTGCACTAACAGTGTGATGGTCGGGATCATCACAGGACATCCAATGCCCTGACTCTGCCTGGTGTTCTCACAGAGACTCCTAAGACCAGCATTTGCTGTTGCTCACCAGCTATGGGTGGGATGGGAGGGCAGCATTCCCTCAGCATTCACTGTGCATGGACAAGAAGCCACCAAACCTCAGGGGAAGCAGGGAGCTGGAGGCAGTGAGGTTTTTCCTTCCTGGAAAGACTGCATCTGTTACATGTTCACCCACTGAGCCCCATCTGCCTGCTGCTGGTCTGCCATCAGCAATGGACTCTGGCTGCAGCCCTGAAAGGACTGGGGCAGCTTTGGTGTCTGCAGCCAGCTGAGGATCTGTCCTGGTTTATATCCTGTCTTACAGTGGGCCTGCTGAAGATTGTCATGGCTGAATGTGGGTGATGGAAGATCTGTGCAGACGCACAGCCTTGAATGTGTGTTTTCAGCTAAGGGAGAGGAGTTGTGCCCACGTGGGTCAGGAAATTTTAAGTAGTCATGCTTTAAGGTAGCTGTTCCTGCCCTTTTTGCCTCCAGCTCCGCTGCAGTTCTTTTCCTCCCACTCATCTTTTAAGCCCACTCAATTTACACAGAGTAAGCTGCAGTTATGTTAGAGCAAACCTCTTGCCTGCATAAACACATCCCTAACCAAAATTCAGGACCCCCAGCATACAACTGTACGTATACCCCTTTGCTGTTGTTTGTCAGGCACACATTACATGGACAAAAACCCTCACTTTCCAGCCCTTGATTCCCAGTTTTAACTAGGGATCTGGTTTCTCTCAGTGCTGAACAACTTAGTGCAGTGATCATTAGCCTGAGAAACCTGAATTCTTCTCTAGATAATCAAGGAAGAGCTCAAGAGATCCACTGAGACTTTATGTTTGCTTGACTCAGTTTCTGCCCTGGGTCTTGAACAGCATCTAAATCATATTTGGGTTAAGCCTCAAGGAAACACACACTAGAAGGACACAGACAGATCCTGGGGAATTCCCAGGCTCTCACAGGGGAGGTGAGCTTTATTTTGGAACTGATACTGGGAAAGGTCTGTGATGGCAACAAAGGACTGTCAGTGCACAACAATGCTCCTGCCTTAACCTGTAGGCAGGGTGTTGAGAACAGCCCACAACTCTCTAAAGGGCTTTTTTAACATCATGAAATTCTTTGGTGGGTGCTGAAATAACAAGGTACTAGTCCTGCACTGCCAGAGCAAGAACTCATGTCTGGCTTATAACAAATATTTGCATAGATGCATTGCACATGGGACAAACTTCCTGAAATCCCTCTCTTTTGGAAAGGAGAGGAGCTACAAAATTCGGTGGTTTTTCTTCCTTCCTCCCCAGGTAATCCTTGTGCCTCTCATTCTCATTGAAAGAAATTCTCCACCTCCCACTTGGGAGTGCTTTTCTTTGCAGCCTATGGCCACTCCCAGCTCCAAGAACATGCCACCAGTTTCTCTTGGAATGACTATTTTCTGCATCTTGCCAAGTTCTGTATATGTGGGTGAAGGGTGGAAGAAGAGCAGGCTGGAGTAGAGATGGAGAGCAGAAAGGAGATGTGGCAGTGAAGAAAGAGGAACAATAAGCCAGAGAGGGTCTAAGGAAAGGATCTCTGCATGAAGTAAAAGGATGTCTGATGAAGGGGAACAGTCACTGGGGAACAATAGGAAAAATCTGGGGAACAGCAACAGCAATGCAATGAGTGAGCAAAATGAGAGAGGAAAAGAGGAGCAGATGCACAGTGAAATGACAGGGAGATGCCAGTCTGCTGTTTGCAATTCTGGAAATAGTGATGGGCTGAAGGATTTGGACCTGCTACAGGATATTCAGGCACATGTTTTTCAAGAAACTGTTCCTGCATCTTCAGCTGGGTATTTCTGCAACCTTGAAATGTCACTTTATTTCTTTATACCTTCACTTACTTACCTGTCATTTAGAGGTAGTGATAATATTTCAATCACAAGAGCATGGGTATACTTAAGCAAAAAAGCTGCAAGATCATGGGTGAAATTGCAAAGTATTGTTACATTTAGTCAGATTTCACACATGTACAGACATGCTCAAAGGACCTCATATATTAATGACGACATGTATGTAGATTCAAATATATCACAAAGATATGTATGCCTTATTTATTTAGGCCAAGCTGACATTTCATGGTTGCCTAGTTACCAGAGAACAATAATGAGAATCTGCTCAATATATATATTGCATGATGAAGGGAAGGGAGAGGGCAGATGGGTATCACGTCAGACACAACCACTTGTCGGGTAGGTAAGCCCTTTTGGTGGGAAACAGAGAAAGGCAAAAGAGCTCACAGCTGAAAGGAATTCAGACAGGGAAGCAATAAGCTGGGGCACGTGGTATGTGTGGTTCTTGGGATTCCCATGGCACGTCTGTGAGCATGAATCAAAGCTCAGGTCACTGGAAGTTGTGAAATGTTTGTTACTTTCATGATGTATTCCAGGTCTCAAGTTAAATGGACATTAGGATCATCGTAAGTGGTTACAAAATCTGCCTTTACTTACACCAGGCCTCTACCTTCATCCACACCA
Organism: Corvus moneduloides; assembly: GCF_009650955.1. NCBI lineage: Eukaryota > Metazoa > Chordata > Aves > Passeriformes > Corvidae > Corvus > Corvus moneduloides. Next base: position 26,205,908 of record NC_045479.1, on the reverse strand, counting down.
GTACTGGTACCCTCTCTTCAAAACAAATGTCTTTGCTAACTCTAAGGAAGAAGGAGGTTTTGCTGGTTAGAATAAAAAAGCACCACAGTAATCAAAAGCAGAAAAAAAGTGCATTTTTTCCCTTCCAACTGCATTAATTTTCTCCAAGATTTGCTTCCACTACAGCTCCCAACCATTTCAAAATTTGCTTGGCCTGATTTTGTAAACTCATGGAGAAGCCTTAAGGTTCAGAAACTCATCTGACTGTTTCAATTCATGCTAATGGTAGTCTGTGCAAATTTCCTGATGGAAAAAAATCTTTCTCAGATTGACATCTTGTGTTGCCAGATCTCATACAAGCCCAGAAAGCTTAATGAGGAAGCTTGAATTCATCCCAGGACACCCTAAGAGTGGTTTATGGTTCAACATTCCCTTTGGAATAGAGATTCTGGAGTTCAACCTTCCCTGAAGGCACTTCTAATAGCAGACAAAGAGACAAATTAAAGATATAGTGTATTTGCCACTATCCGTGTATTAAAAGTAGAATTGCTAAGCTTAGAGACAGAAAACCAGACTTTTGCTATAGTTAAGCTGCCAGAAGTTCACTCTCTGCATCATCCAGCTTAAAAGATGCCAGAACACAGTCCTTGCACTAGAGATCCACATCTCTGGCAAGACCCTTGTCCTGGGTTTTTCTCAGACACATACTGGATATGTTACTTACCTTAAGTACACAGCTCCCTCATAGAGTTTTGCCTAGAGTTAAGGCTTCTTTCCATACTCCTCAATCTCCAAGAACTCCCTATGACTCATAACATTAATATTTAATCAAGCTATGTTAACATTTCTTCCAAATGATTATTGACTGTCCTAACTTTAGAGATGCTGTTGTTGTCCCTTGATCATATCTAGGAACAACTCCTGACAAGATAGTTAAAGAACCTCTTTGCTGGTGAAGTTAAACACCAATGTTTAACTTGACTCCAAAAAAGCCATTTTAATGTTCTTAAAGAAATATTGCTAAGACTGTCAAAGCATATGTCTGGTACCAGACCCAAAGGACCACCCAGCCCAGTGCTCTGAATACAGCAAGAACCAGCAAAGGCTTAGGAAAAGACAGCACAAATATACAGTGATCCTCTTTCCACTGTATTCTGCCAGCAGCCAGATATCTGTGGCTGAAAGTTTCCTGAGCCAAAGATCACATCTGCGTCAATGAGTTTAGTAGATCTTAACAGCCTTCTTTTTTTTTTTCCATAAATGTGTCAAGATGCTTTTAGAACTATTTATAATTTTGCCCTTCACACCCTCCGGTGAATTCCACAATTGATGCATGCACCAGATGAAATAAAAGTGCCTCTTTTCGATTTTGAGTGATAAATTTACTGGGAATTCCTACTCTTCATATTAAGTAATTTCATAACAGTAATTTCCTACCAAACTCTGTGATCCCCCTAGACCCCTGTCATGCCCTACTTAGACATCTCTTTTCCAGGCTGAAAGTCCTAACATCCTACCAAATAAAAGGGAGGGTTTGAATCTTGCTGCCTTATGAACTGAGATACTGAAAACCATGCAGAAGTGTAGAAAATTATATATACATAGTATGAAGTAGATATACATTTTACAAACATATTAATGAGATTAGCACATGCAGTCCGTTGCAGGCTCTTGATGAAGACTGGACAGAATGGCAATCAACCAACCTTGGGGAGAACAGTGCTAGGGACAAATCATGCTTGTCCACTATGGAAGGATGTTGTTACATCAGAGCAGTAAAAGCAAACATTTTTTCATTATTCAAATCAGTTTCAGCTCAGATAAACTGATCCCAGAATCAGCTGTGCTGCCACAGACATCAGATATCTGCTGTATTTCTATGCAGCCAATTACCAAGCCTGTTACACATAAGGCTGAAACCCACTCAGCAAAACTGGCTCTGGTTGCCTGAAATCTGATCTAAATTACAGCTCCAGCAAATTTTAGATCAAGCTTAACTGAGAAAGTTTTTTAACTACCTTGAATTTTGGAGACACATTCTCCAGGTCTGCAGTTTGGGTATTTTTCTGTACTCATATACCCAGGTAAGTACAAAATATTGCTTTTTAATCCCCTCTGCAGGACAAAAGTTGCCTCACCAAACAACCTTCTGGGCTGTGCCATAAATCATGCTGAGAGCCAAGTGCACAACATATAAGAGCTGAAGAAACTACAAAAGAAGGACAAAGACCTGAAAATGTCCACTGGCAAATTATAACTAAAGTTTACTTTCTAGCCTATACCCTCAAAGGTTGTGGCAACTAAAGTCAGATGCTTTTGAGATATTCAAGTGACCCTTGACTATTACTGTCTACCTACTTACTTATTTACTTCATGTTCATCATGCAATCTGAAATCATCCAATAATAACTATTCTAAATAAGTCAACCACGTTTTCATATTTAATGTACATACTGTAGCTAAATAAAACCACTTTTGAGGGGTAAATAATTGCAGAGGAAGAGAAAAATTCAAGAGCGTAGGCTATGAAGATGCACTTTCAGCTGAAATTTTTTAAAAAGCAGTGAGTTGAGGCAGAAAAGCAGGAAAACTGTTCTTATATGGCTAAATCAACACTAGAGGAGGGTTTCACACTAACTGTGGTAGGTAAGTGGAAGAAAGCAAGATGGTACATGAGGGGAGGGGTGGGAAGTGGTTTATGGTCTAAAAGATATAACAGACAAGAGCAAGGAACCTGAACCATAAAGTTGCCTCATGCTGAGTCTGGAGGCAAGTCCTTTAAATTCCTTTAAAGGACAGCTTTTGCATTTTTAGTGGGGGGGGGTAGAACTTACAAATGGGGTATTGTAAGGATTAATAGTGTGAAGAGGTTTAGGAATGTAAGTACAGTACAACCAGTGAGAAAAACCAGGAGATGGACACCAGAAAAGTCACTACAAGGTCTTCATATTTTTCCCTCTGGAAAGGCTGCTATGTTTGAACAGTCTTTGGAGTGCTGGATTCCCAGCTCCCCAGCATGTAACATTCACAGACTCACCAGCATTCCCAAAAGCAGATGGTGACTTTGGATCACCTCTGGAGTGACTCTGGCCACTTAGAGATGCAGAAAATCCAGCTCCTCCCCACAAGTGTCAGTAATTCCCTCTACTCCATGCACCTCCTCATCTGCAAGATCAGCAGTGAATTATTAACTTCTCAGCCCCACCTCTCCTGATGTTGTCCCAGCTCACAAGAGTTACTTTCTACTTCTCCCCCTTATTTCTTGGCCTGCCTCTGATGAGATTCCTCTTTCCTCTTCAACCCCTACCACAGCCTACCACATAGGTTGCAGTGAATCAAGGTGGAATAGAGTGGGGTCAAACTACACAACCTCAGCAGCATTCAGGACCTCCTGATTCTCTCTTGCCAGGGGGAGGGAAGCATTTGGAATCTCATTTTCTCCCTTTTCCACATCTACAATGCTAAAAGTGAGTGGCATTAAAGGAAGTCAACCCATTTTACCCAAAGGTGACAAGGAAGGAGCACTGCACAGAGCATCTGTTCCCTCCACCATCTGCCCACAGGAGGTCCACTGTCCTTCCTCCCAGTTTAAAACAGTTTTCCAGTCTTTTTCAGAATCCACCAAAAAACAGTAGCCACCTCCTCAATGAAACTAGGGTCATGGTTGAGAGCTATGAACTGGCCAGAGATGTAAGGCAGCACAGATGCACACCACAGAGAAATAGTGTGAGGTGATAAGGGGACCTTTTTCAACCAGACCAGACAGGTGGGCAGGCTAGGCAAGGCCAGAAGAGGGTGTGAAATAATGAAACAATGCAAAAATCACCTCCTGAATCACATAGGAATTGCTCCATTGGAGAGAAGAGGAGAGCAAACCTGGAGAAAGATGTTGCAATGGACAAAGAGGATCTGCATTTAAAAAGTAAGGGTTTTTCTGGAAGTACAATTGAGACAATTGGTATGTGCAGGTCACACATTATCCTACATGTAATGACACCACCTTGGGGTTTGTTCCCACAGAAACAGCCCAACCTGGATTTGGCCAGTAGTGGATGAGCAGCATGAGGAAACAAAGCAGGAGCTGTGTTGGTGGCTCTGCAGACAGCGCTCTGTCACCAGAGACAGCTCTGGATGAGCACATCCCTGAAAGACTGTATCTGAGGATGCTGTCTGCCAGATGGCCCCAAATTCTTCCCTAGGCTTTAGAGTTCTTCATTATTTCATCCTTTTTTAGGACTATGAAGCCCTGCCTCATGCAAAATGAGGCTTTGCCTGCTTTAAGCAGTGGTGAGGCAGTGTCTCCAAGAGCTCTCAGCATGGGAGACTGATGTTTTTACCCAGCATTCGCAGGTAACTCTGCTCACACCAAGGGCAGCTACCAAACACTCTTATTTCAAGTGAGGATGAAACATGTCTCCCCAGCTCATAAGAAATATGCCCTGTGGAGAGGCCGGCTGGGTCAAGAAAATGGTCAGTTCAGGAAAAGACTAGGAAGCAGTGGTTTGTAAAGCCAGACTGGTCTAGGACCACATCTGAGCTCAGGGGAGGAGGACACCACCAAAGCAGTATGATGTGCAAGGGACCAGAAGTGATAAAAAGGAAGAAGAAAGAGGAGAAGATCAAGTGGAAATAAGAGGATGTTGAGGGGCAGAAAAAACCAGCAGATGAGATGGAAAACATAAGCTGGATAAACACTATTCTATCCCCCCTCCTTACTGAGCAAAAGCACTTTGAAAATAAGTCATTATTATTATTATTATTACAAACATAAAGAAATAATCCCACTTTCGCTCTATCATCTGTCCGTTTGGTTGAGAAATGTCAGAGGCTCAGGAAAGGGAGGAGGAACGGTTGACATCAGACAACATCCATTTGTAAAATTGTATCTGCCAGTTTCCCAGCAGCTGAGATCTCCAGTTAATATCAGGAGTGAATGTGAAAGGTTAGACAGAAGGGAGCTGGGGGTGGAGGAGTGATGATTTTCAGTTCTCCTCAGCAATTCTTGGCACAAGAGCCAGCACTTGATAATGAATTGACTCAGTCACTAACTCACATAGGCTCCCTCTCTAGTAATGGACTCCAGTTTCATTAGCAAATACAATTGACTGTAAAAATAAACACACTTGCGCACTCCCCCTCGTGTGCTGCTGACACAGCCTTGATTGACGGATCTCACAAGAACATCAATGAAAGGAGAGGACAGTTGATGTTATCAGTCAGCTTGAACATGGATGGAGCTAATAATAATATCTTACTTTTACACAGTTTCTTTCTGTCACAATCCAAAGCACCATAGAAAACAGAGCAGTCTAGCAAGCTCTGAATGGTTTGCAGTAAGTAATTTTGAGAAGGGACTCTCATTTTAAACTTCTCTGTTCAGTTGCTCAGAGGAGCCATATTTTAAATTTATTAATTTTCTGCTAGCACTGACAGTGAACAATACCCAGAGTTAACAGCCTAGAAAAGAGAACAGAAAGCAGCCAGGCTTTGTTTTGTTTGCCAAATAAACAAATCTCAAACAGTTCCTTTGGTTCTGAAGCACGACTGCACATACCTGGGCCTCATCCTAGTGATGATGTATTCTGGCGAGCCTCAGGAAAAATTTTCAAAGACATTATGCCTGAGTTATCTGAGAATGAAAGGGGGAGAGATGGAAGAAAGTATATTTACAGCCTTTAAACAAATAATTAATCAGATCTTTTTGCACTACTGAAGTGCAAGTAGTTGAGATGACACTTCGGTGAGGAATTGTCATTGCACCAGCTCATAATGAAGAAAAAAATATTCATCATTTCAGAAGTGTGTCTAGGCATTAGCAATGTACACATGCAGTAACACCACAACATTATGCACAGAACATGCCTAGCAGTCTGCAATGGCAGATGCAGTTTTATACAGAAGCAACCACTTCCCATCAAAGATTATACATTGCAAAAATTCCAGCAAAGGGCCATTATGCACATACTCCACAGGCTATGTCTGAAGGCACTATTTAGAACAAGAGTCATATGTACATCTCCCAGCACGCAGTGTTCAGTATGCATTATCCCACTTCACACTACTCACTGCACAGATCCTCCTGCCTGAACTGTCAGCTGCAATCTCACCGAAAAGGGCAAGAGAGTTGAACCCATTCCCCTCATGTTTAATATCATGGAGTCTGGAGTGCAGTTTCACCCCTCGGTGAGAGGGTTTCTGACAAGGCCCCACATTTTCCACAGCAGCAGAATTTTCTATGGAATACATTTTATTTCTTCTTAAACTGCAGGACTGCATTCTTCAGGTAATGACATTCTACTCTAAGATCGTAAAGAAACCTTAAAATACCAAACAGATGTAATCTGATGCCATGCTGCCCTCCTGAATCCACAATCAGCATGGACACCCCCTCTTCCATTCTCATCCAGGGAGGTTTTATGCCTGAGCCAGCTTTGTGGCTCGTCAGTACATGTGAGAAAGGCATCAAAGCTTCCCTTTTCCTTACTGGCATCTAATGCTAATTAAAACAAAATTATTAGCTCTATTAGGTTCCCGTTAATGGAGAAAACAGATGAACAAATCAGGGGTTCCTTAGACCCAGTACACACAGTGGCTGATTTACCAAACCCCAAGTTACCATTGCTTCTCTCATTGCTTTCCCCATCGGCTGGTTCAGCAGTGTACAGCAACCAGTACAAAAACTCATTTCATATTGAAAAGAGAGATGCTGTGCAAAACAAATTCAATGTAACCTCAATATTATTAATGAAAAGAACACAACATTAACCAAAACATTATAATTTTATATGTAAATACTTTTTTTTTTTAAGAATTCTACAAATTGCCCATTGCAAAGTAAGGAGTTTTCCACCAGCATTAAACCCCAGTCATTGGGTCTTGAGTTTTGTTTCTAGCAGCTGGATGGCAAGGCCATCTCAGACCTGGTTCCTGCAAATAATCCAGCCTGGCTGGTTCTTTCCCAGTCACTTCTTATCTCTTCTGCTTACCCAGCACATTCCATCAACTGCCACGTTTCCCAGCAATGCTTCTATACAGTAGTCTGTGGACATCAGCTTGTGGACTTGAAGGAAAGGGCATCAAACTCAGCTCAGCTAAACTGGCACAAATGAGTAGTATTAGGGACTGGAGATTGCCAAAATCTCGGTCCCTTAGAGGCTGAAGATAGGATTTTCTGTGTGGACGAAGGTCCTGAGGAAGCAGAGAAAAAGTGAAAGGGTTTCTTTAGGAAGACGGAAGAAGAGGAAGTAGAAATGAGCCAATCCCCACCTGTAAGTTCAAACCATCAAGAACACACCTATTCTTCCTGAATGCTTTAATGTAGAGATGGAAAGCCATCATTTCCCGTTCCCAGTCTAACCGTGATGCCATGTTTTGCACAAAAGCCCATCTGTTGTTGATGCTCAGTGTGCTCGACAGTTCTCTATTCCCCTCCACTACAAGCTGTTGCTGTGGGGTTCAGTTCTTCTCCTCCCAAATCTCATTTGCTTTCTGCAGCCAACAAGCTGCAGCTCTGAATGACTCCTAAAGAGGACAGAAGACATGCAGCTTCTGATCTTGCTGATGGAAGAATTTGCTTTGTAACCTTTACCTTTTTTCTTCTAGCATACAGGAACTCCTCTGTGTACAAACACCCCTTTATTTTTGTACCCGCTTGCCCCAGATTCTTGCTCCTCCTACTTCCTGTATAGCATTCAGCACATCCTAACTCCTGGGACAGACCCTTCTAATAACATCAGGTGAATAGAATAGGAGAAGTTTTATAATAGAAAATTTTGTTTGTTTTAAATATATATTAATCATGCCAGTGTGCAACAGAGAAGATTTAATTAGCCAGTGAAGCTCGCCTTTGGTATGTTTTCATGAATACAGGAAGAGTTTTGATGCATGACTTCAGGCTACTACAACAAACAAAGAAAACACACCGTGAAATTAAGAAACATAATAATATACAAGAGAAGACACTTGTCTGCTGTTACACATTTCACTGAGAAATAGGCCACCACCAAACCTGGATCAAGCTGCCTAAATCTGGGGATATATTTTAATTCAGATCAAATTCTTGCACTGCAGTCTCACTTAAATGCTGGAAAGCAGTTAATCGCACGTGAGCTGCTGCACAGGACCCTAGGCGAAAATGAGGAGAGAGAAGCAAGCACGGGTGACTAAATAAATGACCCTGATGTGACACATGATGAAACCCCAAGGTTGTTTTGCATTATTTTGACAGCAAGGGCTGCAAAAAGACTGTTGTGCCAACCAGGACAACACCAGAACACAGCATGACCCTGCCCATATTTCTGCCATGCTCCCTATTATGGGTCTGCACAGATCTGAAGTGGACTCACCCAGCAGCACAAGTGCTCACACAGCTCTTTAGAGCATAGGTAGGTCCTGCTGGAGTCAGTGATGTGGTACAGACATGTAATACTAAGAGTCAGCATCAAGAGTCAAAGCTGACCTCTTCTAAGCAGCTGCAGAATGGCATCCTTCGGATAGCCAGGCCACTTCTCAGTGAAGGAGGTCTTCAGGTCTTCCCACATATACCTTTGATCCAGTTCTAACTCTGTCACACATGTCTTGCCTGACTTTCTCTGATGAGCAGAAGTTAAATAATACATTTGACTTTGCAGGTATGTCATAAGGATTCATTATTTAACATTTACACTTCCCTGTATATACTGCTGTGTGATGCCATTTATTATCTTTGAGTCCTCCATTCATGTTCAGAGGGGGAATCAAACACAAAAACCCAATTGCAGACTACGCAGAGGAAAACTATCCAGTCCAAATTTCTAGAAACTGCTTTCAATTTTATCTACCACAATTTCTAGAGAATCAACTTTTTCTCCAAAGTTTCTGAACTGCCGGTAATGTGCAACCTGAAGGAGCAGCACTGCATCAGCAAGCTTTACCAGGCATGCTGGCAAATTCCTTACAGCTTTATTTGCAGCATCCATTAATGCATGACTGTCTTTCCCATTACCACTTCCACATAGCACAGAGTGAGAAAGAAAATAGCACCTGCCTGCAGACACCTGGGGTTTGCATCCAGGTGTGAGCAGCTGGGGCTCTTTCACATGACTCGGGTTATGAGGGAGCAATATTTGGAGCATACGGATGAGGAGCAGTGTGGGAAGGTCTTACCAAAACTGGCTCTGTCACTTCAGGGCTGAAGAGAAGATTTCATTCTCCAAGAGCTGCCAATCTAGTACTTTTCTGCTAGTGATAATATTTCCTAAGTTTATTTTTAAACTTAGTGAAGTATGTGCTACCTAACAATGTATGTCTCTTCAGTCTCGGGGAAAAAGAAGAAAGAAAAAAACTACTGAATATCAAGTACAGCAAGCCAGAATCAGGTATAACCAAATTATAGCTTAATATGTTTCAGGTATTCCATTTAGAGCTTCTGATCTTTCAAGGAAATAGGTTTTCCCCACTGAGAAATGTATATGCAGTGAAATTAAAGCAACTTTAGCCCCATGTGAACCAAAAGTAGGTTGGGCATCTATTTTAAATAATCACCCAAATGTTAATTTTTCATTATGGGAGGAAGACCTGGGAAGAAAGGAATATTCTCTTCTTCTAACCCATATGTTCACCTCCAAACTACTGTCTTTGCTACTCAAGCCTGGGGTGAAATATAGCACGTGGTTACATGCATAAAATCCAACTGCTGCTATTTGCCATCTTTAGAGACAGGGCAGGGCACAAGTGGCCTGGAGAGTCCTCTTGCAATATTTGGGGCACCATCCAAGTGCTATCTAGCATAACAGGAAAACAAGATGCCAGGGTGAGGGGAAAAACCCAGCGTATGTACAACTCTTGAAGCTCAGACCCTTCTTCCATCTGAAGTCCATCCTCCCTCTCCCCTTCCTCACATGGGAGGCAGATCCTGAGGGAACGCTGGCATCCCAGGTGGCCACAGGGGCAGGGAGCTGCGTCTCAGCTGGTGTGGGACTTCTTCTGCCACCCCACACTGGCCCTCCATGAAAAAGAGGGAAAAATAAATCCACAGGCAAAGGAGGAAGGCAAGTGCTGCTAAGTGGCTCATTGGTTTCTATGGCAACTGGCTCCGCTCTACTCCAGCTGCTTACCCCACAGTCCCTCTGTCACCCTATTTTTAGCTGAGAAATCAAAGAAAGAGGAAAAGTGGTGGAGGTTTGGGGAGGAGAAAGTTGGGAGACCTTCTTGGGTTTTGCAGAGAGAAGGTTAATACGGATGCAGCCTTGTCTTGCTTTTAATCACAAGTTAAATCCCCTGTGTGAAGGCTTCCTATGGGATTCCTCAGACCTGATGCACAGTCAGATCCCATATTTACCACCACCATGAAGCAGCATGCAAGAAAGGCAGCCCAGCCATCCCCTGCTAAGCATGAGAAGCAGCTAGGCCATGAATTTGCCCTAGACATTGACGCCGAAAAGCAAAAGAAGGATCTTCTACTGCGGAAAAAACTCCCCTCCCACAACCCAACACAATGAAGTGATGGAAGTCAGGACACCAGTATTTTAATAGCTCGTTTCCTTTTTTTTAAAAAAAAAAGTTGAATCTGTCCATGATCCCTCTGTCCTGCATGGTGCAAGAAAATCCTCACAATGAATGCAACACGTTTTGCTCAAATATCTCATTAAGGGAAGAGCCAGAACCAAATTTACCTGGGCTGTACCAAGGCTAAATTTTAGTTTGTGGATTTTGGTGTTGGAGACTTTGGTTGTTGAGCTGCAGTATATCTGCTTATAAATCTAGGAGATATTGTAGCCTGCCGTTTCAGTAAGCATAGGAGTGTGCGTTAATAAAAGCATGGATCCCTTAGCCTCTTCTGACTGACTACAGCATCACCAAATCACAGCATAAGCTGAGTTGGAAGGGACCCACAAGGGTCATCGAGTCCAGCTCCTGGCCTGCACAGGGCCATCCCCAAGAGTCACACCCTGCGCCTGAGAGCATTGTCCAAACGCTTCTTGAGCTCTGTCAGGCTGGTGCTGTGACCACTGCCCAGGGGAGCCTGTTCCAGTGCCCAGACACCCTCTGGGTGAAAAACCTTTTCCTGATACCAGCCTAAACCTCCCCTGACACAACTTCAGGCCGTTCCCTCCAGTCCAGCCAGTGGTCACTACCTGCCTTTCTGAAATGAATGTGCCCAAACACTGTGAGATACAACTATTTTGACATGTATTTCTAGCTTCATTTCCCTCCTTCTCCCCAGAAATTCCAGAAGTTTTATAACTAAATGTTGCAGCTATCCTCCAAATAATAATGCTTAAATTCCAAAGAAGATGTCATAAACATCTATATTCACTTTTTTCATTTCAACTGCCATGACATTTGATGCTTGTATCCAAGCTGTTCCTGCTAACAGGACTGTGCAAGTCTACCTTTGCACCACACATTTTCACTTGCTGCCACAAGAAGGGATATTGATCTGTGTATCTCTGCTCACACAGCAAGGCTTTCCATTTTGGAGCTGTGATATTGTCAGATTAAGAGGACAAGGAAAAGATCAATAATTTCTAACAATGATCACTTTTAAGAGGAAGAGCATTGGTAAAATGACTTACTAGTCCAAGTATTGCATTTGCAGTCTCTGCTAGCAGTTCTGTATCCTGGCAGGCATTAACTCTTTTGCTTTTGATAAAAGAAGTATATTGGGAGAGAATCATCCACTTTAGAAATGTTACTGGCTATGGCATGTGATGGTATATCATTTATATAAATAGAGTAGGTTGCAGCCCTACAAAACTGTGTAAGTGCCAGGGCCCTAGGAAGGCTGGGGGCTCCACAGGGACATCCCTACAGCCCAGCTGAGAAGCAGAGCATCTGGGAGTAAGCAGGGGCAACCCCATCCCATGGCATCAGGTACCTCACTGGAGCAGCAGGGCCGTGGCCAGGCAGGGCAGAGCTGTGGGGAGCTGGAGAGCAGCCCTCCTGCAGCATCACTGGGGCAGAGGCTGATGGCTTTGGGGGCCTGAGGGCCTGGGACCTGGGCAGGGTGGAAGAAGCCCCAAGAAATGCTGGGCAAGGACAATCAGGGCTGTTGGTGTCCTCAGAGCCCTTGAGAAGCTGTACAAGGCAGCTCAAGGAACATTTTAATTCCTAGGCATTTGGAAGCTGGCTTACTCCATACAGCTACTGGGATTTTTTTACTTCCATTTGTGGCCTCCAGAACACAGAGTGGCAACACGCCTCATGGATTAATCACCACTGTGTGAAGTAGCCAGGTACTGCATTTGCCAATTTTTCTCAGAATTGCCTTTTGCTAGTTTCTGGAAAGACACGAAGAAAAGGTCTTGTTCCCAACAAGACCTCTTCTGATACATGTTACTTCAAACATTTTGATCAAGTCCCTTCTGACTGAATTTCATTTCTTGAAGCCACTACCAAGCTCATCCTCCCAGGGAACCTTGTAAAATGCATTAGCAAAATCTGCTCTGGCAGGAAACAACACACTCACCCTATAGCCCTCCTGCACCTCTGCACAGTCTGGGGGACTGTCAGGATGAAAACCCATACAGGAAAGCAGAGAGGACTCAGGACTACAGATCTTCCTCTGACAGCCCTGGAAAATGAAAGACCGCTACAAACAAGACAAGGACAGTAGGAAAGGTACAAAATACTCAAGCACACAATCAGGACTCTTCTGCCAGGACATTTGCTGAAGGTGGCTTCTGGCAAACCGGAAAGAGATGCAGGGGAGAAGAGATCCTTTGCCATGAGGGGCACTGAAGGCAGAAGCAGAGGTGACCTGAAGGAAAGCAGCAAGGCATGCTTGCAAGGCCTTCAGTTCCTCCTTGGAAGGGAGACAGAGAGAAAATGCATGCCAGTAAGCACACATGCACTCACAGGATAGATGGCAGCCTGTGCTGGGTGGTGATGGACAGCTTCACGTCCTGAGCAATAAATGAAAGGGTGAGTGACTCCTTTTAAAAGGGGTAGCCAAGGACGGAAGAGAAAATAATCAGATGTGCATTTACACTTGCCTCTGCAAGTTCAGTAGAGAGGTGGAAGCTCTGTGACTGCCAGACAAGTGGCTTTATTGAGGAACTGTGTCCGATTTGCAAAATTGGAGGCTATGATCCTGACCTTCCTTGTACAGCATTTTCATAACTACAGATGGAAATAGCCAGCCCTAGGTGGTGATTCTGATCATCATTTATTCTGCTTTCTGACAAGAGGAGTGTACAAGCACTTTGAGATGAAATGTGTCTGCACATTTAATATTAATTTATGGAAAGTATTCATGTGCAGTCTTGACATTTGTTTTCCATATATACTAGCAATAGGAAACTCGGGTCTTTGAATGTTTATAAGAAATGAGCACACATGCAAACAATGCTGACAGAAGATTATTTTCTTTAAAACCTGACTATTTTCACTTCTTTTCCATTTCTCATTTGTCCCTTATTCAGCACATTTTAACCTGCAAATGTTATCCTCAAAGGTCATGGGAAACTCAGATTGTCAAATACAGCTGAGGCACTGCAAAGATGGTACTTGGTAACACATACAGACTGAAACTGATAGAGATATATGTAGAGAAATCTTACAGAGGTCTGACCATAGTGTAAAGTCTAACAAAAGAATCCTCCACTCATCTCTGGGGACCCTCAGCCCTATCCACCATAAACTAGAAGACCAAGTTAAAAAGGAAAAGCCATATTAATTATCAAACATGAATTGGAAACATGAATTGGAACAGTCTCTCATATCTGTACTTCCAGATAGTCCATGGCAGCAAGGTTACACAAAACTCTTCAGTCTGGCTGACACAGCCTAAAACTCGGTGCTGACTCCTTCAATGAACTACAGGGCTGTCAACAAACACATGCAGAGCAGCTACAAGTCATGCAAGTCTATTTGCTCTGCAGAGCCCTTGGATAAACCCCTCCTGAGAGTGGTCCTCAGGATAACTGAGCTACAAAGCTGGTGGGTGCCAGTGACCACTCCAACACCTGCTCTCTCATTAATGATCTTGATGCCATGAAGATTTTTGCCTTTTCTTTTATACCCCTGTTATACCTTTTTACAACTTCTGTATTCCTGGTGCTTTTCGCTTACATTCTTGGACTTGTTTGTCAAGCTGAGAGACTAAACATTTTAGAAGCTTCATAGCTAGGGATCAGTGTGCCCCAGACCCCAAGGTCCTCTCCAGAACATATTCTGTAAACCAAGATAGAACCATCCAGGGGAAGGTTCCTTGGGGAGGGGGGCTCACTTGAGCCTCTCATTGGGGAATCTTTGATAGATATGCTAATTAGTAAAACCTATAATGTTATACCCAAGGTTGGGGGGGGGGGAGACACAGAGAGAGAGACACAGGGATAGACTCGGCAGGGTGCATCTCGATGCATATGACCTAGATGTATACACCTAAGGATCCTTAAAATAAATACCAAGGTAAAATCCCTTTTCCCCTTCTAACCGTGTATGACTCTTGATTTTAAAACCAGGAAAAGGCATCAATCTCAAATCCCTCATCCTCAGTGGGAAGCGAGATAAATCAGAAATACAGAGAGAAGACTCTCTCCTGGAGAAGGAAATAAGCTTTTTGGAGTGGCCCATCCAGCAGTTCAGGGGAGTACTAAAGGGAAGAAAGGTGAAAATCAGACAAACAGCTTTTGTTCCTTTTTCCTAAGAACTGCTAAGCTATTTTGCATTAAAGAGATGTTCATTTGTTAAGGGTAACTCCACAGCCATTAGATCTCTTCTAGCAATGTCCTACGTGGATGTTTATCATCTGCTGTGTTAGACTTTGAGCTCAGTCTCCTTGCTATCAAGCAAGAGTGACTTGCAGGTCCTAGTCCAGGTGTTGTGCCACTTGCGTACTTTGCATTCTGGGCACAGATACAGAGGAACTGAATCTTGAGGCTCTTTGTTTTCTCATCAGTTATTTTAATTAAGCAGAATAATTCCATTACTCTATACAGAGGGAACAGGCAGTCTATCTTGTCCTTCTGAGGTCTGTTTGCTGGTTCATAATTTGCAGCAGTGATCTTGAAAAAGCTGGTAGAATTTACAACCAGGCACTCTTCAGAAAGGAGATACATCACTGAGAATTACTTGCTTAAGCAGGTCACTCTCCCCATCATCCAGTGCAAAAGGCCTGTAAGGTAATTTTCATTATACCTGGTGTCCTAAGTCCACGTCACTCTGATGTTCACAGTAAAGGAGTTCATTCAGTTTATTAGCATCCTTAAAACTCCAGCCACACCTTGGTATCCAGCGACCCTGGTTGCCTTGGCTGCAGAGAGATAGCAGAGGCATTTAAAGATCTTTTGCCAGCAAAAGAAGAAGCAATAGAATGAAAAAGGGAGGAAGATGCTGTGCTACACAAGATATCTAGGAAAGACATTATGCAGGTTACTAGAAACATCCTGCAAGAGAAGCAGACTTCTAGGTATTATTTCAGAGACTGAAAGTGTCTGAAACATCACAGGATGATGATGTTGTGACTACTTTTGTATTTCAGTATCTCCACCAGGAAACAGCTCACAAGGTGCTTTCAGTGAAAAGCAGTAAACAGCTGGAAGCTAGGACTGCACAGCTACAATGGCCCACAGGAGAGAGCCAAACACCAAGCACAAGCAGGCACTGGAAGCATTCGAAACACATCTTATGAGCAACTGTGGCTCACCCTTAATACAGGCTTTCAGCTGGATCAATGACTCAGTTCAGAGAAGTGATGGGGTAACACACATCCTGATGAGTTTGGCAGACACTAGACTTCTTTGAGGATACTGATGTGCCCTGAACCGCCCCTCCTGCCCCATCCTGCACAGGCCCATCCTTTGCTCCTTATGGTCTGTGTTGGTGAATCCTCAAAGATTTTTCTCTCTGGTGTACTACTTTGAGACACCTTTGCAGCAAATTACATGGCATCATTCAGCAAGAGACAAAGGTCACATATCCAGCTGGGAAGTGGGCTAGTAATATCGTACTGCGCGATTCCTAAAACCGGCTGTAATAATGGGGATAATGTAAGGGACTGACATAACAGCAATCTGACAATTTGGTGTTGCTATGCAACTTGAGTTGGGAACAGACTTTTGCAGTTGCTTCTTAGCTGTCCATTGAATGCTCAGTGAAAGTGTCTGGCTACCTTCCCCACTCATCACTTTACCTAAAGCAGCAAGAATCCATGTGCAGGTTTTGTGCCAAGGTGCCCTCTTCAAGCCACTAGTGTAAGCAAACTGAGATGCAGACACTTACTTTCCAATATGAATGAGAATCGTGTTGTGCTACACACACATAAACAGCTACATACATTCACACACATTTCTCTTTCCTCTGATTTATTGCATAT